>NW_004567113.1:48113559-48115185 GCF_000260355.1 Condylura cristata
TCCAGGGGAGGTGGGAATCGAACTCATGCGGAAGCAGCTTTAGATTCTCAGTGCTGTGCTTTAACCCGCTGAGCCACCAGGGAGGGCCTGAATATATTTTTTAAAGATTTATTTATTTATGCATACAGAACTGGAGTACAGGCTAGAGGTGCAGGGGTGCTGATAGGATTCACCAGAGACAGAGTGGGGGGCAGAACAGGCCAAGTGACAAAGTACACTGCTGAGGGGAGCAGTGGGTGGGTCAGGAGAGGTCTGCCGCGCCATGTAGGTCACCTCCTTGGCTGGGGATTGAACTCATGAGTGGCTGCATCTAGTGTCATAGTGCTATGCTTTAACCTATTGTACCACCAGGGAAGGCCCCCGTCTCTGAATATTTTACTTCCTGGAATCGTTCTAATTTCACTCCTGTAGAATTTACAAATTTTACTTCAACATAACACAATAGAGGGTTCATAGAGGGTATATTTTAAGCCCTCATCCATGATGGGAGGAAAATTTTTCCCAATAGAAAAGAACAGCAAGCTCCACAGTTCATGTAGAAGGTTTCTTCTTAAAATCTTGAGCATGTAAATTAAATTTCGTTATTTTAAAGATTTTCCTGTGTTCCCCTAAGGAAAGGTTTATGACTATATGTTCCTTCTCATTAGCCCACATCATTTTAATTTTAAAGCAGCAGGAAAGGACACCAATTTTTTTTCCCTACAAGAAACAAAAGCAAGACTTCACTAAAAGAGAGCTGTTCCCTGAAACAGCTCCCAGAATATTTTTATAGGAATTTTATTCACCACCATCATGCCTGGCTGACCATTTTTGGAGGTTGAAGAGAATATCTGTCAATACTCCATCTCTTGCAGTTACTAATCCTAATCTGAAGCCCAGGTCACCTGGTGCTCTAGTCAGCAGGGTTCTATGGACTTCTCATGAGGCTCCCCAGACATCCTGTGAGGAAAAGCTATGCTCCCTGCAGCTGGAGAGAAAGACAGGTTTCTACTCTTCAGCAAAACCAAGACTCAAGATGCGGCCTAGCTTTGAAACTGATTCATGAGTTGGAGGAAATTTTGTTGGAGAGGAAAATGCCAAAGGGAATTTCTCAGCAAATGCCATGCCACAGGCCAGAGTCATCTAGAAGCATGGTTCTTCCTGGTCATTTTTCATCTGTATTATCTTCCTGTCAGAAGTTGTTGGCCTATAAAACTCATTTTTCTTCATCCAAATCTTGTTCTTCCTGTGCCTTTTCCCCTTCTACCTATTCTTCATCATCTACTTCTATCACCTAGGCTGTTTGTCTTTTTTTAAAAGACTTATCTTATTATCTTATTCATGTGTACAAGAGCTGTGGTCTATAGGTGGTGTGTGTGTGTGTGTGTGTGAGAGAGAGAGAGAGAGAGAGAGAGAGAGAGGGGATTCATCGGAAACAGAGTATAGAGCAGAACAGGCAGATTGACTGAAATACACTGCTGAGAGGAGCAGCGGGCAAGTGAGGAGAGGTCTGCTGTGCCATGTGTTCAGTCCCTGGCCGGGGATTGAACTCATTCAGTGGCTGCTGATAACTTAATAGCCCTGCTTATTATGTTCCTCACTCCCTCTCTGGTGAGTCCTCTCACCCTTCCCGCACCTCTGGCCTGC
>NW_004567113.1:48115564-48128050 GCF_000260355.1 Condylura cristata
TAGTGAGGTCAATGGGTCAGTACAAAGATGGAGCTGGGCATATTCCTCGCTCACAGACCATCTACCCAAGATCAAATATGATGGATGAGGACAAGGTACAGTTGCATCTTCTGCTGTGAAGTTATAATGAAGTTTTCAATTAAAAAAAGAGATTGGGGAGTCTTCTAAAATAGGGGTTTAAAACAATGAAATGCATACTATCAACTAGGGGCAACATGTGGTAGGAAAGCAGTGAGAAGAAAACTTGGGAGCCTCAACTTCTAGGGGTAAACAGAAAACTACAGATAGGGAAGAGGGGCAAGAGCTTGAGGCAGAGAGAGAAGACCAAGAAATGGAGCTTCAAGAATGTTATTCATCTTGTCCCATGCCACAGAGGGTCCAGGGCACTTCCTTTCTGGAAAGGTTGCTTCATGTAGAAATAGCATTTGACAAATTTCAGTGCAAATGCTTCCCAGGAACTGTCCTCCAGCAACACGTGTTCCTCTCCGCCCTGGGGTGGTCTTCTTCTCTCTCCCTGACTGACTTGGAGTATTGTCTTTCTCGGACATGCCTGCCTGTGTCGGCAGGTGACCTGGAGGTCCGCAGACTTCCCACTCCCCCAGCCTGTCAGGTTAGGGCCCTTGGCCTATAAAGTGGCAAAGCTGGGCTTTTGTTTGAGTTCTGAGTTTGCTTTTGATGAAGGAAATGAGATTAAATGACTCACCCCAGTGTGGCATGGCTGGGATTGAACCCAGGTTTAAGTGAAAAGGAGCAGAGAGGATAGAAGTTTTAAGGAGGAATAGCTCTACAAGAAAAAAACAAAACAAAACAAATAGTTAAACAGAGTCAACCTGAGTAAGGAACAAATGTTTTTTTGAGAAATTGCTGGAAGGTGGCCAGTCTGACCTCAGAGAAAAGTCCTTTAAGGTCATTGCTGCTCTTCTCTACAGTTGCTCAGAGAGACTGATTTCATAATCCACCTCCAAGTCTAGCAAATATCCTTGAAGTCTGGAGCTTGCAAGAATCCCTTCAAGGAGGAGTGGGTCAGTCTGTCCTTCTCCTGAGGGATGGCGTGAGGGGTGAGGGACGTGCTGCGTTTACTTTAAGAAGGGACCCAGTACACTTGGGAAGTGACTGGGCTTCCAGTCAGGTTCCCAGGAGAGCTCAAGTCTTGATGAAATAGTAGCTTCACATTCCTTGTGAAACCCAGAGTCCGTGTTCTGTCCCAGAGCTGCTGTTTGGTTTTCTTTTGCATATTCCTCAGTGATTAGCCCTAGACTCATGTCCTTGCTTTGAGAAAGAAATTGTGGTGACAGCAAAGAAAAGAGGAATTATTTCTGGCCCCACAGCTAATTTGAGGGAGATAAAACCCACCAAATGGTGTGCGAAGCAGCTGTCAAGTGGGGGCAAGAAGTGATGAGGTTCACAGCAAGGATAAGCAAGAAGGGAAAACCTGGTGAAATGGTGTCGGTGTGACTGCAGTTTCAGCCCCTTGTGGGGCTACAGTTTTGCAAGTGTTATTCAGAGTAGTTTACCTTTTGTAACATCTTGGAGTTGAGAACATTCATGTCAGTGTGGTGGTGAATGCTTCATATACAAATATTGTATTAAGACCTTTGGCATTTCCATGAGAAAACTGATATCACACTCTTCCATTTTTATTTCTTTAAGATTTATTTATTTATGCATCTAGAACTAGGTTACGGGCCAGAGGTGCAGGGGTGGTGAGAGGATTCACCAGAGACAGAGTGGGAAGCACAACAGGCAGATCAGATCGATGAAGTAAGTGTAGTTCAAGAGTTTTCTTGTCAAAACCTTGATCTTTCATTTGGATATCTTCTCCTTGGAGCCTCACATGGAGGGGAGCCGTGGGGAGACTGAAGAGGTCTTCCACACAGTGTGGGTCATGTCCCTGGCTGGGGATTATTGGGATAGGGAGATTGAACTCCCGCTGAAGCAACTGTGGCTAACTGGCTAGCTTCGTAATGTTGAACTTTAACCCCTTGCGCCACCAGGGAGGGCCCTCACTCTCTTTCTTCTAAGAATGAGATGACGAGATACAAAGTTAAGAAACTAGAGTTGGCTAATAAACTGTGAGCCTGGATTCTCCATCCCTCTGAATCCTGCCCCCATGCCCAATCCATGCTGGCCACCCACAGGTCAGTTATCCCTTGTCCCTCCCAAGTTTTCCCCCAAACTGTATTTTCTTGTCCTGTGAACTTGGAGGGAACAGCTCTCTGCTGTGATGTTTGCCGAGGAGGGAAGAGTGCGTAAGGAAATGCACACAGATGGCCTGGCTTTGCTGATGAGGAGAGGGTTAGGGATAGAGGGTTGGACAGTGAAGAGTGGGCTCAGGCCTTGTCCTGATTTGGCCTGACTCCCCCAGAGCAGTGTGGCTTTGGGCAGTCTCTTTGTCTGGCTGTACCATATGTCTCCACTTTCCATCAAAGGATTGTAAAGTTTCTTTCAACTCTGCTATCCAGAGCTTGGATTCAAGTGGACAGGCAGGAGTGTGTTCAAGAGAGCTTCCCTCCAGAAACTATTGTGAGTGGTTTCTCAGTCTATTGGCATTTACTAAATCCATCTTGTCTGGATTTAAAATGGTGCTGGGAGGTCCAGTAGCCCTCTAACTCATGGCAAATTGTCACTCCTAAACAGCACAGGTAGGGAAAGGGTTAGGAGTGTTTACTGCTCTGAAATTAAAGGTGCTTTGCTTTGAAAGCTATTGAACAAAGTGCAAACGCTATCAAACCACAGGACTTTACAAACATTTTAATGAATATTCTTCCAGTAATGAAATTACTTTGGATCATGCATTTCTTGGATGTGTTCTAAGTGAGAGGGGGAAAATAACACTGTGCCAATTAAAAATCACACCAAATGGATGTGGTGAGCTGAAGCAACTAAATATTTCAAAGATCTACACATTAACACTTACTTTCTTGTCTTAACAGTAATTCCAAAGAAGGTATTATTTAAACATAGATGTGAGAAAAATTATATAGATTTTCCCCTCTTTTTTATTTTACATATTTTATATCATTCTTCATTTTTGTTATGTAAATATGCTTGAGGCAATTTCCACCGGGATAGATTTATGTTGTTCTACTACTGAGCAGAGTAAGTGGGTGTGTGTACATGTGTGTGTTGAGAGTGAGCTACCACTTCCCCTGCCTAGATTTTCCTGTAGATGGCTTTAAAAACATGACTGGTACCAAGTATCATGTCCTGTCACCACACCTGTGACCTTTAACTTACCTTTCCTCAGGCACTTGCAGCTAGTCAGACAAGAAGTTATAAGAACATCCACAATAATGAGTCTTACATGCTCCCCGCCAGGTATGCCTGAGCCTATCCTCTGTAGGGCTTCCAAGATTCTTTTTTTTTTTAAGAATTTATTCATTTGGGCACACAGAACTGGGGTGCTGAGGTGCAAGGGAGGTGAGAGGATTCACCAGAGACAGAGGGGGAGCAGAACAGGCTGATTGAGGAAGTACACTGCTGAGGGGAGTAGCGGGTGGGTCAGGAGAGGTCTGCCACGCCCTGTGGGTCAGCACCCTGGCCAGGAATCGAACTCATGCTGAAGTGGCTTTAGCTTCATAGTGCTGTGCTTTACACCGCTGTGCCACCAGGGAGGGCCCGTGTTTCCAAGATTGTGTGTGAGGTGCAGATGCTATTATGATCAGTCCCAGTTCACAGGGGAGGAACCTAAGGGCCAGAGCAATTCACAGACTTCTTAGGGTTATAGCTGCTCAGCGCCAAAAACCCTGCAAGTGGACTTCGCCTCAGCCAGAATCTAGAGCACAAGGTCTAAGCTCTGAGCAATGCTAGCACCTCAGGGATTCTCCCGCTTCCTGCATTATTTGTTGCATGCCGGGAGTAATACTGACTTTTCCTGCAGCTTGCCGATAGTGGCATTTCCAGATTTTCTGCATGAGTGGTTGGGTTGCCCACAAGGTCAGGTTACTATGGACTGAGTATTTGTGTCCTTCTCCAGTTTCTGTGTGGAAGCCAGCCCCAAATGTGAAGGTACTAGCAGGTGGGTCCTCTAAGAGGTAGTTAGGTTTAGAGGTCATGTGACTGGGCTCTGTCATGGGATTAGTGCCCTTCTAGGAAGAAGGAGATTGGAATTCTGTCTCTGTCAGTCAAATGAGGACAGAATAAGGAGCTGTCTTCTGCACATCAGAAGGGCAATTCTCTCCAGGACTTAAATCTGTTGACCCCTTGATCTTAGACATTGCAACTTCCAGAACTAAGAAGAATAAATGTCTGCTGTTTTAATTCTGTGATTTTTTATGATAGAACAACACACTGTTATGCAAGGTTTGGGCTACCTCATATATACCATGAGAATGTCTCAGCTCTGTGCCCATGACCCTGCATCTCAACTCAATAGACCCCAACTTCAGCAACACCCGACACTTGCTGTGTGCCAATCTTCTGGAACTTGTTATGTCACCCTCAAAGTTCCCACTGCCTCATGCCTCCTTGACTTTGCCAGGAGCACTTCCTTTCCCTCCTTCATGCCTGGAAATTTCTCCTAATCGGTCATGCTTTATCCCAAGTCTCTCCTCTGGGAAGCCTCCTGCATGCCCCAATGTGTGCCCTCCATTGGACTTATACTCCAGTCTTTTATGTGCAGCATTTCTTTAACAGCATTATCCTGTTCTATTGCATTTTTTTTGTAGTAAGAGAACTGCATCATATAAAATTACCCTCTGAATTATTTCCAAGTATCCAGTGTAATATTGTCAACCACAAGAATGTCCACTCAAGTTCCATCCATCTTGTTGCAAATGGCAAGATATACTTCTTACCGAGTGAATAGTATTCCATTATGTGAGTAATTGCATATATCATATCTCCTTTTTTCATACATTGATGGATCCTTGGTTATTGGGGTCTACAATTACACTATAATTATGTGACTGGAGATATTTTTTGAGATCTATGTATAGGTCTACTACAACTCATTTTGACCTGGACCATCAACCTTACGAATCCCATTGATGGAAATGATCATCTACTGTTCACTTTATATTCCAACTTCTTAGCAGTGTCAGACACATAAGACCCAATGACTATTTTGAGAAATGATTTAAATTTGAAAAACAACAACAAAAAGCAAAAATACTTGGCGAGAGGAACAACATACTTCAGACCAATGAAAGTGCATATAGATGGAGGCAGAGTTGAGATTTAAAGAGGAAAAAATAAAGAAAAAAACTTCACTTTTTGCTAAGCTTTCAAATCATTTCCCAAACCAATATGATATAACTACTTTCATAAGCCCATTAATACACTCTGAACTACTGATTCCTTCCTCAAAGAAACTCCTTTGCCAAATTGAGAATTATCCTTTAGCCTCTGAGTTTACCCTGTTCTGACTTAGAAAGGCTTGTACACAATTCCGGACACAAGAAAGCAGTCCTTCCAGATCAGCCCTCCTATCATTATTTTAATGAATGCTGGAGCTGGTTCAATCTTAGAATTTAAGTGTTTCTAGAATCCCTTGTCAGCATTTTTAAAGATCTCTTTGGGCTTGAGTCATTCCTATTAAAAATCCAAACATAATTTTCTATCTGGAAAATGATAAATGTATAAAAACCCGCTTCTCTAAAAAGATAAAATATCAGCATTTAGGAATTAAAGGTCCAATGCTATCTGTGATTGCAAACATCTTATGTTTAATTATTTTAAGCCTGGAGGATGGATCTATTTCAATCAATTTCCCCCTTTTTATTCCTTGGGTCTAGGGGCACAGATTTGGCTAGAAATCTGGCCAGTCCAGACCTCTCATTGGATGCTCAGGAAAAGAACTGCCCTGCGTTGAGAATTCATTTAAACTGTGTCAGGAACATTCACCTCTGAAGGAGGTATCTTGTCCCCATTCTGTGGGGTTTTGCAAAAAAAGGAAAACCAGACCAAAGCCACTCAAAACAGCAACAGAAAATACAGTGTGAGAAAATGAGAAAATGCATGACTTACTTAGCATTGCAGTCGCAGTATTCAAAGTAGCGAAAAGAGGAGGGGTACACACAACTTTCTGTCTCCTTTACAAAAAGGGAAGTTTTCGAATAAAGCTCTATAGAATGTATGAACCACTCTATAAAAGAAACTCCTCGGGCAACAGTTCCCATAAACCTTCTCGCCAGTTGGTCTCAGTGTGAGGCACTTAGAACATGTAATATGTTTGGCAGCTTGGTTTATAGCTGCATATTTTTTACAGGGATGCTAATTAAAGGGCCCATGGATTCCCAAAAGATTTGAATGGAATGCTGAGGTTCTATGCATTTAGAATGGGAAAAAATGCATTTTTAATTTTCCTAATCTCCCTTTCAAATCCAACAGGTCTTTTATTATGCATGTAGGTACCATTCTTCAGTAATATTAACACAGTTGTGATCGTGTCATTAATAGAAGTCACAGATGCTTCTACCTTAGGCTACTGTGGTTGCTAACAACCTAACATACCATGTTGCTGTACTACTTTGAAACTATGGTGGTTCTCAGATACTGTTACAATTATTGTTTAATGAATAATCTAGAAACATGTATTTTTGTATCACAAATTTGTTGTTTTAAAATTTCATAGCTCCTTACAATACAATTAGCTTCCTTTATAATCTTTTCTATTAATTTTATGTTCTTACATATTATTATACATGATACTTTAAAATATATAATAAACATTTGGAATATTATTTTTAGAATATTATACTGAGAAGGTTGTTAATCTTCTAAATGCACAAATAGGCCTCAAAGCTTTGTTGTTTTATCCTAGTTTCTGGACCATGTCAACTTGTTTTTCAGCTCTTCTCTGTCTTTTCTCTCCTCTCCTAGTGGAGCAAATTCTCTTTGACTTCCGTTTTCTCTATCTCATCCTCTCAAATTCCCCTTCTTAGATGCAAGGGGATTGTGGCCTAGTTACTGAATAGGGACCTGACTAAGTCTACCTGGCATCTGTCTAAGAAAACTCTATTCTGTTTTCTTTTCTGAGAGTTTGCTAAATGCCTCATATCAGGTTCATACCACACATAGAGGGTTGTTTCTTCCTCAAGTAAGGATGCAGGAATCCTAGATATTATGCCACCTCCCAGTTCAACATAGACCACTATTGCTTCTAAGCAGGAAGAAGGGGAGAGAGGGAGGAAAAATGAATCCTAGTTGTTCATATTTTGACTTCTTCACCTATAGTCTGGGGGATGAGGATGGGAAGACCTAGTATTTTGTTTGCGTCTTTCCTCTGACTGCAATTTACATGAAGAAACCACTTACTCACTTTCCCCTGTGCTGTTTCTTTCAAGTTCCTGTGACTTACAGGCTACAAACACATGTACATCATTATGGTTTCTCAGCCTTTTTTCCCTATTTCCTCCAGTCCAGTGTTTCAAATGTCACCTATTCCAGTGACTTCAGGGAACCATTTTTAAAGTTCTTGAAACATAAGTCAGGGGTATGTAACTCTGTCTCTATGATGCTTCACTCAGATATTCCACAAACACAATTGTCCAATTTCTAGCAACACGGACCTGGCTTGATATTTCTTTCTTTCTTATCTCTGTTTTTGGCTATCAGTCTGTTTTTGGTCTTCATTCTGAAAGTTGTGGCTTAGGTTCCATGTAAAGTTTGTTGCTTGCAGGGATGAAATTGGCTATGGGGATAACTGTGTGGTTGTTTTCCTCAGGACATGAATTACAGAATAAAAAGTGGTGTGAAAAACTGAGGGGTTATAACAGGATTTAAACAGAGTCAAACTCATATTGCGGTGAATGGCAACACTGAGGAGATAAAACTTAGAATGGTCTTCGTGGGGCACCAGGATCTTGACCAGAGCCTGGGAGACAAATTTTGGACTGAAGCTTTGAAGTATTGGAACTCAGCAGTAGTCAGATTTTACAGGTATTTGAGCTGTAAAAATTGGGGAGAAGATCAATCAAGGACATTGGGAAATGTTCTCCTATCTAACCTTTATGTTGCAATGAATAATCAGATACTTTTATGTCTCAATTCTTTTATCGATTTCAGTAGTGTTCCTGAGATGATTACAGGAGAGAGGAGCTTACTTGCTTGTTTGAAGTTCAGTGAAGGTGCCTGTGCTACCATAATGGAATTAGAAAGAGGGAGAACACTGGAGATAAGGACGGGAAGAAGAAGGGGAGGTCGGAGAGTGAAGGCTACTGTGGATCTATAATAAAGATTCCTCTGAGTCTGTTGGATAGCTATTTGAGGATTTTAATTAGGGAAATGATATAATGAAGTTGAAATATTTTAGCAACTGCTATGTTGAGAAGAGATTATAATAGCACAAGAAAGAAGGAAGCACGATCACTTTAGGTCTCTTGCAGTTGTCCAGGGGAGAGATGCTGGTGGCTGGGACACACAGAGAGAGAGGGTTGACCAGTCTCATTAGTAGGAATGCTGGATGGCTTAGATCTAGTGTGTGATAGACGATAGACTGATGGCATTAAGGATAATCCTAGGGGCTGGAACTGAGGAACTAATGGAGTTGTTTGCTCCTGACTTCATAAAGAAGCTCCAGAAGAAGCAGATTTGGGCATCAGTATTAAATCCAATACTTCCTTTGCAGAAACACAATTCCTTGCTCTTTGGAATATAGCATGTTAGTCAGAATTGCTTGTTTGGAAAATTTGGATATAGTATCCTCCCACTCTAGAGATGGTGTGAAAATTGCAAGCACCTTTGCTTATCACTTTAAAAAAAAAAGTTTATTTTTACATCATTTTGTGCATTTTTTCCATTTTTTCCAGCTTCCCATCACCAAATCGCCTGTGTGCCATCACCAAAGTCCAGTGCATTTCCCTCCCCCACTGTTTTTGATCCCACCCCCCCCCCCCATAAAATGTCTCTGGTCTATAGCTGTTCATTATTGTTATTATTTTCTCGCCTGGTCTGTTATAGTCCTGCTATGTTTATCACTTTTAATAGAATTAAAAGAAGCAAATGGAGCACAGTGGAACAGGATGCCACCAGAGATGCTGACTGACAAAGCCACTCCTCGTGGCAGCTCTGCCAGGAGCACAGTCGTGTTTCTCTGACCTTCTGGCTGTAGTGACTCGTGCACAAGAAGAAGAGGTCCGAAAAATGTCAGTTTCATGGAGTTCAGTGGTTCTGTCTGAGACTTCTCCTGAAGGAAGATTCCCCAGCATTTCCGTCTTCATTAGAAAGGACTGTGCCAGCTGGCAGAGCCAGACTAGCTGATTTACTAGAAGGAAGCTATTCTAGGTATGATAAAAGCATTGGGAAGAGCTATCAGAAAATTTGAAAATCCTTCGATTTGTCAATTTGGTCTCCTGAAGGAGAGAGCTGCAGGACCAGCTCAGTGGGACTGGGGAAGGCAGAGCCGATGCTAGAGCAGGCTGCAGCGGGACCTCTGGGGAGACACCCAGAGACAGAGAGGAGAATGTCTCTGGTTTACCTTTTTTTATTTTAGTATTTACTTTATTACAATTAATTTTTTTCCTGATCCCTTACGCTCCTACTATGAGTGAAACCATCTGGTATTTTTCTTTTTCTTTCTGGCTTATCTCACTAAGCATGATCCCTTCCAGCTCCATCCATGTTGCTGCAAATGGCATGCGTTTATATCTTTTGATTGCTGAGAATAGTCCATTGTGTATATGTACACATCTGGGTGGCAAGTAGAGGGGAGTAGGATCAAAACTGGGGTGGGAAGAGCGCACGGGACTGTGGTGATAGCAGATGGGTGAGGAGGTGGTGGGGAGTCCGCGGGGATTACAACCAAGATGAAAAAAATGTACAAAATGTTTTTCTCCTCTTCTGCCCTTCCATCTTCTGGTCTTCCCACCCAGAGTGTGGGTGGCTCAAAGTGCGCTTGAGAGCTCATCTCTGCCTGTGGCCTCAGAATCCACGAGAAAAAGTAGGGGGGAGACATGAGGCTAAGTGGCCAAGGGGTGGGAGCCCCCTCTCAAAGGCTGAAGGGAGAACAGATTTTGGTGAATTCGTGTCTCCGGAGCATATAAAAGTGAGGAATTATGTGGCATTTCAGGCATGGCAGCGATCTTAGTGAACAGAGACTATTTTTATGGAGAACTTGTTAGATTTCCCAGCTTTGGGATAGTCCTCTGTTGACTGTTATTTGCTTTGTGGTGTTTGATTCTTTAAACAAAGAAACAGAGCGGGAGGGAGACCTATGAAGATATAATCTGGCTTCACATACAATCTTAGAGGAGAAAAGTCCCACATGATTGTGTTAGTGAAGAAAGATTTTTAGAAGACTGTATAGACACAATTTTGTGGAATTATCAATTAGGATAAGATAAAAATAAAACAGAGGCAGAGTAGTAACTCTTTAACAGCACTCATTTTCAAGTTTAGCCTTCTCTAATATTTTCTTCCATCACCACTTGCTACGCTGCGATAATCTTAGATTGTAATAATTTTCCTTATCTATGTCTTTTCTACATTGAATCATTGCTTCACATCTAAAATGACACCAACCTTGAACAATTTAAAAAATATTTGTTCTGCCAGCATCATCTGCTAGGAAGTTTGTTTGACAACCAAAGTCTGGCATTCTGTGATTTCCAATTCATATTTTGCAAAATCATTTGTTGTGAATGATTACTTCTTCTTCTTCTTTTTTTTTAAGAGTAGGACATTAAGGAGACACTAAAGTCAAAACTTTGATAATTCAAAATTCAACTCCATGATTTGTAATTTTTGTAGACAAGCCAGATTTGATTTTGCCGTCTGCAAGTCTGAAGTTTATAATGCATGTAATTTGATTTTCTTTCTTTTGAGATATTTTATCTATCTGATATGAGGCTTTATCAGCTGGAACAAGTGAAAATTTCCATAAAAGTTAGTGTGAAGTATCTGCCATTCAAAGAAGCTGTTAGAAATTGGTTGCTCATTTTCAGAAAACATTTGTCAGGTGGGGATTTGACTTAATTCAAGTATAAATTCTATGAATGTTTCTAATTCTTGATTTTGCCTTTTATCATACTAACTTCATTTATTTTGTATTTTCTGGCATGCCATTGATATCACTCATGCTAAATTTTTAAAAGTCATAACACTGACAGTCTTTTTCAGAAATTAAAATTCAAAGTTCAAAAAGACATTTTCTGACATCAATAATTAGAGGTATGAATTGCTCAGCACTGATTATCTCTTGATGTGGAAAGTTTTCCAGTTTTTGTGTTTTATGTTGTATATCTCTCCCTGGAATGGGCAGGTGTTCTCTTTGAGATCTAAGGACACAGTTTACAGGGGACACCTGGCAGCTTTCCCTGTGAGGGTCTGGTCCTAACAAAGACCAACTGATGAGCTTTTGTTTCTAGAAAGATCTCTCATGTATATTGTCCAGCAGAGCAAATGGGAGAGTAGAAATTCATAAAATGTTGGCTTTATTTCACCTATTACCCCACACCCAGCACAACTTCTGATTCTAAAAGAATCAAAATCTTCTGATTATAAAAGACAAGACAGAGGGAAGGTGTCCTGGTCTCACAGTATCTTTATTATATCTCAGATGTAGACAAAATAATGGTTTTCAAAGCAGCAAAAGTACCCACTGAGAGCATGTCTTTCTTGTTCATCGTAAACTGTGGTTGTTGTTTATGAAGATGAGGGTCAGAAACTTATGAAAAAAGTGAATGTGTAAATGAAGGTGACACAAATTAAAAGGTCTAAGTGCTTTGAATAGTGATTTCATTTTAAAAGCCAACAATATCCTATTTCCTTATTGTTCTTTATTGGAAGGACTATTGAATAGCGGAAAGTCTTACTCTACTTAAGATGACTCCATAGAGGCAAAACAGATGACCTCTAGTGTAATTCTCATAAAATAAATTCCTTTCTCTTCCATTCTCTCCATCCTTCATCCCCTATTTGTGTACATTGTGGCAACTTGAAAGCTCATTTTACTGAAAAAGACAATCCATTAACTTGTGTTGACGTGAGTCCCCACCATAGGTAATACCCTCCTTCCAGCCAGCTGTGTGCAGTCTCTGTGAGGGCAGGAAATGGCTTTCGGGGTCAACCATTTACTCTTCTTTCTACCATCTCTTGTTCAGGGTGACTTAGCAGTGGCTCTCATAGAGGTGATGGAGCGCATTTTCCCTATTCCATGATGATGAGTTTGCCTTCCAGAATGAGGAGGGAGGAAATCGTGCCAGTTTTTGGTTTTAGCCTATTGATCTTGAGTGTTGTGTCTCTGCTTTACCATGAGAACTGGTGGAGGTAGTCTGGTGGAGGACAGGAGGCATGCAGAGCTGAGACATGTTGAGCTGATACCATCATAGCTCCTACCACAATCAGCTGGTACCTAGCCTTGTGAGGAATTTCAGCTAAGGTTAGAAGATCTATTGAGCTGACCCTGAACTAACCCTAGGGTGTAAGGAACTAACTCCATTAGAACAAAATAAGCAGTAAGTGCCTACTGCTCACCACTGAGGTTTCATGATTATTTATCATTGCTCAACATTATAACGGCAATGGCCTACTGAGACAGTGAAATAA
>NW_004567113.1:48128490-48180697 GCF_000260355.1 Condylura cristata
GTTTCTCTTTTTTGGTTGCTGAGTAATATTCCATTGTATATATGTACCACATCTTTCTAATCCAATCATCTACTTTTGGGCATTTGGGCTGCTTCCATGAGAAAAACCTTATTTTTGGTAACCATTCTGTTATGGACTTCCTGTTTTTGTCCCTGACTAATCTGTATGTTGAAATTCTAATCCCCAATGTGATATGGAGTGTGGGCCTTGCAGAGGTTAGTACATCATGGGAGTTGAGTCTGTGATGAGATCAGTATCCTGAACCAAGAGACACGAGCGAGACTAAATCAGGACATTTGGATATCATGGTTGGGTATTGGTACCGTAATCTTTTCATTACATCATCACATTTGGGAGAGTAGAGAGAGATTCACACTGGGGATTTGGTTTTAAAATATAAATTTTGGGGGACATAAACCTTCTGCAATACCCTGCCTCTTCCATATACTATTTTATTTCATCTCTCTCTCTCTTGCATCTGGCTTATTTATAGATGTATTAATTTACTTATTGATTCATGCATCACTAATTAGCCATCTTAAGCATCTATTATGTTCTAGGCACTGATACAATGAACAAAACATGAACTTTCCATCCAAGATTTCATAGACTAAATGAAAATGTGAGGGGGAAATAGACATTATATAGCTTATATTGTAGAATTCTCTTGCGCGTGCTGTTTTGTCAGTAAAATCTTGGATTACAACTTTCATCATTTTTCTCTCTCTGTACAGCAATAGACATGTGATAAGAGCTAGAAACAAATTCCAGCCTTTTTAAACATGAAAACTGTATTCTTTAAACATGAAAGCTGCATTGGTTTGAAGCTACATGAGGAAATGGTAAGATACTCCACTAGAATACCAGAAAGTTTGGATTTAATAGTATGGTCTTATATCATGTAACTTCTACCAGGGACACTCAATTTCTACAGGTTGAGTCTGAGTGGAATTTGATAATGGGAATTGGGCTATTGGGATGAAGAAAGAATGTGTCATATAAGCCCAATTAATTTTTAACACAATTAAATAAAATGTCACATTGACTCACCTGAGACTGAGCCCAAAATAACTCATACTGCACCTTGCAATCCATTCTAACCTGCAGCATTTTTTTGTGAGATTCCTAATGTGAAATACAATATATATATATATATATATATATATATTTGTGTATATATATATACACAAATATATATATATATATATATTTTAAAGATTTATTTATTTGTGCATACAGAACTGGGGTACAGGCCAGAGGCTCAGGAGCGGTGAGAGGCTTCACCAGAGACAGAGTGGGGAGCAGAACAGGAAGATGGATGAAGTACACTGCTGAGGGGAGCAGCGGGCGGGTCAGGAGAGGTCTGCCACGCCATGTGGTCACCTCCGGGGCAGGTGGGAATCGAACTCATGGGGAAGTGGCTTTAGCTTCTCAGTGCAGTGCTTTAACCTGCTGCACCACCAGGGAGGGCCAGTACAATATATTTTTAACACGATACAAAACAGACACACGCACACATCTACAGGTGAAAACAGTTGTTCAGATATTAAAGCTGTAGTCTTAACGGGTATTCTGCCTAGAGTTTGGAGACTTTTTATATTACCCTATTACATCGTAAATAGAGCAAAGAAAGTTAGGCATGTTGTAGTTTTAACAACCATTTCAAGAAGTAACACAAATTCAATCAGTAAGTTTGTGCTAACTTCACACTAACCTACCTGATTTTTCTCCCTAGTGGAAGTGATACAGTTATAGAAGCAACTTCAACCTTAATTTCAAATCTCTGGGATTTGGGATTTTCTTTGGAATGTGAAATTATTATGTGTGAATTTGAGTAATCACTTTTGTAATGAATGCCTCTTTTGGTAAAGTGAAGGGAAATTTTGATTCATTGATTTCTATAATTTAGGAGATGTAATCTTTTATCCTTATACCCTTAATTATTAAGACAGATGAATATTTTGTTTAGCTAATGGAATGATTTATCACCCTTCATTTTAATATAAAATTGAATATAAAAACTTCATTTTCCTACTAGTGATATTTCTTGTTAGGGCTTTTAATAGGATAAGGTCATTTCATAGAAATATAGTTGTGGTTACAAAAAAATAAATCTTCTGTAACAATACAAACTGTGGATTTTCATTATATTTACTCATGCAATTTTGACTCTACTCACTGACACAAACTGTATGTCAACTGTTATATATGGAAAAGGAAACCACATATTTCCTTCTCCTCTCCACCTCCCTAATTCTTCCTGCCTATAGATCTCAGGAAGAATCACGGAGGCCCTGTATCATCACCAGAGGATACAATTTCACTCTCATTAGAAGCAGATGAAGTGAAGAGATAGATTTCTGTCTGACTCAGATCAAGGAGTGGTTGGCAGCCTAGAGGGTGAACCCTTAGTGCTGTGCAGCCCTCTCCCCTTGAACATGGGCTGGCTTCTATCAAATAAGGGCAACCGTTGGCATGTAACTGCTGAGAGTATGTTCCACAAGATTGTGCTGGAATCTAGAGTTCTTAACATGTTTCACTTAATACTTCTTAGGAAAAGAATTTCCCTTCATTGATGGTCCTATATTTCCAGATGAACAGCGCCTACTTTATACCTAACAAATGAAGATAAAAGACCCACACCAAGATCGAACCATTAAGAAAGTGCACTAAAGAGAGAATTCTAAAAGCTTTCAGACAGAAAAACAAATAGCAGGTCACAGATGATCAGGAATTATAATGGCATTAAGCTTCTTGATAGCAACATGGGTTGTTAGAAGACAGTAGAGAAACATCCCACAGTCCTGAGGGAAAGGAATCCTAATTGGAATTAAATCTCACCCAAACTATAAGACTGAGGGGGGAATCACATTTTCAGACTTTGAAGGTGTCAGTGATTCCTTGCCCAGAGTCTCTTGAGCAATGCAAAGGGACTGATAAGAGAATATAAGAAAACAGATTAAAGTATAAGACCTTGGTGACAGGGACGCCGTGAATACAGAGGTGGAAAAAAGGACATATGATGGGGACCCTGGGTAAGCTGTCCCCAGGGAAAAATGGATAAAGGATAGATGTGTTTGACCTTATGGAGAGTACTAGTAGTTCTTACAGAGTTTGAAGGTGCCTCACTGGTCAGCGTAGAGGACAGTGAGCTACACACCCTCCCATACATCAGAAATGTGATAAATATCTGTCACTGAAAAGTTCAACAAGAGCAAGCCAGACAATGGATTTTAAAATTAGGATGCAAATATCAGATGATATGATGTGAGAGTTAAAAGAAATGACTATAGACATTAGAAAGTGAGAGTGAAAAGGGACAGGAGAAGAAGAGCACCTTGTCATATTTTAGGACGCCTGAAGTATGCATTGATTAAAAAAAAGTAAGTTGCTAGAACTCATGTTTTATTGTCTTTAAAAGATTTATTTATTGATGCATTTAAGAGCTGGGGTGGTAGGGTGCAGAGCTGTGGTGCAAGCCAGTGGTACCAGGCAAGGGTGAGAGGGTTCACCAGAGACAGAGCAGGGAGAACAGGCAGACTGACTGAAATACACAGCTGAGGGGAGCAGCGGGGAGACAGGTGAGGTCTGCTGCACCATGAGGGTCAGCTCCCTGGCCTGGGGTTGAACTTATGCTGCAGTGGCTGCCCTTAGCTTCATAGTGCTGAAACTTAACCCCTTGTGCCACCAGGGAGGGTCTAGAACTCATTTTATAACCTCTAAAATGCCTCATGGGATTCTCCCCCCTCTTCACACATCCTTCCTTCCTCCCTATCACACCCTGGAGAGCCTTAGACTTTTACATTCTCATTGAGTGTATGTCAACAGAGATTCTGGAAGTTTCTACCCCTACTTCTTGTTTGTCCCTCACTCTTTCTCTCCTTGTGTGTCTTTTTTTCTCCTTCCCACTCAGCATCAGGAAAACGCAAATGTGACCTTCTATCTTTTCCCTTTCCTCACTAAAATTTCACTCAGCCTCTGGCAAGGACTCAGCATCTGGTGGGGTCACTGGCAGGTCTCGCTAATGATTTTTCCTCTTCTCCCTTTTTGTAGAGGTTTGAAAACAATTGATCTGTCCTCTAGTCAGCCACTGTTTCAGTGCATCTTAGGAGATTTTCTTGCCTGTGTTCCAGCTCAGCCTAGCTCTACCCTAGAAATTGAATTCTCTTTGCTCATTTAGCCTTTTTAGTGAGATTTCATCCCATTAAGATGTGCTAAAGTATACTTGCCTGTCATTGATTTCTACATGAATTCTGGAGAGCTAGTCTGGTAAACAAACACTGCTCTCTGAGCTCCATTTTAGCCGGCACTCCTAGGAGAACAAGTCTTCAGGCCCGTGAAGGTCACTGCAGTATTTCTGGCTGGCCACCAGGGTGGAGACAGGGAGAAAGGACAACGGAGTTTGGGTCACAAAATTACTTTTCCTCCTATGGGTCCTGAATACTGAATCAGATAAGATTTTTAATACAATTCTTTTTTTTTTTTTAAAGATTTATTTATTTATTCACACAGAACTGGGGTACAGGCCAGAGATGTGGAGAGTGAGAGGATTCACCAGAGACAGAGTGGGGTACAGAACAGGCAGATCAACGGAGTGGAGCAGCGGGCGGGTCAGGAGAGGTCTGCCGCGCCATGTGGTCACCTCCGGGGCAGGTGGGGATCGAACTCATGCGGAAGTGGCTCAAGCTTCCCAGTGCTGTGTTTTAACCTGCTGGGCCACCAGGGAGGGCCCACAATTCTTTTTTTTAAAGGTTTATTTTTTAAAGGTTTATTTATTTGTGCATACAGAACTGGGTCCAGGCCAGAGGAGCAGGGGCAGTGAGAGGATTCACCAGACACAGAGTGGGGAACAGAACAGGCAGATGGACGAAGCACACTGCTGAGGGGGAGCAGCGGGTGGGTCAGGAGAGGTCTGCTGTGCCATGTGGGTCACCTCCAGGGCTGGGGATCGAACTCGTATTGAAATAGCTGTGGCTAGCTTTGTAGTGTGGTGCTTCAACCCATTGCACCACCAGGGAGGGCTCAAATTTTTTTTTTGTTTATTTCTGAGGTTTACATTATACATTAATCATGTAAACCTGCAACTGCTTATTTGTAGCTTTAATTTTAAGCACATTTGATCTTTCTCAAGCTATACATCTTAGTCTTATTTTTTCAAGAACAACAAAATGTGTACTGCTATATTTCATCTTTAACTTTATATATATATATTTTTTTTCTTTCTTTTTTTATTTATTACAAAGTTTATTTTTACATAATTTTGCAGGAGGGCTCAATTTTTAATAAAATACTGGTGTGAATTCCAAGATGGAACATTCCTCCCTTTTATTTCATATGTCCGAAGTCTTGAAAGTGGGTTGTGACAGGCTTATGAGCCTGTGTGAACCATGGAGGAGAAACACCTATATCGGCCTTGGCAAATCAAAGCTTCCCTGGCAGAAGGTGTCCAGACACTGGCTTTGCCTGGAGTAGGAAGGATGCGATGGTGGTAAGCTCTGAGCTAGACAGGAAGACAGCTAGATGTAAAGCAACACTGAATACCACACCGAAGCTCATTCCTTACTTACTAGTGTGTTTCACACTTTGGTCACTTCCTCCAAGGGTAGGCTTCTCATGTAGGTGAGCTGAACCTGCTCTGAGAACATCAGGAGCAAATGACAGTCTAGTTCATGCAAAATTTGTCACAGTTTTGCCATGAGGACATCAACAAAAAGTCCATTCTAATTTCAGATTTTACTTAAGTTTGGGATTTTATTGCTTGTATTGGCTTTGTTTTACAGATTCTATAGGATGAGAGTTAGTGAGAGGGGAAATTGCCATGTATTTAAAGTGGCAAATGTGATCGTATTGATGCCTGTATGTAAGTATATATCGACCTATCTACCTACCTGTCATCTATTTTACAACAACTTTAAAATATCCTGGATAGGCTGGATAGTAAATTACTATTATTATTATTGTCTTGTTACCTATTGATGACCAAGCATAGGTCTGTGAAAGGCAGAGGTAACACTTGAATTTAGACTCTATTGGGAAATTGTGGCTGTGAAATCAGGTATATCTGGGGCCAAACCCTCTTTTGCCAGGTAATAGAATTCCTTAACCTCATTCACCCTCAAATGGGGTGAAAGTATCAATTCCCTAGAGCTGGTAGGAAGATGAAATCAAAGAGTGTAAGAACACTAGAGTGTATGTCCCATGGTGATAAATATCTACTCATTCCTAGGTTCTGTATCATTTTTACACTACAGCATGTGGATAGACTAACAGAAGCAATGCAAGACAGCAGGCAGTTAAGCATTGAGGTTACTGTCAGGACTGAAGCACAGTTAGCTCACTGGTGGGAGTTAGAAGATACTATTGATAAACCTTGGTGCTCTCTGTCCTGCTTCCGTTTTATGAGAGGGTTGGAACAGCTAAAGTTAGTTATCTGTACATCATTTAAGAAGGATTATTTCAAATGTCCATGTTTTTCAATGGATCCTTTTTCTCTGATTAATTCCATCAGACTGCAATTTCTAGCATCAGCATGCTGTACTGAAACCCTGGTTTTCTTTGCTTTCTACTGAATCATGGAAATAGGTGAAATGGTTCTGTTTTCCTGAATGTAGAGAATAAGGCTTGTGCCCACCAATGGGATGATTAAAAGGATAAACTAAGTTAGCACAAGTAAATTGCCTTTAAAAGTGCCTCGTATAAAGTAAGGTTTGGTGTTAGTTGAGAAATTACTATTTGTCAGAGCCTATTTTAAGCACTGGGATATGTACTTGGTGAGTGACTCACCAAGTTTACATCTCCTTGGACATTAAATTCTAAAGTAAACAATAAATAAATAATGTCAGGACTCTGACACTCTGAGATGTACTAGGAGAACATATTTTGATACTGCTGGTTAGAATGGGACCACAAAGGTTTTGGTGTTCATCTGTGTTTTGCCAGTTCATTCAGAACCTTGATATTTCCTCTACCTGATGGGCAAAGCTTTCTCTTTGCTATGCCCTTTGGGATAATTTCTGACAAACTAATGCTTATGACTTCCCAACAACTACGTCTTTAAAAGTCCCACCCTGTGGAGTCAGATTAAAAATTGTGCGCTACCGTGATTTGAAATGATTAGTTGTGAGTTGACTCTAACACTGGGGGATGCTACGTGCTGCAGGTTAAAGTACATAATCATTATATCACAAAACTTGCATCTCACTAAATATTGTGGGGTTCCCTTGATGGCAAAGCCACTCCATTTTGACAAAGGAATGTGAGAGGAGGTACATTGTAATATTTGATAACTAGATCTAATTATCTTCTTGATTCTTCTGTTGTATTTTCTGCTGTGCTTTCTAGAGCCAATGAAGTCTGTTCTATCAAGTGGCAGCCGGAAATTTGGCATTTGAATTAAGAGGGAACATTGCCTTTATGTTCTGCCTATGAGCACATATAAAGATGAACATAAGCTTACAAGTAATTTGAAGCCATCCTAAATCTACGTCACTGATGTGCTCACTCGGTACAAACAATTCATTTCTCAATTTCAGAAGAAACAGGAGTATATTGGGTAATCAATAGGCAGAGCCCAAGAGTCACATTTCCTTTGGCCAAAGCACACCCACTTCCTCTGTGTCACTCATCACACACCCAGTGAGGACTGATGCATGGGGAGCAAGAATTAGAAATCATGGCTCTCAGACTGGGATAGGTTAAGTCTTACCCACTGTGTGTTTCATGACTCCAATTGGGATTGTGCACGTCATCTCTCAGATAGGGGGGAGGATTAGAATCATTCAGAACTATCATCTAAATCCTCAAGTTTGGAATTCAAACACCTTTCTCCCCATGATGGCCATTTATGTCATTTTTTTCTTTTTTGTCAAAATATATTTCCGGGGACATAAATGCCTATTCACTATCATACCTTCTAGCCTATGTGTATATACATAGAAATTTCCATGACTTGGCATCAGTCTGTTTCCAACACACCATCAAGCACTGGCTGCAGTCATTTATTTCAAATTTGAATAGGATGATTCGCGCCAGTGTCAGAGAAGACTGATTTGTTATCAGTGGTAAACTATTTGCAGAAAAGCTTGTCCCATCCTGGGATTAAATATTTTGAGAGTTCCCTGACACCCCTTGCAGCTTTCAAGTGAATAGCTTTTATTTCTTCATTAAGCAAAGCCAGCATTTGTGAAACACATCTTTTATTTAATATAGTTTATTAATATATATTTCACATCGTTGTTCAATTTTTAAAATTTATTTTATTTATATTTTTATATCATTTTTCATTATGTGCATTGTTTTCATCTCAGTTGTAACCCCTGTGGACTTTCCACCCCCAACTCACCCACTCACCCATGTGCCATCACCATAGTCCCGTGCGCTCTTTTCATTCCAGTTTTTATCCTTTACCCTTCCTACTCCCATAAAATGTCTCTGGTTTATAGTTGCTCATTGTTTTTCATTTTTCCTTTATTACAATTGCTTTCTTTTTTCCCCAACCCCTTGATATTTTTCTTTTCCTTCTGGCTTATTTCACTAAGCATGATCCCTTCTAGCTCCATTCATGATGCTGCAAAAGACATGAATTTATCTTTTTTGATTGCTGAGTAATATTCCATATGTATATGTAGCACATTGTCTCAATTCAGTCATCTATTTTGGGGCATTTGGGTTGATTCCATATCTTCCCTATTATAGAGCAACAATAAACATGTGGGAGGTGTCCTTTTTAATAAATATTTTTGTGTTCTTTGGGCAGATACCTAGAAGTGGGATTGCTGGGTCATATGGAAGCTCTAGTTTCAGCAGTTTGAGAAAACTCCAAACAGCTTTCCATGGTGATTGGACCAGTTTGCATTCCTTCTAGCAGTGTAGGAGAGTTCCTTTTTCTCCACATCCTTACCAACATTTGTTGTTGCTAGTTGTTTTAATATGTGCCATTCTCACTGGTATGAGATAGCATATCATTGTGATTTTAATTTGCATTTCCCTTATTACAAGTGAGGATGATCATTTTTTTCATATGTCTCTTGGCCATTACATCTTTTAAAAAAAATTAAGACAAGGCCCTCCCTTGTGTTGCAAGGGATTAAAGCACAGCACTGTGAAGCTATCCATAGTCACTGCAGCAGGAGTTCAATCTGTGGCCAGGGAGCTGATCATGGTGCAGCAGACCTCTTGTGTCCACTGCTCCCCTCAGCAGTGTACATTAGTCAGTCCATCTGTTCTGCTTCCAGCACTGTCTCTGGTGACTCCTCTCACCCCCACACTTCTGGCCTGTACCCCAGTTCTGACATAAATAAATCTTCAAAAAGAAAACAAAAAACCTTAAAACAGAATACTCCTGAAAAATATAAACAGCATGGGCCCTCCCTGGTGGCACAGTGGTTTAAAGCACAGCACTAAGTGGCTTCAGCTAAAGCCACTTCACCATGAGTTCGATCCCTGCCCCGGAGGTGATGCCCATGGCGCCACAGTCCTCTCCAGCCCTGCATGCTGCTCCCCTCAGCAGTGTATTCAATGATCTGTCTGTTCTGCTCCCCACTCTGTCTCTGGTGAATCTCCTCACTGCTCCTACACCTCTGGCCTGGACCCCAGTTCTGTATGCATAAATACATAAAAATTAAAAAATATATATATTATATATATATACACACACACACACACACAGAGCATGATTGAGTTTGTGAAATAAGAGTCACCTAAATGGAAGCACCTAGCAAACGATAGTGCCTAAAATATTTGCTAAAATATTTCAAACTAAATATCTCAGAACTGCATCCTGAGAAGTCCTGGCTAACGTTTGCAAGTACTGATCATATTTTGCACGCCATTTTTGGATGTCCGTTTACTCAGCTAATGCACACAGGGTCCTATGAGCAGCTCGTGTTCATTATCTCATTGTATAGATGAGAAAATTGATACAAACAAATTAAGTTAATTGACTTTGAAGGAGGTGGTTCCAGGCTTCAAGCCCCATGCCTGCAGCCACTACGGTATAAGTCTCTTAATATAGAATGAATAATGAGGAATAACAATTGGCTTTAGTTTGAGAGTCAAACTATCATACAGCATTTTTACTTATTCTGACTTCATCTCTCACTCTGCTAAGTCTACAGATGGCCTTGGGACCCCTACTCACAAGTAAATATTAATTCTTACCCTTCCATCCTTTGGCTTGGATTCACAGAATTTGTTGCAAAGCATATCACTCATTAGTTCAGATTTATCTAGATGAGAAACCACTGCATCTTTCTTTGGCCACAAGACACTTCTAGCACTGATAACAACACAGGAGAAATAGTTTGTGCTGCCTGGAAAGGAACACTAGTTGGAGCCACACAAGTTCCTGGATCAAAGTCACAGTTCGCTAGCATGAAACAGAACAAAACTCGATTTGGGTTTGGATAACCTGCGTTTTAGAGTTGACTTTGTGAAGCTCTTTTCCCATCTAGTTTTTCGTTTCTTCATTTCAGTCCCCCTGCACCAGGGGACTTATAAGCTTCTGTCTAACTTGGTGAACCCTCCCTTAATGCAAGTGAATTTTCACACCGAGTCCCTCTTTTCTATGTCACTATATAAAGCAATGGAGTTGCATTAGTTTTTTGTTACTGCACAAGTAATTAGTACTGAAGTATTGAATTATGATAGTGTCTATTTCTTATCTCCTATTTTCTGACTTAGGTCAGTAGTCTGAGCAGGACTTGCCTGGATTCTCTGTTCAGCATCTCTGAAAGGCCAAGACTGGGTTCTCATTTGGGATTGAATTGCCTTCCAAGCCCCCTTGAAGTAGGCAGAATTCAGTAGCTTGTGGCATTCCTCTTCCTTGTCATCTACTGGGGTCCTTCTAGTCCCCAGAGACTGCTTTCTACTCCTGCCACCTGGACTTCTGCACGGCAGGGGGCCATTTGCTCCTTTGGGGCCATCCACAGAATGTCTATCACTTTGCATGCCTTTTCTTTTGTAAGGGTTTGCCTGGTTAAGTAAAGCCCACCAAGCATAATCTCTCTTTTGAATAACTCAAAAGCAGCTGAATAGGGCATTTGATTACATCAGCAAAATCCTGTCATATAACTATACGAGCCATAGCAGTGATGTGCCTCAATATTCACACGGCCTGCTTAACAGTCACGTGGATGTGATGACATAAATGCACAACAGAGTGAGGGAATCTTGGGTACCATCTTAGAATTTTGCTCAGTAGAGGGAAACTAACCCAGCCTTGTTCAGTGAGAGCACCTGCCAGCTGGAGTCACCCGTGGATTGTATTGGAAAAGCTCGATGATATGTTTAGGTTACTGTTGCCTAGGAAACGTACATGAGCCCAGTTAACACTAGAAGGAAATATGTTAAATTCCTGATCCTTATCATCTAAAAACCCTGTGATCTGAGACACTGGTTTAGGATCCCAAATATCTGATTTGAATCTTGGGTTCACAACCTAACGACTATACACCCGACAACATCTTCGTGACCTTTGCAAGTTATTTGAAGTTTCTGACCTATTTCCTTGTATCTTCTATGGGAATTTGTTTTTCGGTGTTTTGAATGTCAAATGACTTACTACATGTAATCTAGTCAAAATAATGACTAATACTTAATGGCTAGCACACAAAAATTCACTTTTTTTATTTTGGACTTAATCGATATTCACACAACACTTCATCTGGACAGGCACGGCCACGAGAACTCTTAGAGAAGAAACGGCTATTACTTCATCTTATCAATAAGGGAACTGAGTCATGAGGAATGTAACTGATGTGCTGGTAGGAATGGGTTTGGAATTTGGATACAGGTAGTTAGTTAGGTAGCTGAGTTTTTTGGGGGATGGGGTGTTAGAAAAATGCACCAGTGGCCCTCAGAGGGAAATCCACCATGTAGGAAGACTACCTAGATGGATGCCTGAATTAAGATGTTGGGAGTTGGGTTTGAGACACTGGCTGTCCTCACAAGTGGAGAAAGATGAATGCCATTCTTGCAAGGATATTATGCTTTGGAATTAAAAAAAAAAAAAAAAAAACTCGAGGAAGGCAGACTGGGTATTTTTGTGTAAGATTGAAAACTCAACATCTGGAACTGAATTTTTCTTTCGTTTGATGCAGCTGTCAACTGATGATTTGCACCCTCTTCTTGAATTCATATGTTGCAATCTTAGCCCTCAGGGTGGTGGCATTTGGAGAAAGAATCTTTAGAAAGTAGCAAGTCATGAGGCTGAATCCCCTGTGAAAGCAAAGTGCCTTTATAAAAAAGATCCTTGAGAAATCTCACTCCCTTTCCACCATGGGAGAGACCAAGGAGTGGTTGGTAGTCTACAGCTCAGAAGAAGGACACCATCAGGACCAGGTATTCTGGGTCTCTGATGTCGGACTTCCAGCTTCTAGAATTATGAGAAAGAAATTTCTGTTGTTGGTAAGTCATCTAATACTACAGCATTTTGTTACCACATTTATACAAAGAAAATACACAATAAAAATTGACTGAGGACATGAATGTGGCTTAAACTCTTGAACTGTGGAAGCCCAAGCCTGAACATCCCCAATTGAGCATGAGTGTGCTGACGGAATGGTATCACCTTCTTCCAAGTAATGTTAGGAGACCACCCAGGCACCTAACATGAGGTGTCCTGACTGGACTTGAACTGGGTGGAGAGACTTTCTTATCTTCCCAAGTAAGCCTTAACATCCCACCTAGTTACCAGTTCTCATCACAAAAGTGGGAAGGTGTGTGCCTGGCAATGCAGATTATGAGTATCCAGACCACACCAGAGCAAGACAGGAAAAATGGCGCCTTCCAGGATTCACCATACCAGCCAGTTCTCCCTCAGGCAAAACATTAGTCCACAGCTGTCCTCTTGAATCTCAGTGATCTTTGATGGAAGAAACTTTGGGTTCACTGGTCATATAGAGATGGGACCGTTAACCTTGGAAATCCATATGTTACTTAAAAACATGAAGTTTGACTGTATCTAATGTTATTTTGAAGGGTCAGGGTAGTTGATGTTCAAGTCTCTGATGCCAGCACAGTACATATTATACTTGTATAAAGGAAATTGAAATGACAGTGCTGTCCAGGGAATCAAAGCCATAAAATAATCAAGACAATGTCTTAACTCTCAGGTGCTCCCAAAATAAAATCTTCTATTTTTGTAGTCTGTTCATGCCTCAAAGCTCAGAGTTAATAAAATACACAGTTCTCTCACAGGAGTTGAGTATCTCTATCTTAATCATGAATCAAAGTGCAGACACATTTTATATTTAAATGTAATCACTTTCCAAACCTGGTTTTGAAAATACTGCATGTAGCAGGGTAGATGGACTTTACATTTTAGTCTTTTGCTAGGGTTTTGGTGAATTTGGTAGAGATGCCAATCTGTTACCATAAGACTTGAGGCATTTCAAAAGCATCTGGGTGGTGGAAGAGAATGATGGGTTGCTTCAAATGAAGCTGATCTCGACGGCTTCGTAGACTGAGTCTCGCCTTTCTTGGTTTTCATGCCCACCTTGATGTGGCAGCACTGGGAACCTACAGAGTCAGCAGCATTTATCCAGAGACTGTTTCTTGTGCAACAGACCCTTTCTTCTCCTTTTAATCAAAAAAATAAAATTTAGAATGGGATAGAGGGAGATGAATCATGTCAGATGAATGTTTCCTGACTTAGGGTGAAATTCAACATGCGTAGTGCACTTCTGTTCTTCTGAAATGGTTCTTCCAGGAGCAACACATGCAATGATTCAACAGCATTCCTCCTATTCATCACAGTGGCTATTTCATCTCTTCACCACAAGGAGACCTAAGAAGCCCTTGAATCTATCAAGATCCGTGTTATTTAGAAGCTAGATTTCTGCAGGCTGGTGAATACAGAGCTGGGACAGGAAGGTGCTTGGCAGAAACGGCAGAAACAGCAGAAGAGGGAAGACACATGGGCGACCTGGCTGTCTCTCTGGATGAGGAGCATGCATGAGGTCAGGGAGCCTTTCTGATAAATGAGGGGCTTCCTAATGTGACTCACAGCGGAGAACAGGCTGCGGATCACAGTGTTTTCAGAAGTCAGGAAGCAACAAATGTGATTCCAGAGTCACATCTACACAATGCAGACACTCATTCTTCCTTCTTTCTTGTTCACTCCACAGCCCCTCTTCTGTTTGATACGGGTTCTTTCCACAGAACAGTGTGTCGTTGCTATGGGAGCCATGGGCTGTTCAAGGACTCCACAGAAGGGAATATAAGGGTCTTCGCTACACTCTCTGTTCCTAACCTTCTCTACCATAATATTAGATTTGAGGAGACAAGTCGTGACATTTTGAGTTTGAAAGGAAGAAAGAACTGCAGAAGCTTGCAGATACAAATGGCATGGATGGGATTCAAATAGTGATGTGGAATCAAAGTACTCACGAGGAAAAACAATCTGGTTAATGAGAGGACTTACAGTTCCCTCCTGAGTGATCTCCAGGGCTTAATGTGAGGTGAAGCGATTTACTGGAAGGAGCATTGCTTTGGAGACAAGCAGACTTGGGCCTCAGCCAGGATCAACACAGTCTAGCCCCTGGAGTAATTTACTTAATCTCTGGAACCTGATGTCTTTATTTGCAAGCCAAACATGTTAACATCTACTTTGGTAGAAATGATGTGAAGACAAAACAAAACAAAACAACAAAAAATAAACTAAGTGTATGTTAATAAAAGAAATATAAATTGAGAAAAAGAGAGGGAAGAAAGTGAAAACATATGGAGATGGGTGGTGGCTGTCCCACAGTTCTCCATCCTTTGTAGCAGTAGAGCTAGCTTCTAGCAGCTGTGTTTGCTGGTCCTTGGAAGGTCCATAATCTTAACTGTCAGGGAATCAGAAATCACTAGTCTCAAGAGCAAGTGAAATCTCCTCAGATGTGACATCTTGGGCGGAGGGGTGGCATGGACAATGGACCCAGGGAGAACAGCCTGTCTCCCTTGCATCACAACTTGCTACCAGTTTTGCTCCAAATCCCACAGGGAAATTTTGGGTCAAGAATGCACCAGCACATCCCCAGGGACATGCTGAGGGACGTGTCGCGGAGCAGGTTTGGAAGGCAGGACTCTACCACTCAGGTGTGGCACTGCTGCCATGTTTCAGCAGAAATAAGCAAGCATGACTGAGGACGAAGCCACAGCAGGAGGAGCAGGGCCCAGGGAGACAAAGGGTCATCAACTTTGTGGGGCGTTGGAGGGAACCTACCGGCCATGTATACAGGGAGGACTTCCTGAGCAGGTACTTGGTTTAATTCCTGTGCTCCTCCTGACCACCTCAGACCATGGCCACACAATTAGTCCACAGCTACCTAGGTGTGTCTGGCTGCCTGATGATGTGGGCGATATCTTAAGGATGTCGCGCAGGAGGGCCTTACCCAACTCCTGCACACACAGGTGCAGAGAGAAGCCAGACACATACAGGTGCAGAGGCCCCAAGTGGTAGAAAATCCACAGTGAAACCACTGGAACTTGCGGATTGTCCAGCTTAACTCAGCTGTGCCCTTATTTCAATTTCAGAGAAGCCCATCAGGCAAAATCAGTCAAAAAGAGCTTTTGCTCTAACGGACCCAGGTCAAAGCTACCTTTGTGCACTCATGGACTATCTTCCCGCCTATAGTCTTTCCCACAGAGGAATTTTATGGAAGAAGGCTTTTCTTTGTCCCATTCTCTTTGGAACAACACTCTATGAAATCAATTCAGGAGGGAGAGCACCACCTGACATGTGATAGAAAGAAACAGGAAGATCAGAAAATTACCTAAAGCCTGACCATTCCTGGAAATGAGGTAGGTTTTATGTGGCACATAGGGATGGGCCTTAAAGAGCTTCTGAATGCACTGCCCTGTGATGAGTCACCCCACTTAGCCTGGACGCCTGGAAACTTCAGCTCAGATATCATTATGACAAAGTATAATTTTTCCAGCCTGTGGGTTCACGCTGACTCAACTACCACATTGTCCTCAATTGGGCCATGAGTAACACAGATTCTGTACTGAGACAGTTATTATGCTGTTCCAGCAAAGAAGCCACTAAGATTGTTATGAAGGGCACATCTGGTGTGATACATTTACCAACACAAACAAGCAAGAGCCTGCTGTTACACCTTCAAGTAGAAATATCGCTAAATATTGTATTTGTAATTCTTTGGAAATAACACTATTGTAGTCTGTCAGTTTCTTATTACGAACCTTCTCTCTAAATGGTATTTGGAACCAATACACAAGTCCTTGAAAGTTAAATCTTTGGAGTTGGGGCTTTGGGAAAGTTCTCCATAAAACAGAAGAATATGGTTGGGAAACTTTCAGTGCTAACAGTGCTCAATTTCAAAAATATGTTCTCTCAGACATGAACACATATCAGGGTGGGAGAGTATTTTTCAGATTTGTCAAGACTGGGACTGGAATTGTAAGAGATTTAAAAACAGATCACTGAGGGCCAAAGTTTCATTATTTAGAAAATGAGCCAATCTATATCAAATAACCACTTTCCAACAAGTCATTATCAAAACAAGTAAACTCAAATTAATTGAGATACTTATTGGAATAGTTAAACCGTTCCAGAGAGAAGAAGACACTGTTTTTTGGCATTTCAACTTTTAATATTTGATTGGATTTTGTATTTACACCAATTTTTATATTCCTCAAAGTCTAGCATAGTGACTTACAGTATAGACTCTGAATACCTTTTTACTGAATGAATGGGTGGGTGAACTGAAAAAGAGAAAACATTTTATTTTGGAAGGAAGCCATGGTACTGAGTCTCCAGGCCTTGGAAGAAGCCAAAGTTCTTGCTGGAAGTGGTCACTTCTATTTTTGTGACAGCAAATACTAACATTGAGGCTTTGACAATAGAGGTGCCATCCCCCGCCCAGGCAGAGACAGAAGGAAGAGCCCTGCATAATAATAAAGTCCAGGAAATGGGTTACTCCTCACAGCAGAGTGTGGGGAGGGGAAGAGAAGATGAGGGACTTGGGGAAAGAGCTTGAGGAAGCCCCCAGGCGATCTTGGGGAAGGCTGGATCAACCCAAATTTTCTCCCTGGTGGAAATGGACCTGAAGTTTTGGGAGAGTAAAGTCTAGTAGTCAGTTCCATGCTCCCTGTCGTTTTGTCTGCATTAACCTCTTTCAGTTATCCCAAGCTGGATCCAGCAAGCACTGAGGAAATATTTGCTTGGGAGGAATGAAGTAATTTCTGTGTTTTTCAGTGTGGAGCAAAGAGGCAGATAATGGTCAAACAAAAAGGGACAGCATTGACAGAGAAGTTGTCCAAGGCAGATATTCAGGAACAACTACAAGTGGGGAATTTGTGAAATTGCAACGCAGAGGAACATACATACACTCTGGATCTTAGTTTCAAGACAGACTGGCCTCCGGGTGTGGAGAAGCTGCTAGTACATGCTTTCCTCCCTCTCTCTACCCTCCCACCCCCAAACCTGCACCATGTCTGTGCATTTTGTCTCTATTAACTAATTGTAATCATCCCTTCCCAGGAACATATAATAAAAAGTACCTCAATCAATACATTTAATCACTGCCAAGGATCCCAGCCTTCTGGCAGCAAAGTATATTTTCACTTGATTTCCATTTAATTAACTAGTAGCTGATGAATATATTTTGTTATAGTTGCCTAGAAGTAGGAGTTCCAAATGTTCTGATGATCTGATTGATTTTGGCTAAGGCACACCTTCTATCTCATTTGGATACAGGCAGCTAAGTCACTTCTAAATTCTAACTTTGAGATTTTTCTCATTTTATGATCTAATTAACAAACCCTCAGTTTCTTTTGATCATTGCTTCATGCAATTTAGTGCTAAATCTGTGCCTCAAGCCTGTGTCTCGCTGCTGAGAATAAGTGGGGATGGAGTATTTTTAGATGGACAATTTGTTCTTGACTGATGGTAAGGCAAGGTGACAGAATTGAGATTTTTGTGTCTATTGTGAGGTGCGAGAGTGTGTTTGTGTGTGTGAGAGATCTCTCTAGTCTTTCAAGTTTTACTTTAAGGAAAAAAGAATGGCTGGATAGTGAGCAGGCTCAGAAGTAGGAATCATGGATCAAGTTCTATTCTTCTACTTCCCATTAAGTTAGCACATAATAGACACTCAATAAATGTCTCCAATTTAACAATATAAGGTCATTCTTTTCTTCCTTCTTCCCTTTCTTATCCTTTATGATAACCTGGGCTGGCAGCTAGGTTGACAGTTGTAGATAATTATTCATTCTATGGAAGAGAAATACTCATTTGCCTGTTTCTCCTACCTTTTTACAGAGAAGAAAAATAGAGGTGAATCTGTTGCATAGAGTGGACAAGTTCATGCATTTTCTATATTTCTTTTTCTCCCCTGATTCTAAAGTCATCTTATTCTAGGTCATTCTTTTAATGGACAAAAATGCTCCAAACCCATAGTTTAAATACCATTGAGAAATTTTCTTCTACCAATATAATAAGTGAGGCACTCTCTTCATATAATTTTAAGTCATTTATCTCTAATTAAGGATATTTTGTTCCATTGGGAAGGAGTGTGAAGAGTGGCTCCCACCTTTTACACTGGTGAGGTCATGGTGCCCTGAGATTATAAGACTTTGTAATGAGTGTCTACTCGTGGAACACAATTACCCTCTTGTCTTACCACAAAGCAATTTCTGAAAAAAAAGGTGGGAGGAGAAGGTGTGTGGATATGTCTCAGAAAGTAAAATCAGATTTAAAAACTGTATTATCTTCTTTCTTTTAAGATAACCAGAAACTTTGGTTGCTTGGATTACCATATGCAAATTTCCGCAGCAATTTCCTACTGAGCTTCAAATGTAGTATTCACTATGGGCACTTATAATTGCAGATTTTGTACTACATTATCAACTCTGTACATGAGGGGAATAGCAAGATAATGGAAAACAGACTCTGTAAATGAATATTGGATGTTAATAGGAATTCCCACTCAAATTATGTTTTATTCAATTGTTGAACATCAAACTGTGTTATTAAGAGTCTCATAAAAATACATGTGGGAAGCCCAGCAGACGTGAGACAAAGTGTCAGTTCTCAACCCAGATCAACTAAGAAGAAATTAATACCCTTTGTAGTTAGATCTTTTTCAATTCCTTTAAGTTTTATAGGCAAAAATACAATAAACCGAATATCCTCATTATTCAAAAAAAATCTAGTAGATCGAGGATGGTGTGATTATTTTGTATCACTCAGAAGGCCTGGTTATTGTAGCTACTTAGCTGCTTACCAGTTCATTGTTCTAATAATCAGCATTCCTGCCACATGGCCATGCTCCATCAGCTTCTAATGCTGAAGCAGAAGGAAAAGAACAACAACAAGAAAGCTTGGGGAAAAAGATCCAAGTTGATAGAGTTTTTGATTTGGGTCAAGAGATTTGGAAAAGCAAAAAAAAAAAAAAATTTGGAACATTTTGAGAATTTTAATATCTGGACTAATTGATTACTATCGCCATAGAGCAAAGCTATCAGTCCTTTTTTTTCTTTTTTTTTTTTTTGAGTCACACACCAGATTAGGGGCCTCTGTGGGTATAGACCCTTCTTGGGCCCATGGCCTCGAGTACAATTTTGTTCCAAATTTTCTGTAGTCTTCTGACATCTATAGCACGTCATTCTTTCACTGATCCTGTTTTCCCAAGTCAAAACAAGATGGAAAAGATGTAAAAAAAACAATGAGAAATTGCCTCTTATTCATATGGTCCAGTGATTCACATAGTGTCCTTAATCCAAATTCTGGACTCTGACTCCCAACCTTCCATGTAACCTCAGACAGTGTATGTTGAGGAGAGGAGAGTTTTTATTCCTGGCTGTCCATTCCTCCAGAAAGCCTTCCATAACCATCACCCCTCCTGATCTGAGTTAGGAGCCCTTCTTTTTTTTCACCCAATCACTCAATGTTCTAACCATTCACATGCTAAAGACATTGCTTTAGGTCCTGAATCCTTAAAGGACAAGTTTTCCCAAAAAGTTGGAGCTTTGTATTAAATTTTGCTATCTTCCATATTCTAGAACAATTATTTCCAGTGTATAGAGGACACTTGGTCAAACTTACTGTTACTAAATCTGTTCTTCCCAATCATTTCAGACATCTTACTAGGTACCATGATTTTCTAATAAAAGACTATTGCCTTATCTTTTTCATAAATGATTAGAAAGTATGATACATTAATAGCCAACCCAATACACAAGCAGAAAATTTGATACGTGATCACACAGCAGTGGTTTTTCTATTCTTGACTGGACAATAATGTATTCTAATGGCAGCTGGAAGATGGGCTGGGTTGGCCTTCCTGAAAGTGCTCCAAAGTGGATCTCTGGAAGGGGAGGGAGGCAGCTAACACTTCCCTCTTTCCCCAGTGCTCTGGATCTATGGGCTTGCATAGATGTTTTTAACAGGCAGCTTTTGAAAAAACACTTATTTGAAAGGATATGTGTAATTCTGTGTTTATTATAGTGCTATTTATTGTAATCAAGGTTTGGAAACAACCTAAGTGTCCAAAGATACATGAATGAATAAGATGAGGTGATAGATATATGCATGGTGGAATGCTATACAGCTATAAAAAAAGAAACAAACTCTTGTCATTTGTGACAACATGAATGGAACTGGAAGGGATTGTGCAAAGCAAAATTAGCCAGAAAGAGAAAGACAAATATCAGAGAATTTCGCTGAGAAATAAAATAAGGAACAGACAAAACTATACCAAAAAAAAAAATAAACAACTCTAAAATGTGGCTGAAGAATTAGAGCTATGAAAGCGAAAGATGGGGCAAAGTGGGAGGACTATGGTGAACTGTGAATGCTTTGGTCAGGTTACTGTGTCATGGTAACATGCATATGAAGAGGTGGGAACCCATAACCCAACTCATGTACAGTGTGTTATAGCATTGTTAAATATACATATATATATTTATACACACACACACACACACACACACACATATATATAACATATATAATATGTATAAAACATCTTGCCAAAAGGTAGTACAGAAAGCAAATCAAAATGAGGAAGCAAGGACTCAAGTTTTATGGAGTAAGGACAATGCAGTGAAAGTGCCCTGACAGTTGTTAAACAGCTTTGTGGACACTTATCAAGCAGGATCTGACATCAGCAAGAAATTAGCTTCTTCTGTTAAGTCAGGAGATGTTATCATTCTTGGCTGGAGAACTCTCAGATCAGAATCCACATTTGTCTTTGCCAGTGCCTTCTCTACAGAGATGAAATCTCCATTGAGATATTTGGAGGATTTCTGAGTTCTGCAGCTGTTGCCTGAAGCTACAGAGTATAGGGTGCTGAAATGATTTTATTTGGCAAACAAAGGCATTGCTCCGAGCTGTTAATGTCAGAACCTACAATTCTGTGATTCCTTGGCAGATTCTACAGTGGAAATTCATCATCTGTAGGTGATCAATATGGATGGCATGGTGTAAAATGCTATGTTCATCCTTTAACTTTTATTGTGATACTGATAATTATTTTTAACACCATCCATATGCTATATATTTTTTACCCTCCTGAGAACTTTCTTTTGATTAAGTATCTTTACCCATGATTCAAAAACTGAGCAAGTTGTTGGATTTAGACTATCATTCATCTTGAACTACAGTTTGTCTACCTGCTCATCTAGCCTACTCTGGGCTAATGACATTTCTTCAAGGAAAATATTGGTAAATTTTAAATATTTTTTCTTTGCAATCAGGAAGACTTGTAGCAATTTTTCTTTCTTCCGTTACCTTGTGATGACTTGTCTGGGACATTGTTTAAATCATGTCCTCTTCTATCTCTTCTATTACTTGAGAGGCATGGATATTTTGACAAAGAAGTCAAATGAAAAACAAAAGTACAAAAAATATCCAAAGTACACCAAAAATATATATTTTTAAAGATTTTATTTATTTATGCACACAGAACTGGGGTACAGGCCAGAGATGCAGGGACAGTGAGGGGATTCACAAGAGCAGAGTGGGGAGCAGAATAGGCTGACTGATGAAGTCCACTGCTGAGGGGAGCAGCAGGGAGACAGGAGAGGTCTGCTGCACCATGTGGATCTCCTCCAGGGCTGGAGATTGAACTTGCACTGAAGTGGCCACAGTCAGCTTTTGCAGTGCTGTGCTCCAACCTGCTGTAGCACCAGGGTTCCAAAAATATTTTGTACCAGGATATACATAAGAGAATCATTTTTAGTCATCTATAATTTTCAAGTGTGTTAAACATGTCATCTGTCATGTGGCCTAGTAGTCCCATAGACAAAACATTCATAATTAATCCTGTTGTAAATTAAGGTTGATGATTGTGGAAAGTATTAAATCTGCACTTTAAAATATGTGTATAAGGGCCCTCCCTTACTGCAGTGGGTTAAAGCACTGCAGGAAGAAGCTAAAGCCACTTCAGCATGAGTTCAATGCCCGCCTTCCCCAGAGGTGACCCACATGGTGTGGCAGACCTCTCCTGACCCGCCCGCTGCTCCCCTCAGCAGTGTACTTTGTCGATCTGCCTGTTCTGCTCCCCACTCTGTCCCTGGTAAATCCTCTCACCCTCCGCATCTCTGGCCTGTACCCCAGTTCTGTATGAATAAATACATCTTTAAAAACAAATAAAATAAAATGTGTGTATGGAATGCTTGTTATTAAAGCTTCTGTGTTCACCGCAATAAAAAGCAAGGGAAGAAATACACAAATAAGGTTGTGTGACAATGACACAGATGGGAACAGGAGAGGGCTTAGTGTGGATATTGAGATCTGGGAAAGATCCTGCTGTATGAAATATTGGGGAGTGGTGCAAGGAGCCAAAGAAATCAAGTTCAAAGGCACTGAGATTGGACCAGTCTTGGCCAGGTATGAGAATGAATAGATGATGGAGACTGATGGGAAGAAAAGTGTTAAGAGCTGTAGCAAGTCAATGAGGCAAGACCTAGAACAAATATAATGTCACATATCAATTATTCCTTCATAAGAACAAGATACTATGGAGAAAAAAATAAGAGCACATACACTCAAATAAATCCTGACAGCATTTTAGAGCTGTCAGGTCCACTGTGGCCCACAGACTATGTAGTCCAGTTAACTTCTTCAACCACTGCCTCCATTTTCATGAAGGAGAGTAATATTAGCCCTCTCTCATAGAGTCAATCCAAAGATTAAATGAGATGGTGAATGGGAAGAGTTAGCATGATAATTGGCATATGGGTATACCAACATGTTTTCTTGCTGTATTTGGTTTTAGTATCACTGTAATTACTGTTTTTATTTTTTTCACTATTTTTAGGAAAACTAAGGAAGTCTTGACAGAACAGGTCACCTTTAGAAAAGGGTGCTCAGAGTGGGAAGAAAGAATAAGAATCTATGTGCTTAGAAAGGGCAAGAGAGAATTCAGGGAGAGGTGTGGAAAGGAAAAACAGAAGTTAATACCTGATGCTAAAATCTTTCCAAAGATAAAGATTTGATTATACGTGTAGTAGGCACAAGAAGATTGTGAACATGGTACATGTAAAATAAGAAGAACTGTATTTCCCTCAGAGATATCTAAGCTATAACCTGTCCAGATCAAATGGAAGCCACCACTGTCAGTTCTGCCTACCAACTCTATCCACTAAGGACATTTAGGTCAAAGCATATTAGTCCAAAGCTGTCCTGGCCTGTTTTCCATTTCTTGAATGTTCTAGGTTCATTCTAGCTTCTGAGCAGTTCTATAAACAAATAAATTGCCTGAAATTCAGTTCTCCTTCTGGCCTGAAATACAGTTCTCTCCTTCAAATCCTGTTGATTTATTTGGTCTTTGCTTAAATGTTTACTTCTTCAGAGAAGACTTTCATGTTGTCTAAAGTAGCCTCATTCCTCTTCATCCCTCACATCACCCCTGTGATTTACATAGGGGTGAGTTCTCTACTAAACGTCTGTCTCTGCCACTCAACTGGAAGCTCCCTGTGGGGGTTCATTTGATGTATCCACTGGCAGTAGTTCTCAGTTCTTCCCTCACATCCCATGCCAGGTGTAGTTATGAAGGTACTTGTGGGTGTGGTGAAAACGTACACTTGACTTTAATAAAAAGAGATGACCCTCAGTTAGTTGAGTCAGCCTCGTACAGTCATGTGGAGGCATTAAAATCAAAATTTCTAATCCCTGGCCAGGGAGTTAACCCACATGGCCCAGCAGACCTCTTCTGTCTCGCCTGCTGCTCCACACAACAGCCTATTTCAGTCAGCCCACTTGTTCCGTTCCCCACTGTGTCTCTGGTGAATATTTTTACCCCCAGACCCTCTGGTATACACCTCAGTTCTACACAAAGCAACAACAACCACAAAAAAACAAACAAACAAACAAACAAACAAACAAAAACAGGAAATTTTGCTTCAAGACTGTTACTTAAGTCATGTCCATTAATTTCCTGTTTATCCGATTAAAGATTTTGGTCTTGTGTGTCCTTATAAATAATATAGGAATTGACCAATAAGGTAGGTGGGAAGAGAAGACACTTGAATGGGAGACAGAAGCAGCTATGGGGTCTCTGTATGTATATGATACAAATCTAAATTTTCACATTAGTTTCAATCAAATAAAGAAGTCCTTGGCTTTTCAAGGTCACCCATGGATTCAATTAATGAGAAACAGATCCTTCTTGCAAACGCACACAGGCTAAAAAGGCTGGCAGGGCTGAGATGGGGACCAGATTCTATCTACTTCACCAGAGACAGAGTGGGGAGCAGAACAGGCAGATCGACATAGTACATTGCTGAGGGGAGCAGCGGGTGAGACAGGACAGATCTCACCATGTCTTAATCAATCACCAAGTGGGTCACCTCTGGGGTGGGGGATCGAACTTGCCCTGAAGTTACTTGCAGTGCTGCATCCTAACCTGCTGTGCCACCAGGGAGGGCACTCGTTTAATGTTTTCTATGTTTACTCTATTATTATTTTTTTATTGAAATATCATTGTTTTAAAAATATTAACCTCCTTGTTAATATTTTGACAGTATGGGATGGAATTTCTGCCTTCACGTGCTCTCCCACCACCAAAGCACTGGTGGTCCTCCACCAACTCTCTAAACTTACTTTAATTTCATTGCTTATGTACAGGCGTGTGCACCATTTTCACATTAGACAAGGAACATATACCTAGAGTGATCAGCATTGTCAGAAAGGGTTTTGATTTTAACATATGCTCAAAGCTAATTTACAAGTTTTGCAGAAGTCAAATGTCATTCATTAGAAAGAAAAATGAACCTAGAAAGTTACATCGCATTGGACCATGTCTTAATCAATCATGAGAATTGATGCTGATATTCTCAACTTGCTTGAAGAAAGGAAGGAAAAGTTATTTGAAAACAAATGAAAAGTTTAAATTATGTAACAGATTTTCAATTTGGCTCTGGGCAGGCGCACACTTTGACAACATCCCAGAAGGAAAACAGCATCAATACCATGATCTGGGTTTTGTGCAACTCCAAGTTCATGATTACTGGGGCTGTCACCATCCACCCATGCTGCTGAAAGTCATTTAGTCAAAATAAGAATTAGTATGACTTATGGTTTTGTTTCTACAAGAGGGACAAGGAAAGATTGATCAAGTAGAGATCTCTCAGTCTTATTCCAGGCCTTCCTGTTTTTTTCCTCTTAAATTAAAATGAAAACCATGGAGAATATTGATCGAATCGCTTCCAAATTTTATTTAATTTTCAACTCTTTTTCAGAAACTGTGATAAGTTTTAAAGGTGGAATTGATTGCTTTTAGCTGTTTTCTTGAAGCTCTCTCACTTCTTACTTCTCATTATCTCTGTGTGATCATCCAGGTAGATTGTGTTGGTGCCAGGGCAGCTTGGGCCGTGTTGGAAATAAGCAAGTACTTACTGAGTATGTAGGGTGTACCCACTATTGGGGTACAGCTTTTATAGGGCATTTGGAAACACCCAGAATCCCTGCCTTCACTAATTTGTACTTTAATGGTAGAGACATGCCTTGTTAGACATTAAAGTCATCAAAGAAGAAAATAACTTTCAAATCTGAAGACTTTGGTCCCTGTCTTGACTTTTATCTAAGTGGCTGTGAAGCTTTCAGAGGGTCTGGAACCCTCTGAGTCTCCGTTTACTTTGACCATGTCTACGGCTCCTAGGCTGGCTTGATGTGTTCTAAGGGCAAATGTTCTAAGAGACAATTAGGAAGACCATTGTAGCAGACAGGCTGTTGCTTGGGAAAAATTGATTAAATTCAATTATGTAAATGTTTATTAAGCACCTACTGTGTGCAAAGTGCATGTGTATCACAGAGGCAGTATTAAGATTTGTGAACTACTTGACATTCCCCTCACCAAGGAAGACAGTCAAGAGGGTGTACAATAGACTGGGAACCAGAGGTAAGCAACTGACCTCTAGAATATATTTGAACCTTTGCCAATAGCCAACTCTAAGTAGATAATGCAGTTAATTGCCTTTTAGAATAAAGTCAGAGAGTTCCTAATTCATATGCTTATTGGAATGATTAAATGATTTAATTGATTCCATGGACAGATGTTTGCTGAATGCCTACCCAAAGCAAAGACTATAATAGATGTCAGCAAACAAGGTAGATGAAGATTCATGCTCATATGGTTGTTTTCAAGGGAAGAGCAGTGAAATTAAATAATAGATAAAATAAAGAAGTATATGTGATAGGTTGATAATGACATGTGGGAGAAAGAAAATAGAGGAGGATAAAAGGACTCTGAAAATAAAGATTGGGGAAGGGGTACACTTCTCAATATGGAAGTCAGGAGAGGCTTTGTAGGGAAAGTCCCATTGATGCAAAGTTAGTGAGGAAGATTCCCAGCGTGTATCTTGGAAAAAGCAACTCAGGAACAGAAAATAGTCAGTACAGAGCCCTGAGGCAGGAGAAAACCTGACATGCTGAGGGCAGAGCAATAAGGTTGGAGTGGCTGGCCAGAAGTCAATGATGGAAGTGTTTTAAGAAATAATATCAGTTAGGGGATCAGAGGGAAAGATCAGGTTGCCTAAGATCTTCTAGCCATTATGAGGGTTTATGTTTGAGCGTGACTGGGGGAGACAATGGAGGAGTTGATTGAGTTTGACTGAGGAGTGTCAGAGAGATTTTGAGGTAAAAGTAGAGGAAAACATGAGTAGGGCAATGGTGAAAACGAAGAAGGCCAAGGAGGCAATGACATCATCAGTCGAGGGAAAATGGTGGCTTGAATGGGGGGGAGCAGTGTGAGGGCAGGGGTGGAATCTGGACAACTCTTAGGGGAGAGTCAGCAAGATTTTCTGATGACTTGTAATTGGGTGAAGACAAAAGTCAAGGACAATCCCATCACTTTTATACCAAGTGAAAGAAAATTATAAAGCAAAGAAGGTATATGAAGACATTGAAATTATGTAGCATAGTCTGGAGCAGAGTAAATACACAATTAATGTATAGGAGACATAAATGTAACTCCCCAATCTCCCTAAGTCTTGTTAGTTTAGACAGAACTTACACTGTAACCTCTCTTACTCTCTAGGTGATATGTCTTTTGTGTCTAGCCCATAAATCTTTCCTACTCCCTCTTCAGCTGAACACAAAGTTTATATTACAATATATGTAAAACACCATCAGGGAGGAAACAGAGGTCTGCAAGATAAAAAAAAAAAAAAAAAAAAGGAGTCCCTGGGTCTTCCTTGGTGGTGCAGCAGATTAAAGCACAGTACTAAGAAGCTAAAGCCACTTCAGCATGAGTTCAATGCCCGCCTTCCCCAGAGGTGACCCACATGGTGTGGCAGACCTCTCCTGACCCGCCCGCTGCTCCCCTCAGCAGTGTACTTCGACGATCTGCCTGTTCTGCTCCCCACTCTGTCTCTGGTGAATCCTCTCACCACCCCTGCACCTCTGGCTTGTACCGCATTTCTGTATGCATAAATAAATAAATCTTAAAAAAAAAAAAAAGGAGTCCTCAACTTTGTTGAGGAAACCATGAAACGTTTTTGTGTATGGAGTAATATTTGAGATGAAACTTGAAATAAATCCCAGAGAAGGTCAGGATATGTAGTGAAAGTCAAGGGACTGAACTAAATGGGGTGAATTTCTGCATGTCTTGGTCACAGAAGTCTGTACAGGTGTAGGAATTTGAATTGCCATTGATGGAAGCAAGCCAGAGCCTACAGACTCCTAACTGGAGGTTTCTCTTGCTTATCATCTGATCTGGCTACAGAAGGTCCTCAGATATGACAGAAAGGGACACAGGCCTATTTCTATCCAGTATTAGAAGGATTAATGATGACCCTGCTTGGGTGATTTGTGTTTTTTTGGATACTATGTGTTATTGTGATTTTCCCTCATTGATTTTTTTAAGCCTTTCTTTATCCTCTGTGGTCAGGTTTGACAGTGAGAAGAAGCTAGAATTTGAGTTCTTTAAAGATGACACTCAAACCCCAAGATAAGAATGCTGCATGGAAGTCGCTAATATTATGTAAGTGTACATAGCCCATCACTCTGTAGATATTTTAAGGACTAATGAGATACATAATCCATGTTTTTGTGATCTACACCAAATTTTGCTAATGGGGACACCCAGTAAAGGCACAAGTCTTCAGTCTGTTTTTTTTTTTTTTTGATATAGGAAGCAATGTTGTAACTTCAAAGTAAGAAAATAGAGTACAAATGTGTGTTTTTATGCCCAAAGTATGTTCATAAAAGGCTAGCCTATTTTGAACCAGTTTCCATTAAATTTTTTTTTCCTTCACTTGAAATAGAAGGTTTTGGTTTTTGAAAATTGTGAGTTCAAAAATTTGTGTGAAAGAGACTTGCTTTTTCTGATAGCTCATCTGCAACAGGCAAAAATATTCTTCATGCAACAACAAAGAATTTCAAATGTGTTTAAATTGGGGTTATTCTGTCTTGAAAAATTTTATGCTGTCTTCAATATGCATGAATGTCTCTGATGTGATTGAGGTTGTAAAAATGAATGTTTTTGTTATTGCTTTGAAGATTTTTAGGATATAAAAGCTTTTTAAAGGAAATGTGAATGTAATCAAGTAATTGGAAGTGGCCAGTAGGATGCTTCTTAGGAGTAAATGGAACATAGTGACCTTGATTTTAGGGTGGGTGACACTGAGAAATTCAGAGAAACAATTGCCATCAGAAGGGTGTGTTCATGGTTTCCAGAGCTGATTCAGACACAGAAATGTGGTCCACGTGCAGGCCTCAGTGGTCGAGCAAGGAATGTTTAACACCAGGAAGCTGAGATCCCAATCAGTGGACCGGAGCAGGGACCTCGGGGCCTGTAGTTTCAGACCTCAGACACAGAAAGGGATAGTAATAGCAGAGCATCACTGCGTCAGAGCTCAGACATGATGTTCTGTAGGACTCCTAGCTGTCTCTACCTTAGGAAGGTTTGGAGTTTTCTTGGGAGTTCAGAAAGGAAGATCTGCAAGGGGCCCCAACAGTGACAGAACCTGCTGCCACTCGCACAGCAGGCCAGCTACTCTCCTACTGCATCAGAACTTCTCCATCCTCTATGCCAGGGTGGCCTTTCCTCACCACCACCTCTCTGAGTGTGACCCCTCCTCGGGCTGGGCTGGGCCTGCACAGTCTGCCTTCTGTATATAAATGGGAACAAGAGAGGAACCCAAGATTTCAATAGCTGTCCTGATGTAAGCCCTGGGGATAGGAAGTTTTTACTGAGCAGCTGCTGGGAATGCAAACGTATCCAGCCAGTCTTCTGTCCATGCATCGTGTTCATCTCAAATATTCGATCTGTAAGTTTTATTCTGCGTAAGGCATGGAAGAACATACACATGAAGTATTCACAAATACTGCTGTTTATAATAGTAAATGAATAGGGAACTGTGAAAATGATCTAGATGCACAATTAGATTTTGTTAAGCAAATATTTTATTCTTTTGCTTGAAAAGATCTCAAGTGATCTCCCTGCTCCTCTTTCACTAGCCTGCCAAACTCGGCTCACCTTTAGAGAGCTGAGATGAGATTTCTACTATAAAGCTCCCCTGAAACCTTCAAGACTAGGTAGAATTCCTCTTCCACACACCCTGTATCTCTCTCTGTTTCCTCCTTCATAGCAGTATTCATCTTACTGTATACTAAATATCAGTTTTATTTTCCTAACACTATTAAAAAATAGGGTGATATAATAACATTTTCAAATGAACCTAGCAGAGCAATTTCATCAACACAGGCTAGCACATGATAAATATCAAAGGAAGCTTTTTTTGCACCAGTTTTTTTTTTTTTTTTTTTTTTTTGCACAGAAGAGAAACAGCACCATATGGGAACACAAAGGAAATACCAGCAGAAGTAGCAATGTGTGGGTAAATATATCAGGCTGTCCTTTATTTTTCTTCAGAACCACATTATTCAGAGCCACTTAGTGATGATAGAGTGTAGGTATTATAGCATACAGATAAGTGAAATCTCTGACTGTCATGAAAGGGAAAGGAGTAAAAGGAAGTTTCTGTTGAGAGAATCTTATATTACACAGGAAATGGCATAGCACACTTTCAAAACTCTGGCAGACTGATACATTAAAGATGCATATTGTAATCTCCAGAGTCATGATAAATACCACCACCAACAAAAAGTAACTAAGACTAAAAAAGTCATAGTAAAGATAAAAGCAACATTTTAAATGAAAAAGAGTGATTTATCCAAGTGAAGAAGGAAAGGGGAATAGTACGCAATGAACATGGGAAAATAATAGCAATATGGTATTTATAGCAATAATTAAATTATGCACAAATGGAGTAAACATTCCAACTAATTGGCAGAGACTGACAACATGAAACTAAAAGCACAATCTAATTGCATTCTATTATGGGAAATAGATTTTAACCAGGAGCAGATTGATGATAAGTAAAAGGATAGAAAAGCCTAAGCAGGAAAACACTAAAAAGATAATCCAGAGTTTATATTAAAATGAGAAAAATTCGATTTCAGGGTATTGATTACGCTCATAGATATAGAGAGCTATTTGCTAATGAATCAATTTACCAATTGATTAAAAAATCAATTTATCACAGACTATTTCAGAGCTCTAAAATAGCGCTTAAAAGAAGAGATATCCACAATTATAGTTTGTGATTTTGCATTCTCTTCATATTAGTTTGATAGAAGAATTACACAAGAAAATTAATAAGAATACAGAAGAATTGAATAATAGCAAGTATTGTAACCTCATTTGTATATGTGATAAGCGATTCCACAAAACTGTAGAATTTGAATTATTTTCATGAGCACATGGAAATATTTGTAAAAATAGATTATATGCTGGGCTATTAAAACATGTCTAATACATTTTGAAGAATTTAATTTTCTTCCCCAAATTAGATATCAGAAAGAAAATATCTAGAAAATTCTTAAATGTTTAGAAATGAAGCAACAACTTTCTATGTGAACTGTCACAAAAGAATTACAGGGATAATTCCATTTCAAGCTAACTGGTAAACAAGAGACTATATCAAAGTCTACAAATATAAAATATAGCTAAAGCGCTATTACATTTTAAATGTTTGCATAAGGAAAGAAAAAACTGTTTGAAATTAGAAGAAGAAAGATAAAAATAAAGATGAATAGAAATCAATGAAATCTATTCAATTGGGCATAATAAAATTAACATCAGTCCTTTGGATAGTTTAATGAGACAATAAATCCCTAAATTGGATTTCCTTTAACAAGGGAAGAAAGAAGAACTACAGTTATCAATTTCAATAATGATGGAGATTACTATAAATCTTACAGACATTGAAAGGGAAATAAAGGAATAATATGGATAACATGAATAACATTCTGATAATAAATTTGATTATTTAAATGAACTCACTTCTTGAGGGTCACATATTTTAAAATGAAATAAAAGGAGAAAAAAAATCACACATTTCAAAGCCCTATACTTGTTATATCATTTGTGTTCATAATAAAAAAAACTCCCCAGGAAAAAAACACCATAGCTAGATAAATATATATATATATATATATATATATATATATATATATTTTAATCAGACATGTAAGGGAGAAAGAAGTCTACCAACCTCCCACAGACACTTTCAGACAATAATGACAGCACCAACCTGTCCAGACCTTTTAAGAATATTTATATTCATGAGATACCAATATCCTTTATGAACACAGGTAGACAGAATATTAGCAAGTAAAATCAGAATAAGTAAAACTCATAATACAGCATTGAGTTTATTCAATGAATTAAGATTATTTCAACATCTAAAACTTGTTAATATCATTTATCTAAAAAAGGAAAGGTGAAAATCACATGGTAGCTTAAGTAGATTAAGAAAAACTTTTGGAAAAATTCAGCACATTTATGATAACTAACTGTCTGCAAGATAGGAATTAGGGGAAATGTTCTAATTCTGATAGAAAAATATCTTTAAAAATATCCTGTTGACATGATGCATCATGATGAAACCTTATATCCATTGCTGCCATGATCTGAAGGATACATGGTCACTTACTCTTAGGAGTTTTGTTTTTTCAACATACCCTTTGAGTCCTAGTCAGGAAAAGGCACAGAGATTAAACCACCAGGCATTAAGACTGGAAAGATAGAAATAAAATTGTCTTTATTGTCAAGTGACATAACTTTCCATGTAGAAACTAAGAAGGAACCTACAAATAAGCTGTAAAACAGTTAGTTAATGTTACTAATATAAAATCAACTAAATTTCTATGTGATTAGTTAAAAAATCAGAAAATAAAATAAAAACAAAGTATAAGTCTTTCACATCTATCATTACCTTTATTTGTAAGCTGAAAACCATAAGAACTGAGCAAAGAAGACCTTTTAGCAAAGAAGACCTAAATAAAGGGAAGGGTATAATATTAGGTTGAAAACCCTTAATAGTTTTGAATTTATTATTATTCCCAAATTAAATATTAAATGAAAATGAATGATGTAAAATATATAAATATTTATATTAAAAAAGAGTAAATTAAATTTCCATTCTTTCCCCAGTTACTCAAAATAGGTAATTATTCCAAAATTGTTTTGTAAATTTGATACAATCTCAGTTAAAATTTTCACAAGATTTTATTTTTTTAAAGATTTATTTATTTATGCATACAGAACTGAGGTACAAGCCAGAGGTGCAGGGGCGGTGAGAGGATTCACCAGAGACAGAGTGGGGAGCAGAACAGGCAGCTCGACCAAGTACACAGCTTGAGGGGAACAGTGGGCCGGTCAGGAGAGGTCTGCCGGGCCATGCGGTCACCTCCGGGGCAGGCGGGGATCGAACTCATGCTGAAGTGGCTTTAGCTTCTTAGTGCTGTGCTTTAACCCGCTGCGCCACCAGGGAGGGCCCCTCACAAGCTTTTTGATAGAGATTGACAGTGATCCTAGGAAATTCCTAGAAAGTGGAAAGGACCTAGAATAACAAAAACAACTTGAATAATTCGAAAAAAAAAAAAAAAAGATTTGATGATTTTCACTACCTCATTTCCACACACTATAAATCTTCAGTAACACAGAAATTGTAGTTCTGGCATAACTTTAAACAAAAGATTCCCGGGAAATAGAGGCCGGAAACAGCCACACATGCTTATTAAGTCACGTGGTTTACAACAACGGTACCAACATAATTTAACAGAAACATAAACGTCTGTTGATCGAATGTGGCTGAAACAACTGGTTACCTACATAAAAAAGTGTTGACTTCTACCTCATCTCTTATATAACAATTAACTCAATGTGAATTAGGTACGTAAATGTGGAAAATAGAGTCAATAGTTTCTAGGAGGAAAAAAAGAAATGTGACCTTGAAGTAGACAAAGAATTTTTAAAGAGGACACAGAAATTAGTAAGCTTAGACTAAATGCCAATTGAGCTTCATGAAAATTAAAAATATCATCAAAACACTGTTAAGCAAATGAATATGCAAGACAATGAGAGAAAATATCTGTGTCTGTCTGTCTGTGTCTCTCACACAAACATAGAGGATTTATATTCAGGCTATATCGTGCGCATGAACCCAGATGCACGTCCACAGCTCCCAGTTCCGCATCCTTCTCAGATACTTTTGCCCCAAGAGAGAGATTACAGGGATTGCAGGAAGTAATTCAACTTCCCGGGGGTAGGGGTTTTATGTAACAGTTAATAACTATTAAGACCGTAAGTGCCACACGCATTTAGTGTGCGTATTTAGCTAATTCAGTCCTCCTCAGCCAGCCCTTGGAGTAGGTAGTGTGAACAGTTTTAACTTATGAATGAGGGAACATCGCGATGTCTTTGCCCAAAATCACTCAGCAAGGAAATAGAGGTGGGAGTCAAATCCAGCGCATGCAGCGAGGCTTCTAGATAAATGCTTCGTCCCATTTGCATCTCCAGTTTCTCTTACAATGGCATGGGGTAGGCCACGTAACTTAGCAAGGGGGTACCTGAGTTGGCCGCTTTTCCGATGCCCTAGCTGCAGGTGGGAATGTTTTCCTAGTGCCTTTGACAAAACAAGTAATTGTGGCATCTTCTGGCATCGCGGCTGCCTAATGACCAACTAAGAGTCGAAGGTGACTTCACTCAGATAAGTAATTCTGCCTGCACTCCTCGGAAGTGATTTAATGTCTTGTAATTCCGTGTGCCATTAAGGAACAATTAAAACCAAGCAGGGGAGGTTTCAATTCCCTAAACATCCTGGTGCCAAGTCACAGATCTTGATTCCCATTTCATTTGTTTTCAGAAGCAAGACAATCAGGGCGCTTGTCTTTATGATTTCTCTTCCCGTTTGTTTTTATCCTTCAGGCTTTCCATTTAAGCGACACCTGTCCCTGGCACTGTTTTCAGGAGAAACAAGATGAGAGATGGTACAAAGGTCAAGCATTAAAAACACGGACGGCAGTTTACTTCAAAGAGCCTCCGATTTCCAGAAAGTCCTCCTCCTAAATCCCTCTTGCTTGGCTCCTCAACCAGGGCTAACTGAATGAACCTTGCCTTGAACTGAGAAAAAAAAAAAGGGGGGGGGGCGTGTAAACAGAAAAAAAAATGGCCCGAGAGAGGGAATCTCAGTGATGGAGCATGAACGATGCCTTGTACCAGATTTTTTGTTTTCTTCCCGAAAGCAGATTTTATTAGAGAGGAAGTGGAGGGAAGGAGCTCACTGCTTTGCATGCCTCTCTGCCCCCACCAGCATTGGGATAAACTCTTGACACACTTTTAACCTTCCTGAGACGCCTGTAGCTAGGTATTTGCCATCTGGATTTTATAGCTGATGAAATCAAAGCAGCCCAATTACTTACCTAAGGGCATCCAGTTAGAGAGGATCAGAAACAGGATTCAAACTTGACTCGGAGAACTGTTCTCTCTCTTTGAAGGTCATCACCCTCACAGTTCTCTTTTATTAACAGACTTATTGAGCAGGGCGCTGCTTTTTGTTACTGCTACCTGGCTAAGACCTGAATAACGCCCTCTGTTGGAAGATGGTGGAACTTTCCTCCCCTTTGTGTCTTCGTTTGATCACACTCAGTCTTTTTCCAGGAACGAAGGGACCCCTAAAACTGCACAGTTAGGAATTAATTTATTGAACACACTATTTGGCCTCTTGTTTTGGAGTTTTGGAGTTTTCTGGAAACTGCATACGCCCTTTCTCACCTGCTCTCACCCATTGCCTAGTGCTCGGCTTAAAATTCCTGCCCCAAGACTAAGGTTGGGTTTTACAGCTTTGTCTGTAAAGGGTAAGTAGGTTTCCTGTCAGGGTATATTGCTATCATCAAGCCAATCCAGCTATCCCTGCCCTGATGTTTTTTAGTATCAATCTGAGCTCTGTTAAACTCGAAAATTCATAATCCCAATTTCCCCCGGCCATTGCTTTGCCTATTTCTGAATTAGTCTGGTGTAACCCCCAAGCCCCCAGTGGATCTAGTGGCTTCAGAGGAGCCAAATATCTCCCAAGAGAAGACATTAGCATGTGCTTATTCTGTAGAAAGGGCCACACACACCGGACTGACTCATTGGGCTTTGAGAAAATACTCTCTTGATTGACTAGCTAGATTTTTTTTTAATTGAAAAATGTCTGGAATAAACTCCAGGAGGTATAAACACAAATGATTCTGATAAAGGAAACATCAATAATCTATTAACTGCATTTCTCAACATGTAGGGGGATAGATATTTTTCTCTTCAACCAGAAGTTTAAGCATTTAGCAGATGCTGAGTTTTTGGGTATTTTGGCCCTTATACAAACCAACCCAGTAAATCAAGAGAATGGGCCACATTGATTGTGAATCAAACAGCAGATATGGATAATGCACGAAATTTTCCAACAGATATCCTGAGGTTTTAGTAATTCGGTAACATGGCCATCTTTCAAAGAAGTATACTTTGCAAGATTGTGCAAATGGTCATTAGTTACACATTTGGGCATTTATGTATTAGGAGACAGTGCAAGTGAGTACTCACTTTCTATCAGTTTATATAGGTCATTCAAAGTATCTAAACAGTCCTTTTAGACTAAAACATGTAAGCAATTGCAGTTGTATAGCTCATACCTGAATTCTTAGTATTTGAGAAATCATTTGGCCAGAGTTGGAAGGTGGTTCTAAAAATAACCAAAGGTTCTAGAGAAAGGTACCTGAAATCCTAAGTAGATACTTAGAACTATCAGAATAGACCCATCTCTCCTTTTATATCTGTTTGTTAAGTGGAAGCTTTGGTACTGTGCCTGTTGCTTATTTTCAAAAGGCAGGTGAAATACTTAAAATCAGAATTTGATTCTCATGTATTTTACGTAATGGGTTACCTAGGCAACATTGCCAGTTTTCAGTGATCCTTAAAACTCACATTTTTATCTGAAAGAAGAAATGAATTATATACACTTGGAGGAATCATAAAGGTGCTTTAATATCTCTGGCTGAAGACATTCTGCAATAATCTTGTCTTTGGAATATTAATATAGCTTCATTTTGTGAATGAATTATTAAAACACTTATTGAGTTCCTACTCTGGTCTAGGGACTTTACTGGGCATTGAAATAGACAATCCTTGTTGCTCATTTCTTTGTGATTTAGAACCATGAAGCTATTAGATTTTATGTATTTATTTAATGTGGTCATGTCAATGACATTTATTTATTGTGATATTTCCATCACTAGAAATAGCAGAAGTGTTGAAGTAGACACATCCTATCTGAAAATAATATAATATGCTGATACAGTGATATACTATAGATGATCAGATTATTCATTATTTGCAATGATAGAAGTTATTTTAACATTTTTACATGTTAAAATAATCCAAAACTTGTGCACGTGAATCATATGCGAGAGAATGTTCGTAAAGCTATTCTTCATGTTCCCAATCAAATGGTAGTTATTTTAGTGCTTCAACATTTTATTTAGGGGCTTTTTATCTCGATAAAACAATAAGCTTTAGATAAAAGTTGACAATGAATTTTCTTTAAAACCATAGCTGCACCCTAGATTGTTAAGAATACTGTAGGTGGCATCTAGTGACATGATTTTATTTCAACTTGAATCGGATCTCTTAAATGAATTCTTTTTGAGACATATTATAAATTTTCATCTCTTATTACTTCATTTATAATTTTGTCATGAGTATTCATAAATGATATTGATTTTTATTTGCTAGGTTTTCATATCAGCATTGTGCTGTCTTTGCAAAAATCAATATGGAATCATTCCAACTGCATTCACACTCTGAAATAATTCATACAGCTTTGATAGAGTGTTCCTTAAGCATTTGGGAAAGCTCATCAGATGAACTTCTATATATTTTTGGAACAAAATTTTCCACAACCTTCCTGACTATATTCCATAGTTATCAATATGCTAAAATTCCCTGCTTCATGAGTTATATTGACTTTTAACACCCCCTTGCTCCCTTTGATAAACACGTATGGTGATTCATTTTATTGCATTTTTAATTTATGATCAAGGACGTTATTTATATGTTTACAATTTAAAAATTTCCCTGTGTTTAAGGTTTGGCTCATTGCCCTTCCCTTGTCCTTTGAGTTTGCTTTTTCCTTTACTAGACTATATTAGATAACTTACTTATTATCACTTGTTATATGTTCTTATTTTTGCCATGTTATTGGACTAGTGTATTGATTTAACATGTTTATTCTTTTAAAAAAAATTGGGTTTGACTTCTCTCTCTCTCTTTTTTTTTAAAGATCTGTTTATTTATGCATCAGAGCTGGGGTACAGGCCAGAGGTGTACGGGTAGTGAGAGGATTCACCAGAGACAGTGGGGAGCAGAGCAGGCCAACTGATGAAGAACATTGCTGAGGGGAACAGCGGGTGGGTCAGCAGAGGTCTGCTGTGCCATGTGGGTCACCTCCGGGGTAGGGATTCAACCCATGTCGAAGTGGCTTTAGCATCTTAGTGCTGTGCTTCAACCCGCTGTGCCACCAGGGAGGGCCTGGACTTATATTTTTTATACTGCAAGTAGCCTCTTTTCTCATGGAGTGAGTCCCTCTGCTGGTTCTCACTCACTGGTGCTGGTATTGATGATTGGGTGAAGGAGCTCTTCGACAAGGCAACTCAGAAAAGATGCCAACTTAATATCTCCATTCTGCTCCCTTCTAGTTACTGAAACTTGATTCATGTGCATTCATAGAATTTTACTTCTACATGGCATTCATTCACTCATTCATTCATTCACTCAACAAGTATCTTTAAAAGCATTTTTTAAGCTACCAACACTGTAGCTTAGGCTTAAGAAAATTCCCTGCCTTTTCAAAATTAATGGCTCTGAACAGAAGAAAGATAATTCACAAGTTATAACCATAAAGGGTAATGAAGGGCTATGCTGGGAAAACATGGGGTGCAAATGGAGCGAACCTAGAGAATGGAACCTAGTTTGGGGGGACCTGATTTGTTTCTGATTTTTGTTCTAGTCATTTGTTCCCCATAGTGGCCAAGGAGAAGCCACCCACAGGTTTCTATGTGACATTCTGAAACCATACAAGAGTCGCTGTAATCCCCTTAGTAGGGGAGGAAGAGCTGCTTCAGCAGCAATAATAAATCAGCAATGTTGCTGCTCCAGGTCTAAGTGACAAACACAGCCAGGAACAGAGTTCAAAATAAATGTAACTAGAGCATGATTCTAATTTCAGGGGCATTCATTAAAAATTTGGAATATAAAAACACTGAAAATGACCACTTGGTCCCTGGAGTTGTGTTCAAGCATCCTTCGTGAGGGACTGTTCGTCTTCAAATGGATACACCATTGATGGTGTGGGTGGGAGGAGGGAGAAAGTAAAGCGCACACATCCTCTTCTCTCCAATATCACTGCAGCTTCTGAGCTACAAGACAAGCTTCTCGGCGAGCAGGAACCTACTGCCTGTGGCCCAAGGTGGGAGAAGCGTGGCTGGGGGCGTGGCCAGCTGTCATGGAGTGAGGCACCGCAAATGTGCCTGCACCCAAAAACCAGCTTCAAGTAGAAATCAGGTCACAGAACTGCACAGGTAGCATCGGCAGAGTTTGCACTGAATACAAACATGCCCCTTCTGTGTTGTGAACAAACAGAGAATAGCCAACTGCCATGGCAAGGAGGGTCTTCCCTGGTGGCGACTTAGTGGAAGTGGAGGAGACTCAGCTACGGGTCTCGTGGAACGTGTGCAGCTCTGAGACTCAATGTGTAGAGCAACTACACGTGTAGAGAACTACACGCTTCTCAGCTGGGATCTTTGTGTGAATTCTGGCCCTTAGAGAATCATGAAATAATCCAGTTATCATATGATCTTCCCAGGAAAAGGCACAAGCATGTGCAGAGAAGAGGCAAGACCTGCTTCCCTCCACACTGTCTCTGCAGTGGGGAGATGGTTTATTTCAGGAATTGCTGCCAGGGAAGGAGAGGTGTTTCTCTTGTGCCTTAGGTCAAAAAGCATAAACAAATAGAATCAGCGCATAGTTTCTGGTGAAAACACTAGATGCAAGCATACTAATATTTTGAGGCATATCAAGATCATCTATTTTGAGATTATAAGTGATTTTTATTTCTATATTTTCTAATTGTCCTACAATCATCGTATGTCTTTAAGAAGTGTGAGAAAGGCAATGGTATTTATTTTTAAGTATATCTATACGGATGGAATACATTTTGAGTGTCCCCATAGGCTTCTGAAAGCCCTTTGATTGGCACAGATTCTAAAAGGACAGGTATTTATGGTCAACAAAAAATCGGTGACTTGACAGTGACATGAAACTTACCACCCACCATACTGCAAATACCATGGCAAAAAAGACAGACGCCCCATCTTCTAAATGTTGTTTATTTTTTAAGATTTATTTATTGATGCATACAGAACTGGGGTACAGGCCAGAGGTGCAGGGGGTGAGAGGATTCACCAGAGACAGAGTGGGGAGCAGAACAGTTCAACTGACGAAGTACACTGCAGCGGGAGGGTCAGGAGAGGTCTGCCAGGCCATGTGGGTGGGGATCTAATTCACAATGACCACTGTGGCTATCTTGTAGGGTTGCGCTTTCACCCTTTGTGCCACTAAGAGGGAAAAATAATGAAAGTATGAAGAAATAAGCAAAACTATAGTTCCAGGTACTGTCAGTTATAAGGATGAATATCAAATTGGATTCATTGAATGAATGGTTTATGTTATTCCACGTGGAAGGAACTGAAAAGTCAAAGTAATGTAATGTAGGGATTATGAAGCCAGCAGGGGAAAGAGAGTTAACATAATTCATGACAGAACATGAAGCCCAGACCTGTGAGCTGGACCGTGCAGACCAATTTGGGAGCCAGATACCACCACCAAGAGCCTAGATGGCTGCCTACATAGTCTGATTTTTTTTTTTTTTTTATGAGACACTTGACACACATGTTGTTGGGGGAATTCTTCCATTTTGTAGCATTTGCAACCAAAGTGCAGTATTTTAGATCAACAGTAAACAAGAATACACAACATGATGTTGGAATTGTATCAACAAGCTTCCGATGCTATAAAAGATAGTATTTAAGTGATCTTAGAACTCCCAGAATTCAACCTCTGTATATGTATCAGAAAGTAGAGGCCCATATCACTCAAGAGTTTTTATTATTGACCCACAGCTGAGAAATTGATTCAGATGAAACGTGTTTTTTGTTTGTTTTCTTTTTCGACAGCTCTTAATGTTACATGGGTGTTTTTGAGACCTGTTCTGTCTCTGATTCAGGTCATGGATATACCCTAAAACATCAAGCACAGCCTTGATCATCCACAGTATCTGAAGGGCAGATGAAATAAGTACATCTCAAGTATGTGTAGTAATTACAGCAGTTACTGGCATAATGGGCTGAATGTTTGATGTTAGGACAGCACTGGAAAAGGCCAGGAAACAAAATGTGTAGGTGCAAGAGTATCACATTACTGAAATGGTGTTTGAATCCACTTAAAAATGAGTCAAAAATAAGAAAGCCCACCACTTTGATGCTGGGGGTTTTAACGGATGCTTTTACTAAGAAGAAGGTGGCAAGGAAGTGGCCTATTGGGATCAGAGTGGCTTGTAGAGAGACTCTGAAAGAGCTCAGTGTCACTTTCCCTGTGTGGTCTCAATGAATGGTCTTGTTTCCACGTTGGAGCTAGCTTTTATGATAGTTTCTGATGGCAGAGGAAGGTACCTAATAGCTGGCAAAACATCATAGAAAATCAAGAGAGTTCAGCCTAGGGGAAAAGCACTCAGAGCGTTTTTTGTAATAGTTTCACAATCGTGTTTTATGAAATCATTGAGGCAGATGGTGGTGGCTTAGTAAGTTCCAAGTCTGTCTTGCAATTTTTACTGTGTCCCTCTGGATCAAATGTATACACAAATAGACTAGTACTTTACTTCAGTGAAAAAAAAATAAAAAAAACAAAACAAAACAAAAAACAAAAACCCAACTGCCTTAGAAAGTTCTGTAGGAAGGTAACTACTTAGGGATGAACAAGAAACAGATGTCAGTGGAACTAGAAAGGAGGATTTTTTTTGGGCGGGGCATCAGTGAGCCTCTTGTTGGAATCTGGAAATTAGTTCTCTTATAGAAAATCAGGAGTCAGCAAGCATGTAATTCAAGAAACATGGATGCTAACACTGAAATTGTGGATGCTGATGTTGGTTGAGATTTTTTTTTCTTTTCAGATCTGTCAAATATTCTGCATCTTTTCTCTCATGTATCAAATAGATCAAAGGATGATATTAAAGGTGAAACAACATCAAAGTATTTTAAAGATAAAATTTGTTAAACAGGTTCCCATTTATTGAAGAATCTCTGTTTTTATGAAGACTTCTAGATGGGTGGTTCTGGGAAATAAATGCCTGCAATCAACAACCTGAATTAATGCTCTTAGGGTTTGCTTCGGCTACAGTTAAGACCGACTCATTGCTATACGCTTGTCTCATTAGAGACTCAGCGTAGTGGGTTTACCTTCAGTGTGATGCTTATCCATCTGTTTAGTAGACAGAGAGTAGTGCAAACAGCCACAGGAAAGTCATCTATACTTACTTTGTAAAATAAGTCCTGTCCAGCTATTAAAGTCCTGTTACAAGGGGGAGGAATGAATTCTCTCTCCCTTTCCTGATCATCCCTATTAGAGAAATGGGACAGAGATTCATTTATTGTGTTAATTATGAACTTATTCTTTACTGAGAACAAAATGAATTATTTTTTCTAATAATTTGTATTATGTGATTGTTCATTATTATGTCATTAAAATCCTTTACTCTCAATTATAAAAGATTTTTTTATATCAGCGATAAAAATTATACCCACACTTAAGTTTTAATAGTAATAAAAAAACAACACAGCAATGTTCATTTTGTTCAAAAATTCTAGCAGACCCTCCCTGGTGGCACAGTGGGATAAAGCACAGCACTGAGAAGCTAAAGCCACTTCAGGATGAGTTTGATCCCTGCCTGTCCCAGAGATGACCCACATGGCGAGGCAGACCTCTCCTGACCTGCCTGCTGCTCCCTTTAGCAGTGTACTTCATCAGTCTGCCTATTCTGCTCCTCCTTTAGTAAAGTCACCCTGTCTCTGGTGAATCCTCTCACTGCCCCTGTACCTTTGGCCTGTACCCCAGGTCTGTATGCACAAATAAATAAATCTTTAAAAGAAAAGTTCCAGCAATATTCTTAATCCCTACAATTTTATAATCTCCCAATTTAGATGCAACAATTTGTGACAATGAGCCTTGGGATATGTGGCATTTTCTTTAAAGATATGATAGGTGATAAAACACTATTAAAGCTGACCTTGTCTCTACCAATCTGGGATACCTATCTTTTGGTACTGATGGGGTCAACATTATTTTTTCACTCATTATCTGATTATTTATGTAATAGTAATGATTGGGGCAGCTATCAGAACAAATTGGGCAACTAAATTAATGAAAGCAAATAGTTTCTGGAACATTATTTCCCTAATTATTTACTAAAGGTAAGGAAAAGTTGAAGTCTTGTTTTTAAAGAAGAAATGTTCTTCTTACCTAGAAAAAAAAGGGTGAGTTCATGTAACCTTTGAACATGATTAAGTGAATACAATTTTGACAGATGGAAAAATGGGGGCTAAGTTGAGTTGCAAGACATGGAATCAGATCTCTCAACATCCAGTCTAGCTCTTTTTGGTTCAGCACACACTATATATATGGTTATTTACCAGGCACATTGCCTTTGCTATCTTCCTACTGCAGAAAGGGCTCCACAAAGGGTCAGCTCTCCTCTTTGGTTCACAATACTTGAGGCCATAAAGCAAGGTCTAATTTTTATTCCAAGTGAAGGGTCTTCTAATCAGCATTTGACGGGACAGGGATTGTGCATCTGCCAATGCTGAATCTTTGAGATTCTGCAGCAGTGATTGAACAATGAGAAATCCCACATGATAAATTTCCTCTGAGCCAGGATCCTGGAGATTGTGCCAGCTTCCAGTGATTCCCTGGACGACAGCTGTGGTTCTTGTTCATAGTGTTACAGCGGCTTCAATGTGATGAGTGGGAGTGGTTTTAAAGGTTTCCTTTATGATACAATTTCTACTAATCAATTTCTACTTTGTTTTCCCCTCTTGTCAACCTCTTTGTCTGTGAATTAGCAAAACAAATATTTATTGAGCTTCTGCCAAGGGTAGGGCCACCATGCAAACATCTTACCAGGGAACATGTGACATGTCCTCTATATTTCATAACCCTTACAATAATCTCAACTCAGCAGTTCTGAAGCATCTTCAAAAGATACTAACTCATAACAGAGATACATAAGCAAATGCATTTGTGAAAATCTGCATTATAAAAGCAAGCTGATTTTTCCCCCTTTCCACCTCCCTTTATATCCTTTTGACACTTTTCCCTTCCTCCTCCTACTTGGTTTATCAGTGTCCACTAGTTATAAGTAGTTTGCTTCATCCAATAATGCAAGTAAATGTCCAATATTTGCCTTTGTCACTCTGAGTTACTTTACTACATATAATGCCCTTGAATTCCTTCCAGTTTTATCTTTTTTATAGTATTTCTTCCTAAGACAGACTACATCTTCTTGAATCCATCCTTTATCAGTGGGCACTTAGTTTGTTCTCATATTCTAGCTATTAAGTAGAATAGCATTTTGATCATATCAATTCTCCCCATCCATGAGCATGGGATGCCTTTACATTTCCTGTCTTGATGTCATGATCTAAATCCTTTAGTAAAGTCTTGTAGTTTTCATTGTGTATATTTCATGTATTTGGTTACTTTTCAGGGACTCAAGTATACTAATATGGGTTGTAATTTTTTTCCAGGGGAACATGCAAAGCAATATTTACCCAATATAATGGACCAATTCAAATAATTTTTTATGAAAAACCTCAAAGGGATAATTTTCCTTTGAGAACACTTTAGTGTTCCATAATTTGAGGAGACATGTTAACACAATGTGGCTTTCTTATCAAAATCTTTCTTTGAGTGATATGAAATAATGTATACTTTCTTGGTGAAAATTCCTTTCAACTGGAATGATTCAAGATGACCCAAGGCTATGCATATTTCCAGGCTACCTCCAAATTTTCAAAGCATACCTCAGAAAATGGTTTTAAGGGAATATTTTACACAGTCTGTTTCCACACGTAATTTGTATTTCCCCCACAAATTGATATGGGAGGAAATGAGCTTCACTTTGTAAAACCCCAGCAACTCTCACAACTTATCTTCTTTCACCTTTCAAAAAATTTTGACTTTCAACCATGTGGTACCTCTCCATGGACATCATGAGGTTGACACTTTTCTCTGCCCTAAAACAAAGAGAGAGAAAAGTTCGTGGCATTTTGAAAAGGGAATGATGAAATGCTTTCATTAATTGATAGTACTATAAAAATATCTAGTTAGCTAGATTTTAGCAAAGATTTTTGAGGTGATTACAATATATTTTTGGCAAATACATGGATGGAGTTGTAGAATGAAATATTCTGCTAAGATCAAACTCCTTCCACTTCCATCCATTTATTTAGAGAAAAAAATATTCTCTGTGCTTAAATATATAGAAAATTAAAACTAGGAATGGTGTTAGTGCTGAATCTTGTCTTATTATTATAATGATATATAGTATAATGGTAATGTCCGATATTCATTACTAGACACATAAATGATATAGGGGACAGTCTCAGCCTTCCTAGTTAAGATATTTTGCCAATAATTTTACTTCTTGTGTTAATAATTATTTATGTGTTTAAAGAAATAGAACCCTGTATTTAAATCACAATACAAAAAATATTTTTAATACTAAAGTTTTATAGTCACTGGATGTTTAAAAACTACCTTTCAATTAATACACACATTTTTGTAGCATTGATGTATGATTCAGTGACTATTAAAGTGACTTTCAAGTGCAAGATTTCTTTTTTTTAGGATAAAATTCTGTGGGCAAATTAGAATGGAAGGATGAGTTTAATGGGAATAAAGAATGATGTGAAATTTTCAACTGGAAAAGAAAAATGTGCTTTTTATTTATTAATGAATGATGGTGCTTCTCAACTTGCTGTTTTGATTAGATTACTTTGGATAGCTTGTACAGAATAATTTGACAGTTTAATTTAAAAAGTGCCCTAACTTGTAATTTAAATTTAAAAGTTTTGTTATTTGTAACACAACCATGTATTTATGGTTTCTAATGGACTATTACAGAAATTTTGATTTTTGCTTTTAGTTATAGAGATGGAATTTTCAGTGCTTTTGCATTTAGTTGTAAAGATGAAATTTCAATGTCAACTTAAAGAAACCCACATTTTTCCTAAAACCATTTTCTTTCTTTTTTTTTTTAAGATTTATTTGTGTATGCATACAAAAACAGCGGTACAGGCAAGAGGTGTGGGCTTGAGACGATTGGACAGAGTGGGGTGCAGAATAGGCAGATTGACTGAAATACTGCAGAGGGGAGCAGGGGCCAAGACAGGAGAAGTCTGCTGTGTTATATGGGTCACATACCTGGCCTGGGAATTGAACTCATGCTGCAGTGGCTGCAGACAGCTTCATGGTGCTGAGAATTAACCCAGTGTACCACCAAGGAGCCCCCTAAAACCATTCTCATGTTAAAACGACTAAAAGATGTTCAGAGACCTCCCTGGGGGAAGCCATTATTCATAGTTACTACCCAGTCCTCATTGTCTCCTCATTTACTCAGTGTATTTGCAAGTTGCACCATAAATTTTAGTTGTTCTTACATTGTTTTGAACTGTGACATGTTCGACTTGCTCCCCAATCACTAGCCAGACCTCATCTTTGGTACCTGCACACATGATTACTTCTTAGGGCTTTCTTCCTTAAACTGTATTAACCTGTGTTTTCCAAGGCACAGTGCCTCTCTGTTTCATGCCCGTGGTAAACATGCCTTTGTAGCATCACCCTCAAATGTATTTTTAAAAGATGTGAAATATCAGGAGAAAGGTTATCCAAGTACCTTCATGTTTAAGGAATTTGGGTCAAGTAGAATGTGGTTATTAAAGACATACCAGTATTTGGAGACTAAGATTTAATGTCTGTGCAACTTGCACAAATTAGGCTATTTCTCAAAGCTGTAACATTTAATCAATGTATCAGTACATTTTCTTTTAGCACTAAGATTATTCATCCTTAAATTAAAATATTTTGGTAGGAACACTTAACAGATCTACCTCCTTACAAAGTTTGAAATTTTATTTTTCTACTTCCTTTTGAGAAAATATCAGACTAAAAAAGTTGCAAAATTAATGCAATGAATTTTTGCATACATTTGATCTAACATTCCCAAATGACACTATCTTAAATATAAAGTATATTTATAAAAACAGGATAATAAGCATTACTAAAGTCCTATCACCTAAGGTAGAATTGTTGCCATCTAGTAAGGTCCAGAGCCCTTATCTAAATTCCTTCAATTGTTCCACTGATGTCTGATTTTTTTCTTTTTCTGGTCCAAGAGCCAATCTGATCTCCTTGTATGTAGTTGTCGTGTCTCTGTACCCTGGAGTATTTCTCAAGTAAATTTGTTGCATGACCTTGACCCATTAGAAGAGCACTGACAAAGATTGCTTGCTTGACCAAACTTCAGTCAGGTCTTGAAACTTCTTCCACATCCACCCATGTTTTTCCTTGGAAAATTCGTTTTGTTTTGTTTTGTTTTGTTTTGCTTTTTTTTCCAGGAAACATGCCAAGTCAGTTTGCAAGAATACCTTAACTTAGCATCTGACGGCATCTAGATCTGATCAGGTTCATTATCTCTCACCACCCTAGCTGGGACCGCCCCTCGCTGGGACCGCCCCTCGCTGGTCTTCAGGAAGCATCTGTTAGTCCCCATTGGCAAAGATTCCCCTCACCTCTGTTGCCCTTGGCAACTTCCCAGCCAGCAACCCCATCCTGCTTGTTGGCTATCCATTCCAAATGCCCATTTGTATTGACTTGAGACCAGTCTCTCTCCAGCTCTCCCAAGATCGCATCGCTGTGTTTCTACATCTATTGCTATCGTCCTGAATAAAATCTGCTTTAGTGTTTTTGTAACTGTCATGGACATTTTCTTTAACAGCATACCCCACTTATGTGGTGGTGTATGAATGATCTATGTTCAGGATCTATTTTTTCTTATGCATTTTGGATAGAAACCCCCTACCCCCCCCCAAAAAATAATAATAATAATACTGTGTTCTTTTCAGAGCAGTCAGTGAGGACCAGAGGATGTTAATTTGTCTCATTAGAGGTGAGGTTAAATTTGATGCCTTGGTTAAAGTACCATTGCTGGCTTTCTCCAATGTAAAGAATGGATTATTTTGACTCCTTCAGGGACATAATTGACTCCTGTAGGGACATAATTTCCCTTTACATATAATAGTCCTATATGGAAAATTCCTTTTTTTTTTCTGTTTTCAGTCATCAAAATGTACTGAATCTGAACTTAGGGTAGTTGATTCTCTTCTCTGCCTTCACATTTATTTTACAATGAGTTATAAAATAGAAGTAGACCTTTTATTATGAGTCTCTGCCAAACTCCAGGTATAAAATTACTGCATGACATTTTAAATAACTAAACTTGAAAAATACATAATTCTATATTAAAATAGCTAATCTTGTTATATTTTCCAATTCAGAATTTTTTAAAAGTGATTTTTTACATCAGAAGACTAAGAATGAAGTCCCTGTTCTAGTCTTTATTCAATTCTCGACGTTTCTGCATTTTTGTATCTCAACTGCTTTTTCTTACAAAATGAAATACTTAAGTCTACAGAAATTAACCTTAGAAAGCCCTTATGATGTTCAAAGAAGATAATTGTAATTGAGGTTGTGATCTTCGTGGTGTCTATACATCAGTGGCAGGAAGTTGGGAAGAAAACACTCAAAAGACCTGCATACTCCAGACACCAGACCCTTATTAATTTGGCCCATAGACTTAGCACCGACAACATGGGAAGTCAGTTTTTAGAATTACTGCTAATAGGAGATTTTCTTTCTGAAACACAAACACACAGACACAACCCAATGCATTAAGCGCGATGTAACTCCTTTTCAGCCTGGATGACATTCTTCAACATCACTGGCCAAGGGAAATAAGTCTGTGCTTTTTAATGTGCTAAGTTTTGTCATATCAAATTGCACTGGACTGTTTTACTTACAGCAGTATTTCTATCTGTAGCCCAGGGTCTAAGGGTCGTTAACTGAATTTCTATAACTGTAGTTTATTCTTTTCCTATTTGTTACTGCAACACTCCGTGTAAATACAACAAACACTCCGGTATCCATGGTGCTTCATTTAAAAAGTATCTTAGAATTATCCAAAAATCCCTGCACCTTTCATTTCTGCTGCTGTCATAAGCTACATTTTATTTAGATGTCAGATTTTTCTCCACAAGGGAACACTCTACTGTCAGATAGTAAGTGAGTGTCTCCCCCTTTTTATCCATGTTATTTGCTCCTATACCACTCATTCATTTATTAATCATTCAAAGAAATATATACTGAGCCCTTTAGAGGAATCAAACACTTTCTGGGTAGTAGGAAGTCACGATCTCCTGGAACTTTTAGCCAGGATCAGCAGATGAAGATAAAAATGCCTTCCTGATTTCTGTGGTCTTGCTCAATTCCATGTGCATCAGAAAATGTTTGTGGACCTGTAAAGTGTTATACAAGTGGATTATGATTACTGGTGCAGCTCTCACTGCTGTGGTTATTGTTGATAACTTATTCAGGCCTTGTAGGTAACCAACCTGTGTGGGCACATGTATGCCTCCTCGGTGGCTGTTTGAGGTCTCTGGCCGCTCTCCTTTTTGTCATTCAAGAAGCATTCCCATCAGAAGTAATTGGACAAAGTCACAATGGCTGCCTGTTGTTATTCGATTGACAAAAGGCGAATCCTCACTCTGTTAAGATGGCAGAAGCCTACCAGAGGTGGATTCCTCCCCTCCTCACGTGGACTCACTCCTCTGGTGTTTTCCAAAGGACCACTTGCTTCATTAGTAACAAACGACTGCAATCTTTATTTCTGTAAACTGGTGTACAGCCTAGAAATCAGCATTTTAAATGAACCCTGGGGGCAATTCCATTGTAACTGATCAGTACTATACAATTTGGCAAAACACTACCTTACGCTGAGTCATTTTCTTTGCCTCCTTGTCTCTGTCTGTTGCCTAGAAATATTTTTAAATGGTTGACATTACGTGCTGGTCATCTTAGACTGTCTGTGTCTCTCTGGTGCCCTAGTTAGAAAATTAAAGTGACCTCGTGAGCATGGCAATTACTCAAATCAAGACTTATCTTCTGAAGTTGGTTTTCAAAAACTTACTATTTTACATAGAGAAAACAACTGACATTTTGAATCCGTCACTTGCTTCTTTGGGTAGGGAAGTACGGATCCCACTGGCAGGCCCGCATGCCTTGTCAGGTTCACTGTCCATCCCGGCAGATGGCTAAGGATGTCTTGAAGCCTTGGATAGATTTTTACAGGCCTTTAGCTGAAGCAGGGGACCGGGCATGACGGGCAGACCGCGCAGGGAGGCTGCAGAGAGCTCCACTGATGCAGGCTCCCAGAGCCCAAAGCCTCCACACTATCTCTGGCTTCCTCTTGTCCTCTCCTCGTCTCCTAGTGTTGCATGGGCCTCAGAGAGACTCCTGCAGGAGCGTTAGGTGCGTGCATCCTACTCTCTAGGGTGACCTATCCATCATCATGGGTCCCGCAGGATCGCAGCTGCAGTTTGTAGGAGTTACGGGGGCAAGGGCGGGCAAACCCCTGATACGTCATTTACCCTACACGCGTGTTCCACCAGTCCTGTTTCATTGCCACTACAGGCCTCAGGGGAGTAGCGCAGAGCTGTCACGTGACTACAATAGAAACCCAAAGAATCGGTTGACTGATGAATTTATAGGGCTGCTGAACTGGGCGTTTCTCCCTTTGGGGTTTTCCTTCGGTGGTTTTTACTATCCCATTGTTTACCACCACCACTCCCCCCTCCTACTCCCCTCCCCCCCAATGTGGCCACCAGAGACTTTCGTTTGCATAAAAGTCATTATTGTTATTTTTATCTCTGGAATCTAAATTTAATAGACTTAAGTGGGCTTGAGTTAGTTATTTAAACATGTTGATTTTGTGTGTCCGTGCAGCGTGTGGCGGTTGCCATGGCATCTCCGGGCATGATTTCTGTAAAGGTAGAGCTGATGGAATCTATAAAAAGATAAGCACAGGAAGATGTGTTTAGGAAAGGCATTTTTGATGACATTGTTACATTGATGCTGATCTGTGTGAGTTTCCTTTGTTTTAACTCCCCTTCCTTATTGCATATTTTTCACAATTGTGGCTATTTAGATTGCTGTGTGGTTGGTTGAATCCCTTACTATTTATTAAATGCTCAGTGGTGTGAGCTGAGAATTTGCATGTATGCTTAGCCTTTATGCATGTGCTGTGTTTCTGAAAAGGGGTGTTTCACTTACATTTTAGAAATCAAATGAGACATGTGGTTATTGAAAGCAATCCCATTGTCATTTCATCCATAAATTATTCTTTTTTGCAGGATAAAGCTGATCACCACACTCCCTGTCCCTCACTATGAGTCAGAATGATAGGCTGAATTGTTTCAGCTTAGTACTTGGAAATCAGCTTGTGTTCCATCACTAGAACACAAGTCACTCTTCCACTTTGACTTCCACTTCTTCTGCTCAAATCAGAGGGTTTGTTGTGAAATCATCCAGGTTCCCTTCAGCTATTAAATATGAATGTGTGTCTGAACGTGCATGTCTGTGCAGGTGTATAAATGTTCACTAACACATGTCATATTTGATTAACAAAAGGACCATTTTCTTTCTTTGATTTAAAGATTAATTTTTATTTATTTATGCATACTAAACTGGGGTGCAGGCCAGGGGGGTGGAGGGGTGGTAAGAAGATTCGCCAAAGACAGAGAGGGGAGATTTATTGAAATACAGTTCTGAGGGGAGCAGCGGGCAAGACAGGAGAGGTCTGCTGCGCCACGTGGGTCAGCTCGCTGCCAGGGATTGAAGTCTCGCTGCAGTGGCTGTGATGGTTCCATAGTGCTGAGACTTTAATCCCTATGCCACAAGGGAGGCCCCAGAAAGGACCATTTTTCTTATAAAAATTGTAGTTCACAATAGATACCTTCCAACAAAACACAAGAGAATGGTTCCCCTCCTTAGTTATGATTTCATTACTAGTTTTGGGGTAAGACACAATAGAAAGTGGTTTGATACTGAAAATGTGAGTCTAAAACTGGCCTCTGCTACTGATGAGTGGACTTCCCAGGGTAGACTTGATTTTAAACTTAGATGGCAGCTCAGTGTCATGTTAGAATGCACGGCTCATG
>NW_004567113.1:48181872-48183360 GCF_000260355.1 Condylura cristata
GCATACACACATGGGCACATGCATTTTTTATTCTACCTTTCCAATTCATGATGTGTGTGGATGACAGGAGTTGGTGGAAACAACAGCTAACCAGAGTTAGCTGGGTATTTAAGTTCAGATTAGCTTTGTCCTGTGAGGATTTATAACCCACTAATACACATTCATTCGGTTATTCAACTATATTTAAATGTGGAATAGTATAATCAGAAAATTGTTCTGTTCACTCAGTATCTGCTATAGAGGCTAGAATGTAAGTTCTATGAAGGCAGGAGCTTTTTCTACTTTGCTAACTAAGCACTTCCATTCTCAGTAGCAATGCTGTGTTTAACACTACAAAAGACTGTTTCAACAATGAATTAATTCTGAAGGAAGTAGTTAGGCCCTGGGTCAGGCACAGGAAATACAAAGAAAATCCATTGTAGTCCTTGAACTGCAGAGGTTAATATGTAGAGGGAGCCTTTGACAACAATGAAAGATTTAGGGTGTAACTTACTACACAGACAATTTAAAAAAAATTATCTGTGATAATTCAGGAGATCTCGCAGAGACCAATGTTAGCTAGATCAGTCTTATGCCTATGTAACAGTTGAGCTCTTACTGTAATCACCCTTCATGGTTGTTAGAACATAATTGTGTAGGGACATTGTCAGATGGGAAGGGAACAGAGGTGGGTGTTAGGAATTGGCATTAGTGGCAGGAATGAAACAAAATCATTCTGTCTAGTACTGATCTGCAGTCTTTCTAATTCTTTGAACATAAAGTTAAATGAGGCTGGGAGCATTTAGGGAGAATAATTATAGATCTGGAATTGAATCAGTTGAGAATGGAATTCTTGCTGTATCTTTTCAAACCTCTGGTTGGTTCTAGGGCAGGAGTTCGCCAGCACATCTGTCCACACCATGCCAGCCCAGACTGCCAGTCTCATTCCCTCCACTCGTTGGTGCCTCTTGAAAAGAACTTTCTTTGTCCAATTCTGCTAAACAACTCAAAACCAGCAGAAGTCTGGCTTTGAGTTGTCAGCAGTCGATATGCTCAAAGACAGATGGCCTTGGATTTGAAGGCATGAACACCTGTAGTACAGCCAAGGCCAGGAAATACTCAAAGGAGAAAAATGAGATGATTTGGCAATAGATACTGTTACATGAAAAAGTGAACGAAATAATAAATCACATTTGGTCTGATCCAGTATGTCTGCATGAAATTTCTAACATGAAATTCTATACACTGTATTCGAAACTCAAATGCAACATACAGGACATTTTTGCTGTTTCTGCTTTCTTACTAGTTTACAAATTCCATCTTCATGCCATTCAATATTATCTCTCCTCTCTGATGCATAATAATTTGAGAATAGAATGAATAAATAAATAAATTGAGACAAATAGTAAAAGATCAGCACATTCTGTTTTTGGTTTCAGTTTATACTTTTATACTCCCTCAGCATATTTAGGAATTTTTGTTGTTGCTGTGGATAAAATAAGTTTTTTT
>NW_004567113.1:48184935-48201225 GCF_000260355.1 Condylura cristata
GCCTGTCTGATGAGCAAGTCAAGTGCTAAAATTGCCAACCAACCTTTCTTCAAAGCCAGTCGATGCATTCTGTTTGCCTTTGATCGGCTCGTCTAGCCACCGTTTTGTTCCCTTCACCAGCACACATGGGAACCCTTTCTAATGTCACCCAATAAGCCTCACATGAAAGCCAGGAAACCTGTCCTTCCTGAACACTGAACTGTCTCTTGGGGGAAAGCTACTGCTGATATAAAGGGCCTTCGACACTACCAGTGTGTCTCCAGAAGGCGCCTGTGCCTTCACGGAAACAAAAGGTCACGTGTTCACAGCTGACTCGGCTGCTAAAGTATCTTCTTAATTAAATCACGTAGAACCACAAGGGAACATCCGAAGGAGCCAACTCCCTGCCAGGGAGACTCATTAAATTAATAGTCTAGATCAAAGGATTCCTGATTTAGAAAAAATAAAAAAGTTATTTTAAATATCATTGTCTTTCTTCATCTGTGTTTTCTCTGATATGTGCCTCTCACTAATGGGGTATGTGCCTCCAGGGAAACCAGAAACCGGAAACACCTGCACTCAAGTTACCTCCATTCATAAGGCCCCTTCCTGACCCCTGAGGACACAGCACAGATAAGAGAATTGTAAAATTGCATCCCAAAAGATAAGAGTACCAGCTTTTGTATTTCACCTGGGAAATGCACCCACCCCCAGTAGAAGTTTTGAAATAATGAAGATTCATTTCAGTCTCAGTATGTCTACACTCTTGACTACCCTTAAGAACTTAGACCCAAGAGGCAGTACTTAAATACTCTTCAAAGTAGAGTAGTGTTACAAGGTAGCCCCAGTGGACTTGGGCTGCACGTGGGTCCTCATCCACGTACTCAAAATGTAATTTTCTGCAGGCACACACAAAAAGGGTAATGGGTTTATTTTTAAAAAGGGGAAGGGGAAAGGAAAAGGAAACAACCTAGAAAAAGAGAGAGGGATACAAAGTAACTGGAATATCTTACCAGCTCAGCTAACTGGGGGCTCTGGCCCCAGAGCAAACGCTGCTAGCCCCCAGTCACAGTCTAAGAGCAGTTGCTCCAGAGAGAGAGGACCCACACCTCTCAGAGAGACAGTTGGAAAAACAGCTCCCTATTTCTCCCCCAAAATCCCAGAATGCCTGCTGAGCTCCACCCTTGGGTCCTTGCAGTTCTGTCCTTGGTGCTGCTGGGAGTTGTAGTTTCCAATTACTAGAGTAGGGGGTGGAGTCCACCAAGCTCTGCGGAGTTCTTTTAGGACATCCTTCCCCTTAACAGAAGTAAAATGGTAACTAGAATATGTATAAGAATGAAAACATGGTACTGTTGTTTCTGGACAAATGAAAACATCTGCTGACTGAACTGTATCAGTTCATGGTCATTTAGTCTCAGGAGGACACTGACTTGGACCTAACTCTTCAAAGGTCTATACTGCATGCTCCCTCGGCTCCACCCTTCCATAGACAGCTAAATTCCATGCCCTGACACACTAATTTTCTTTCTTTGAGTCTCTCTGGATGCTCTGCTGATCTTCTGTCTTTGAACAAACTAACTTAATGAAAAATCCAGTAAATCCAGACTTCTGCAGCTATTTCAAAAGCCAGACACTCGGTTTTTGCTCCCCATGTTGCTGGAGCCAAGCCTGTGAAAATAACACTTGTGGGCCCTCCCACAAGTGGCGCTGTGGGTTAAAGCACAGTACTATAAAGCTAGGCATAGCCACTGCATTATGAGTTCGATCCCGGGCCAGGGAGGTGACCCATATGGTGCGGCAGACCTCTCCTGTTTCCCCCACTACTCCCCTCAGCAGTGTAGTTTATCAATTTGCCTGTTCTGCTCCCCACTTTGCCTCTGGTGAAACTTTTCACTGCCCATGCACCTCTGACCTGTATCCCAGTTCTGTACACCTAAATAAATAAATCTTAAAAGAAAAGAAAAGAAAATGACAATTGTCATTAGGTAACTTCGGCTCAACTTTGGTCCATTCCCTACTGAGAAGAAAGAACCAAATTCCCAACTGCCCTCTTCTTCCAGTTTTTTCCTTCTTTCCTTTCATGTGTGTGTGTGTGTGTGTGTGGGGGGTTCTAACAGAAGGGAAAATGGTGAACCAAGATCATTCAATTTCCCTTTTCAGCTTAGAAATTTACAACTCAGCACCTATGAGAATTTCTGAACACCTTTCTTAGTGTGTCTCATTAGATCGTGGTCCTTTCCCCCTAATTAATAGTTACTTAAAATGAAATGATAGATGCCCTGTAGTTTTAGATCATCTTGAAAATGAGTGAGCAAATTCACATTTTTCCTACAACAAATACAGCAATGCTTCATGTGTTTTAACTAACAGAACAAATCTCAAACAGTGGAAGGCTTTCTCAGAAATCTGATGTAACTAAATACTTTTGCAAGGGAATGGAGAGGGGTCCATTTTCTATAATTTAAAAATACCTCAGGAAGTACTGGCTAGAAACTTAATATTGTTTAAGCAAAATGTGCAGAACCAAATACAGACATCAGTTCTACTACACAGGGATGTCTACAGAACTTTGATACTCTTATTGAGTCCCCTCTTCAGAAAGGCCACCAGCACTGAGAAAGAACAAACACTGCAAGTCTTCATTGGCCTTAGTTCAAATCCTGACTCTGCTGCCTATTCAGCTGTGTGATTGTGAGTAAATTACTCACACTCTCTGTGCCTTTTCTGGAGAATGAGGTTAATTCTTATTACCTATGTTTGTTGGCTAATTACAGTGTGTGAGATCCTATAGGTTGCTAATGTAGGCAAAGTGCCCAGAACTGTGCTTGGTCTGTGCTCACAGCTCTGGAATGCTGTCTATGCCCCTCTAACTGGTAACAGGCTTAATTAAAAACAAATGGTAGTAACTATCTATTAGGCATTGAAACATTCTGTAATTAAAATCTAATAAGTCAGTTTTAAATTTTTTACCCAATATTAATTAGTTTCCTTCAGTGAACACTGACTTTCTAGGCATTTATTTTTTCTTCTTGGAATCCAGAAAGGAAGCATATCACACTCTGGGGAACCAAGTTGGGAGAAGTAACTTTTTCTTGGTGCCACTGTTTCCTCCTGTCTAAATTTTAGATTTAGATAAGGCTGGTTAAATAAAGCTTATGGCTCCCAGGAGAGCTCTGGGCTGCAGCTAAAACTCAATTGCTATTTACAGAGTGACATATGATGATTCTTTGTGTGGATTTTAAGAATCTGGGAAGTGATCACAAAGATCTATGAGGCTCTCACGTGAAGCAACAACAACAACAAGTTAACAATCCAGTCAAAAATCGAGCAGAAGAGCTAATAGACACTTCTTCAAAAAAGAAAGGCAAATGGTGAACAGGTATATGAAAAAAAAAAAAAGTTTAGCATCAGTTATCATCAGGCAAATGCAAATTAAAACCACAGTGAGATACTTCCTTACACCAGTGAGAATGGCACATATTAAAAATTTTGACAACAACAAATGTTAGTAAGGATGTGGAGAAAAAGGAGCTCTCCTATCCTATTGCTGGTGGGAATTCAAACTGGTCCAACCACCATGGAAAGCTGTGTGAGGTTCCTCAAGCTACTAAAAATGACCCAGCAATTCCACTCCTGGGAATCTACCCAAAGAACACAAAACATTAATTCCAAAGGAAACCTGCACCCCTATGTTTATTACAGCGTTATTTACAGTAGGTATCTATGGAAACAACACAGATGTCCAAGAATAGATGACTGGATGGAGGAGATGTGGTACAGATACAAATGGAGAGCTACTCAGTGATCATGAAAGATGAATTCATGTCATTTACAGCAACATGGATAGAGCTAGAAGGGATCATGTTCAGTGAAATAAGCCAGAATGAAAAAGAAAAATATCTAATGGTCTCACTTATAGGAGAAATATAGGGGAAACAAATAAGGAATCGGAAAAAAAAAATTAGCAGACACCTGTAAATCAGAGACATTATGCAGGAGTGGGTGAGGCATCAAAACAGGAGGGAAGAGCACAAGGGTCTACATTGATGGTTCACGGGTGAACTGGCGGTAGGGATTTTACGAGGACTGTACCTGTGAATAGAATGTAAACATTACACAAAAACTAACAATAATGTAATCTACATATTACATACATACATATATACGTACAAATGTGCGCACACACACCTATCTAAAGAATCTGGGAAGTCTAGATCGGCTTTCTGCTTTCATGGCTGGGAAGCAGAGGGTGCCAGATCAGAATCCCAGTAAGAATACTCTTTCCCATTCTCATTGTCTTCCTTCAATGCCTAATCTCTAAGGCTAGATTATATGGTTGGTATGTGTTTTGATTTTAAATAGAATCAGACACTAAAGCCTTTTGAAAACATCTGGTCTATGACATAGAGTTAGGTAAACTAATCTAATCTGACTTTGATGGCCTGTGTTTCTGATCCCTGGTAGATAATGATGGTGGCGATGGTGATGATAGTGACAGCTAGATAGCATTTATTGACTCCCACTAATTAGTCACTATCCTACGTGTTTAAACATGTTGCGTAAGTCTTCATAGCAACCCAGTGAGACATTATCACTCTTTTATAAATAAATTTTTAAAAATTCAAAGAGGCTAGGCAGCACAACTAGTTGATCTTTACCAACCTCCAAATTTGCAAGTCCCTCTACCAGGCAACTTCACATTATTAGCCACAGAGTAGTCACTCTGCCAAGTCAAAGGGCCTCTCCACCCTTAAAATCAATTCCCATTGTCTATTAGGTGTCTTTTCTTACCACTTACTAGTAAATTCATGTTTATATCAATTGCCTATGTCATCTGCAAAGTGTTAAGTTATTTGAGGTTGTTTTTCTAATTTATGCCACTTTGAGATGCAGCTGGAGAGGAAAAAAAGAGACCTTGCAAAGTTCCTAGGTTGCCAAATGAGCTTATAAATAGAAGCAACACTGTCCAGTCTGTTGAAATAGAGATCAGGAAAGAAGCCACTTTCACAAGTCTTTTTCCTTGGCCAGGTCAATTTTATTGTGTCCTCATTGATGAGTGAAAGTTACTGATCCCCCTTGTCTTTTGAAGGTTTACTGTGTGTTGTCTGCTACAGAGAGAAGCAACAGAATTCTGTTAGCCTCTGTCCATTCATCCCTCTTTAGTAGCAAGATAAAGCCACACTAGCAACTTGGAAAAAGGCAGTGGAATGGATTTAGCCCCGTTTTATTTGATTCAACAAACATAAGCAACTGATTAGTCAGGCTTTCAGTATAAAATACTATGGAGCACATTAACAGCTTTGGGTAATATTAATTCTATAGCAGCGATGATAGTAATGCAATGTATTCTTACACTAAATCATGCAATAAGGGGCGTGACTTTATGAGATGTGCACTTAAAAACTAGCGATCATTAAGTCTAATTTTATCGCAAGTCAAAATGAGACATTTCCTAGTAGACTTTTCTGGCCTCATCCCCACCTCCAACTTGTACAGTGTGTATTACTTCACCCCTTTCTATTCTGGGGTGGTAGGGGTTCATATGAGACAGATAACTGAATGTTCAGAGTCTTTTGCCTTTTGCCTCACTAACTTCACAAGCTCATGCATTATAATAATGGAAGCCTTGAAACATAACAAAACAAAAAATAGGGTTTTCTTAGGGCAATCGACAAGTGTTGCAATCCTCATCTATATCCTCGTCTCTGAAAAACAGATGGGTTCCCTTAATTCATGAAATAGAAGTCAAAGCTCCCATTAATAGCCCCAAAGACTTCTGAGAATTCCTGACCATCTATTTTCTATGTTTATGGGCATATATGGAGGAACAAAATTGCCATAAAATTGCATGGCATACCTTAAAAATATGCCTAATTTAGTATTTCACTCCACACTCTAGCTGTTTGCTTACATATAAAATTACATTTAATAATTCTTTGTGCTTGAGTGTAATAGCTGTTCCAGAAGATGTTTCATGCTTTCTCAGTGGATTTTGTGACTACCTGTTTGACAACCTGGGCTTTATATAACACTGGCACTGCTCAATCATAAAGATCCTTGGGCATCAGTAAACTCTATGTATTATTGGCATTTGGGACCTCTTTTTATGCAATAAAGATATCACCTAATATTATGCAGGAGAGCAAAGCCAAGATAAGCCAGGATGGCTGGCAGCCATCCTGGTGAAGAAATAGTTCTTGCGCTGAACTCTTGAACCCATATATTGATCTCAGAGAAAAACAATTATTAGCACAACTGGAGTCTTCGCTCTTGGCCTTGCTTGTAGTGAATTAAGTATTTCAGGACTAGTGAGTACATCCTGTCATCATGCCCACTCCTTCTGTCATCCTAGGCTCTCACATACTAATTGTGGTTCTTTAAATGGTGTGTATTTGTTATTCCATTGCTCTGGACTATCTTTGCAAACTTCAATATCCACAAAACACTAAACCCCTAAATACTGCATAAGTCCAAATGATTGTCAATGGAGAAGAGATAGGGATGATTTCGTGATCTGATAGAGTAGGTGCTTCTTAACTATTTGTCAACATTTAGAGGTCCCTGGATTAAAACCCATTTGGTTGTGGTGCATTATTCTTTTAATGCATTGTTGGATTCTGTTGACTAAGATTTAATTGAGGGGTTTTGCATCAGTGTTCATTACGGAAATTAGTATGAAGTTTTGTGTGGTATGCGTGTGTGTATGTGTGTGGTCTTTGTTAGGTTTTGGTACTAGTGTGATGTTGGCATAATAGAAAGTATTTGGTAGTTTTCCTTCTTTTTTGATTTTTTGAATGAGTTTGTCCAGAAAAGGTACTAGTTCATTTCTGAACATTTGGTAATATTCATTTGTAAATCCATCTGGTCCTGGGTTTTTATTCTTGGGGAGGGTTTTAATTACTGCTTCAATTTCATTGCTTGTAATTGGCCTGTTTAAGTTGTTCTATATTTTCTTTATCTACGTTTGAATGATTGTAGAGTTGTGGGAATTTGTGCATCTCTTCTAGATTGCTGAACTTGTTTACATAGAGCTGTTCATAGTATTTTCTGATTATTCGCAAAGCAAGGATAGTGAAGAAAAAGATAAACAGCTGGGACTACATTACATTAAAGAGCTTCTGTACAGCAAAGGAGGCATTACACAAAACAAAGGGACACCCCACTGATTGGGAGGAAATATTTGCACACAATACTAATGACAAAAGAGCTGATGAAACTCAACAAAAATAAAGTGAACAAACCTATCAAAAAATGGGCAGAAGAGCTACAAAGACACTTCTCCAAAGAGGAAATGCAGATGGCCAACAAGCATATGAAAAAATGTTCAACATCACTTGTAATAAGGGAAATGCAAATTAAAACCACAATGAGAACCACCTCACCCCAGTGAGAATGGCATATATTAAAACAACTAGCAGTGACAAATGTTGGTGAGGATGTGGGGAGAAAAAGGAGCTTTCCTACACTACTGGTGGGAATGCAAACTGGTATAACCACTATGGAAAGTTGTTTTGATGGTTCTCAGCTGCTAAAAATGACCCAGAAATCTCACCCCTAGGTATCTACACCAAGGACACAAAAACATTGACTCAAAAGGACACTTGCACCCCTATATTCATTGCTGCTCTATTTACAGTATGGAAGACATGGGGATCAACCCAAATACTCAAAGATAGATAACTGAATTAAGAAGATGTGGTACATATACACAATGGGATATTACTCAGCAATCAATAAAGATAAACTCATACATTTGCAGCAACATGGATGGAGCTGGAAGGGATCATGCTTAGTGAAATAAGAAAAAAATAAAAAGAAACAAGAATACCAGATTGTTTGTCCATAGCAGGAGTTTAAGGGATCAGGGAGAAAAAAAATTGTGATAAAGTAAAAATGAAAAAATGACAATGAACAACTATAAACCAGAGACAGTTTATGGGGGCAAAGAGGGTAATGGGATCAAAACTGGGGTGGAAGAGTGCACGGGACTATGGTGATGGCATATGGGGGAATTGGTGGTGGGAAGCCCATAGGGATTATAACCAAGATGAAAAAATGCACAAAATGAAGAATAATGTAAACAAAAATAAAAAATAAAAGTAAAAAAATTAGAGGCCACAAAGGTAAATAAAAAGCAGAGTCTATAGGCTTTAAGTTCAAATTAATAAATTTGGTAGATACTATCAACTAGTGACTTTATTAAATTGTCAATGGGGTTAACATGCAAACAAAATCATATAGAAATGATAAGTAATAATTCAGTTAAAGGCATAATAAATCCTGTTTGGGAAAGCTAGAGAACAGGTTAAAGAAATTCTATCATAGAGAGTTATAAGGACCATATTAAAAAGCAAACAAACAAACAAACATGTTTTGCCTTGCAAAATGAAGCTATCCTAGGGAGAGAAAAGAGCACAAGCACTTTGCATTTTAGCAGGAGTCCAAAATAGGATTAGACAAATACAGAACTGTTGGAAAGGTAAAAGAGCAGAGGTGATGATTTTAGTCTTCAGGTTATGCCTCTGTATCTACAGGCAATTGCTGTTGCCTCCTTAGGGTTAAACACTGGACTTCGGTGAATGGAATAAAAATGCACATCTGTGCAATATACTTGTCCATTGTTACCATGTAAGAAGCAAAGTCTCTCTTCCCCTCCCCCCTTCCAAGTCTTGCATTTCTAACTTGCATTCACAACCATGGGCACAGAAGAGTCTTAATATATTACTTTTGGTTTTTCATTTCTTTCAATACAGGATGGGAAGGACAAAAAAGTCTTGAAAATCGTTGTTCAGACTCAACTCATAATTTCTCCCTGGTGGAATACCAAAAATCTCTTTACATAGAGGAAGTGTTTTATGTATCACCAACATAGATCTGAGGATGTTAAGATGAATCACATGTGGATCTTGCCTTTAGGCTATTCCCTTTATCAACACAATAAAAGGTGGTTTGGGTCAATACTGCAAAATCAGGTAGACAGACAGCTTTCTATATAAGAATAATAACAAAGAAAGACTCTGGTTTGGGGGCAACACGTAGATATTACCATTCTGTTATAACTGTAGCAACAAAATGCCTTAATCTCCAAGAAACAGAGAGCTACACACATTTATTGTCAGTGAAACAGGGTCTTAAAAAACAAAACTATTAGAAAGTGTAATCAATAAGTACTTAATTCAGTCTGAACTGAACTCTCCAACTACTTATGAAGAAATGTTCTGTTTCATGCCAGGAAGCCTGTTTGGCAGTTTGTAATGCTGCAAGTAGTGAGAAAATATAAGTCACCTTGAGATCTTATCGAATATGATCAATGATTAATGGCAAAATTTGTGATCACTTTAATGACCACAGCTAAATCAAATCAAATTGAATCATAAATCTGGATGTTCCCTGGAATTGGGTCATGTAAAAGTAAGCTTTATGAAGAAGAAAAATCAATTTCATAATATTACTATGATCAGACTTATAACCCCAAATTGGAGTTTTTCCTTTGATGAATTTTGAGTATTCATTTTGATATTTGCATGTGTTGGATGGCAAAGCTGTATAGATAGCTCTCAAAAGAATCAGCCAATAGGCATACATTTTCTTTTGGTTGATTTTACTTCAAGCACAAGCACTAAAATCAGGATGGTTTCAACCACAAAAAGTAAAGATTATTTAACTATAATTTCAATGAAAGAAATTGCAGTTGGACTGTTTTAGTTTTTGATAACAAAACCTAATTGATATTGGTTGAATGGTTTCAGAGTCTCTAGTTTGATGACCACTTCATGCTTTTTTTCAGGATGAACTTAGCAAAATTGCAATCATGTCCTGAAGAGCATACACTTAATGTCTTGACTTCAGGATTTATTCAAACTGTAAGTGTTCTGTCTCTGAGGCTATACTATCAATTTTAACTGAACTTTAGGTGTAAAGAAAAATAGTCCTTTATTGAGCCATTAATTCAGGAAACAAAATCTGAGATGGTACATTAGGGAGATAGAAATCTGTAGTAAATTCACCTCCTGCTTCATGCTTAAATCCTATCAAAAAGCAGTCATGGCGATCTAACAAATAAATGCATTTCCTGAGTTCTGTGATTCATTTTAGCAAATTAATTGAACCTGAGGATGGGGTTCGTGACACTTGTTTTACAGAAAATTGATTAGAGGTACAGATAATTGAGCTAATTGATCAGAAGCACAGATAATTGAGCTCATGATTGACATCTGTAATCTGATTAGGTGGTAATCTGTAACTGGTTGTTCAAAACCCAGTTAATTCTAGGCTTGCCAAGCTTTGTTTGAAATAGAGGGTGGTTTTGGAAGCCTGATCTCTAAATTGAATTTGATTATATTTCTGGACAGTGTCGGCATTGAGCTGACCTGAGTTGAGGTCTCAGACACTTTACTGGTGTCCAAGGATTATGTGTTCAAGAATACTAGTCCATGGAGTCCTCTACACACACTCTTGTTGGAATTGGTCTCAAGATACAACATGTTATAGTTTAGAGAAAACAGTTATTAATTTTCAGAGCTAAATACCAGTGCTCTGATCAGGTGAATGGTGTGCTTTGGTCTCAGAGTCATCCTCATTGAAAGCATTCATGTGGTGGACAATCAAGTTGGAGAACCACGCTCATATCCCACAATTTGGAATGTGGGATTTTTGGTATTTTGTGGTATTTTTCCTTTCTCAAACTCCTCATCTATTTTTTTTTTCAGTGATTATTTACAGTCTACCTTCAACATAGATCATAAACCCTCTTCCCTGGTTCCAACATAACCACACTCATCCTATTTCCTGGACCATGGCTTTGTCCATATGTTACTTCAGGGGGCTCTTTCCCAGACTCTTCTCGACTGGATACCACCATTTCAAATGTTCATGAACAGGCTCTCCACTGACAGAAAACACTTCAAAGGTTTACAGTCTTCAGTAAGATACAAAGCCTATACCTTCAACTTCAAGTCTCTAGCCCTGACCCCCCCAAATTTTACTAACATCAACTCCTTTTCTTCATTACCTCACACTGAATCATTACTGTTCTTTGTGTATTCCTGGGATATTCTCTACTCAGAATCCTTGCAATTATTTGTCTCTTTTCCTGGAATGTGTTTCCAAAGAAACTTACAAGCCTTCTCTTGCAATTCATTCATGTTCAATGTCATCTCTTCAAAGAAACACTTCATGGCCTGCTATTTAATATATCCATGCAACAGTCACAATTATTTCCTTACTCAGTCTTTATTAAACCATTATATATATTAAACTGATTTGATATCAGATATATTTATTTAGAGTCTTTTCTTATTATTTGAAAGTTCCATGGGTGCCTGATCTTTAGGACTTAGAACAATACCTGGGGCCCATTTAGCAATACATATTAAATATCTGAATGTATGAGATTTTACTTAAAATGGAGCCTTTTTCACTCTTGCATGTTAACTATCAAGGTTTATGTGGACAATCAAGTTGGAGAACCATGTCTTAGAGAGAATACAGAAAGAAAGGCAAGATATCTTATAATTTACTAGCATAATTTATTCATTCTTTTTCCAGTTGTATTGAAAAAGGTCTTATGTTCTGACCTCACCAGGGAGATATATAATAGCTAGTTTATGTTCATCAAAATGCAGACTATTATCCTCACAGAGTCATGCTTAGATTCACTTTGGCCTATTTCAGAAATTATTATTTTTATGTTTTCCAGAGTCTTCTCCTCCCCACCCCAAAATATTAGAGCTGCTTTAATTCCATGTACAATATTGACTAGATATTCAATCCTTTGCTTCCTTTTTTTTTTTTGTAGGCATTCTGTTCATTCTGTCGTAGATAGCTTAAAATAGAGTTGCACAGAAGATCACAGCAGCAATAAACTTGAAAAGGATTCTAACCATGGCATAAAGGGAAAAGCACAGTTCAGAGCCAAACCGCCAGAACATAGAAGTGAATTTACCTTCCACAGAGATATATTTTTAGGAAATTTCTGTGGAGGGCTGAGGGATCTTTTACCTACCAAATCCATCACCCCACAGCAAATTTATAATTCCCAGAGGCAGAACAGAAAAATATTTGCATGCATTGATTTCTAAATTCCTGAATATATTTTCCCTAGTAGCTCTTACAGTTACTCTGAAATTATTTTCATTTGACATTTAGGCCATAAACACCAGTGCCAACATTGTCATGCGATGTTATTAAGAGGGAAGGGATGCTATACATTAAACTGTAGGACGTAGATTGGAAAAATGTGCTTCATTTAAAGCTACATGACCTTACATAAATTATTCAATATGGTGGTTGGGGATTTTTATTTCTACCATATCTGTTTGTTCCATCTCCCTGGTCTCAGCTGTAAGTGCATTAGGAGTGATCATGTGATCAAGAGCTCACTCTACTGGTATGCAAAGACTGCTATGACAAAGTGCCATGGACTGGATGGTTTAACAACAGAAATTCATTTCCCCACAATTTTGAGGCAAAAAGTCCAAGATCAAGGTAACGGTAGGGTTAGTTTCTTAGGAGGCCTCTCTCCTTGGTCTAATGAAGGCCATTTTCTTCTCCTGTGACTTCACATAGCCTTTCTCTCTGTGTGTCTGCCCAAATTGCTTCCTCTTTCTAGATTGCCAGTCCTAAAGATGATAAACTCATTTTAATTTAATGATACATTTGAAGTACTAGTTGTTTGGACTTGAGTCTATCAATTCAGGAGCTATAGAAGTGGGTCCTTAGCCTTCACCAATGGCAAGCAGACATGGTTTGTACAACCCAGCTCACTCATTTACAGGATACTTGTCCTCAACTTGCCTTCTCTTTTCCCTCTTATTTTCTGGAAACAGCAGTGACCACAACCAACTTACTGCCCTACAACCAGGTTTGCAGTGATGTCTTCTTCAAGGGGAACCTACTGTATACACTTGAATATGAAGGGATGATAGACTGGACTTTGCTAGAAACATTCAACTTCTGTACGCTAGAGTAATTCGTGTCACTGTAACATATTTAATATTTTTGTCTGAACACAACTATCCTCATGTGAAAAATGAAAATGTGCTCAGTTTTGTGATGAAAAGCAAGTTTGATGAGCGTACCCAACACAAGGATAAAGCTAAAAAGGCTAACGGGAATTACTTTCTGCATTTTACCTGGAGAGAAGCTATCTTGTATTAATGAATGTGACTCTTTTAAAATTAAAATTCATCTTCAGCCCCTTCCTCTCTAAAGATTGATTTTTTTTCCTCTCTAAAGATTGATTTTAGAATTTACTGACAAACTTCAAGAGGTCATTGACATCAGAATTTTGAGTCGATGTGATTGCTTTTCTTCTTTAAAAAACCCAAGGGCTTCAGCAGATTCTCAAATTAGCTTTTGATACACTAATATTAAGAAGTACCTAATCAGGCTGGGTAAAATCCATAGTCTCTGAGGGATTGGTGTAAAGGTTGCACCAGCAGAGATGACAGCCCCTCAGGATGAGAATTGAAGAACTGGCACTGGAAGGTTATGAGTGAAACTGAGGAACCTTCTTACAGTGTCATCAGAATCCCAGAACCAGAGGTTAGGAAGAAATAGGTAGAGACAGAAAGATGAATAGATTCTTCTGGAAACTGCCTCAACTTCCTACTTTTGCTTCAAGGTTCACCTCTCTCACTGGCCTTTAATCTCCTTAGTTTGGTCTCCCCAAATTTATTTGCTGGATCTCATACAAATGATATTTATATCTCTTTGTGTATGTGATAAAACTGAGTTTGTGGTAGAAAATGGTAATGTTGGTCAATACCTAGACCAGAATATGGCTTTGCTATACTGTAGCTACCACACTACCTCAAGTACAATGTTTTCCCCAAAGAAATGAATAGTGTCCAGGGTAAGAATGTTTTTACAAAAAAGAAAGAGCATGTCTCAACTGCTAACTTCCTCCTCCCTGTACCTCCTGTTACTTTTCCTTGTTTCCCTACATTTTCCTCCTACTACCCCTTCCTCTGAACCTCCTAATTCTACTCAATTTTCCATTTTTATCAAAGTTAATAATATCAGAGTTCAAAGAATCAGCTGGTTCTGTAAGATTGATTATGAACAATAGCAATTCCCTACCCCAAATTTGGGTCTCCCTCTATAATGGATACCACTTTTTCTTGTAGATGAATTTTTGGTTTTATCAACTAACACATTATATATCATTGACTTACTTAGTTACTTAAAGTCTTTTTTTTTTTTTTCAATTTTGGGCATAATCAAATTCCCATTTTGTAATGCAGCATTTAGCAATTTTTCTCCTTTTTTACACATTCATACACTACACACTCCCATCTAAGCCACTGATCTGAACTCAGATTATATTGATCTTCCATAATTGCATAATTGCTTGCCAGGGAGATGGAGAGCATAGGATCTGGAATCAAAATGCTTGGACTCGAAATCCACCTAAGCCATTTACTAGCTGTGTGATCTTGAACAAATCTGCAATTTCTATGTTTCAGTTACCTGACCTATAAAATGGGGAAATACGAGGATCCACTTTAGGTGTTTAGTAGGAGGGTTAAATAAATTCCCACATTTAAAACAGTGAGAATCATAACCACACTTAATAAGTACTATGTCAGGTTTTCAAGAACTGAACCATATGATAAATTATTACTTTAATTTTTCTGCAGAGTATTTTCCCTGGATTTAATTGATGCTGGTCTTGTTTTTAAAGAGTAATTTGATTCCACATTTCTAAAGATGTCTAAATCTCTCAAGTTATTTAGATGTATCATCTAGTCTGTTGATTTCATCATCCTGAAGTTTTCTTGGAATTCTAGAATTACTCCAGTATTGATTTATCACCTTCCATTGCTATGTCAATGTTGTTAATCAGGGATCGCTTTGCACCCTCATTTGGGGATTCTCCTAGTTTTTCTCCAGTTCAGACTTTCTGGTTTTCCTGTACCTCATGCCTTTTTCTCTTTAGAGACAGTGCACGCACACACACACACATATATACATATATATATATATATACACATATATACATATATATGTGTATATATATTAAAGATTTATTTATTTGTTTATTTGTACATACAGAACTGGGGTACACAGGCCAGAGGTGTAGGGGTGGTGAGAGGCTTCACCAGAGACAGAGTGGGGAGCAGAACAGGCAGATCAACCAAGTACACTGCTGAGGGGAGCAGCGGGCTGATCAGGAGAGGTCTGCTGCACCATGTGGATCACCTCTGGGGCAGGCTGGAACGAACTCATGCGAAAGTGGTTTTAGAAGCTTCTTAGTGTTGTGCTTTAACCCACTGTGCCACCAGGCAGGGCCCTAGAGATAGTATAGAAGTGAGAACTTTTTGAGAGCATTCATGTTATAAAATGTTTAATCTAATTTTAATCTTGATTGATAGAATTTAGTTCACTAGACTCTAGGTAGAAAATAATTTCCACCCAGAATTTTGAAAACATTCATTTATTGCTTTCTAAAGTGCAGCTTCTGAGAAGCCTAAGTCTTCTGATTTCTTATTCCCTGTGGGTGTGTGACCTCATTTTGTTAAGAATCTTTCAGGAATTCTCTTCACCCCAAGTGTTCTGAAACCCCATGTGTGCTAATGCTTTTTTTGGTTCCTTTTTGCTTTTTTGTTCTGAGAAGTAATAGATTCTGTTAGTATGGAAACAGGAAAACAAACATTTCTGTGAGTTCTAGAAAATATTGTTGATATATGTATACATGTATTTTGATAACTTTCTACCTTTCCATTTCTCGAGTCTCTCTTTTGGTACTCTTATCATCCAGATTTTGGGGACCTTAAATTAGTTTTCATTTCCTGCCTTCTTTTGTTTTGCTTATCTTCTGGAGTAGCTTTCAACTTTGTGTTGGGCACCTTATAATGCTTTTTTTCAAAGCATCACATTGTAAATTTCTAATATCTCAATTTTGGTCTCTGCTATTTTTTTGTTCCATGAAAGTGTGTCCATGGCTCCTGATTACTATGTGCTTACTCTGTCTTCATGTGCTGATCTGACTCCATTGTTCAGCTACCTCCCCTGATTCTGGATTTGGAAGGTAGAAGTCGCTAGCATTCTAGGAGCTGGGTGGGAGAAGCAGGCAAAATGTTCCTGTTTCCACTGTGCACAATTCCACACACTCCTGTTACACTGTGCTGCCTCTAAATGCTTTACTACCTGTGTGTCTTCCAGTCCAGAGATCCCTGCTTACATCAGCTCAAATATAAAACAAAATTGACCGCATCCCCCAAAACCTTCAGACCTTATTGGAGTCTGGGAGGGAAGGCCCTGAGCATCAGCGACTAAGGAGAGAGGGCTGGAGACCTGAGTTTCTTG
>NW_004567113.1:48201325-48222305 GCF_000260355.1 Condylura cristata
TAACAGGCCAGAGGGGCAGGGGCGGTGAGTGGATTCACCAGAGACAAGAGTGGGGAGCAGAACAGAAAGATGGACGAAGCACACTGCTGAGGGGAGCAGTGGGTGGGTCAGGAGAGGTCCTCTTCAACATATTTTAAAGCAATTCTCATCTTTCCACCTCAAGAGTGTCCCCCATTTTTAGAAAAAAAAATCAGCATATTTCTGGGAGCTATTTTGTGGTTGTCTTTTTACCTTCTGCTCTTCACATCCACAGAATGGACACGCTTAGGGGGTAGATAATTTCTTTTCTTGTAGAATTTCACGAAAGAGGAAAAATATGCATGAATTTGCTTTCCTGGGCTAGAAAACTATGATTGTCTTTTGTGGGCAAGTTTACCTATACAGATGGACCAGAATTCTCTCTCACCAGCTTTACTCAGAGAACCAGAAACCACTCTTTATATGATCCAGACAAGCCCTCACTTTTGCTTTCTTTATGTATAGAAGTAGATAATCCATTTCTATGTATCTGGGAATTTGAGAGAACTAAATGAGGTCAATTTCTTAGAATGTGTCTGGCATCTATTAGTCATTCAACAAACACCAACTCCTCTAGATTTAGAATTAGGTCACAAGACAATTTTTAAAAGATAAGCATTAGCCCTCTTCCCTCTTTCTCTTCCAATTATAACCTTAAATACCTACTTCCTGAAACAGCTGAAATCCCTTCTCTGGGATGAAATGTCATGCTGTGTTCAATTTAATATTGACAATAATTTGTAATTGATACTTGTTTTGTGTAAGTTAAGGTTCTCAGTATTTGTAGTGAGGTAAGAGTTATTAAATCATAAGCCCAACCTCAGAAAACTTAGAATTGAAAACCAGGCACTAGCAATTTATTGTTTGGAACAGGTTTTTTCCCAGTTCCAGATAGACTAATCAAGACTCTACTAGGAAAACACAGATGCCCTCCTGGGAAGACAGGCCATAAAGCTGCCCGTATTTTCATGCTACTGCAGAGTTTGTGCATTTGTTTTTGACACTAATGAAACTGGAAAGTTTTCTTCAGGTGAGGCAGGGTGCTATTTGCTTTCTCTAGTTGAACATACTGAGTTAGGTAATTTGCATAGAGAGTGACAAAAGGTTATGCGTGTCCTTGCTTCCTGTCTCCATGTGTTCCACAAGATACCAAGCTTCAAGGTCCAGGTCTGTTTCTGTGAATACCCAAAGGCGTCTCCCTGCAATCTGAAGTAATGTGTCCATGCAATACATCCACTGTGTGATTTTAGCATCCCCCATCTCTGTCTGTCTTAATGAAACAGATGTTTGTTTTCTTCTTCTCCCAGCATAACAGACTGGAGTTCTTCCATGAGAACAAATAGACTCAGGAAAATATGACAACAGAGAATGTTTGGGAATTGAAGGAACCTGACCCAGGTAAGAGACAGGTCATCCCTATCCTGTGTGCATTTCATCTCCCTGATGAACTTGAATTCCTTGAGTCAAAACTCATGGTCCTACTTGTTTGCTTCTAAAACTGTCAGCTCCTTTCTACTCACAACAGTACAACAGATAAAATAGCTCCTCAGGATATTTTAATGCAAATATAATAGGTTCAATATGTTACTTGACCCTCCTCTCCCCACCGAGTAAAGTCACCACTGGGCATCCCCACTCTTTCATGGTTTCATGGGGGTGAAATATATTTCTCCAAACCTGGCTTGGTCATGGAGATTTAGTGGATGTGATACAATTGGGGATATGGCATCCTGCTGTGTCTTGACATCCCATCCTGAGCTTCATCCATTGGCCAGGAAAAATTCTTTGCAGCTGAGTCACTCCAGTTGACCTGTGAGCTCTTGGAAGCCTGTGGGCCCAATTCAGTTGATTGCAGGGTAAAAGAGAAATAAATGTTTGTTTAGCATTTCAGTTCTGTGATAGTTTGATATGCGCCATTTTTGAGAGCCTGGCAGACTAAGGGTAATAAATCTCTAGGGGTTATTTTCAGAAGCTAGTATGCTGGAAGTGCAGATTTATCACTCAAAAGTTTTTCATGTCATCTGTGATCAATGTGCTTTGTGGTTTCCAGTCATCATTATTGAGTAATGACACCGTTGCAGGTCTTCTTGTTTAATGTCTTCATTCTCTGTGGATCTTTTCATCTGTGAAGTCAGCTTTATGTACATGTATTTCTTATTTTTATCCAGAGACTATGTGGCATTGAGTACATAGTAGATACTCAATTACTCTTAGTGAAATGAATGAGTAAATGGCTGAAACCCCAAATTTCTTGGGGGAATACTATGTATTTCCCCTTGAAACAAATGAACAACAACAACAAAAAACCTGCATAAAATGTGAAGGAATTCACTGAATTTAGAGTCTGTGTGTTCCTTGGGCTGCAAACTTAGACCTCACGATCAAGTTAACTTGGAAACATTTCAGGCACTAGAGTCTGAGAAGCCCTTAATTTTTGCTGTGGTATTTTAAGAATGGGTGTCTAGATATATTGGCAAGAGTCAGTAATTTTCCAGGGGACAGGTTATTTGGCCAGATGAGTCATTTTCTAGTCATGCTGTGTAGCCTTCTGTATGTTATTTCATCTTTTACTCATCAAATAGGCTAAGGGATAGACCAGGAATAACAAGAAAAGGACTAAAAGGTCATTTTTCTGGGACTCAGGAAAGGGACAAAATATGACCAGAGAAAGTTAATAATATATATAAATAATCATCAGTGTTGATATGTAATGTTTTCTATTTAACGAGCTTAGGGCTTTATGCAGAGAAGCGCCCCATTAGGGTAACCGAGGACCTTTGCATCTATCCAGAAAGTGAGCAGAATATTCTCATTCTTAATTTTTAGATTGTGCCTCTTTGAAGCAGGCTAATCCCAGTAACATTTGGGGGGACTAAAGCAGTCAGTGGGTTGTGACAATTTGAGTTGAGACTGCTTCAAATTAGTCCACTTAAACTTGGCTGGTGGAAATTTTATGTGTAGTCTCTTTGAGGTGGAGAAATCATTGTAAGCTTGAGTGGGATGAGGTGGGGGTGGGTGGTGAGACTCAGAAGGAGGATGAATGAACGATAGGCTGGGGTGGGTTTTTTTTTTTTTCCTAAATAATCTCTTAATTATGTAATGTATGGTGACTCATTTGTTCATTCTTTTGTAAGTCTCAAAATAATCCAGTTTGTGGTTTGCTTCAACTTCTCTGGTTGGGAGTCTTGTGATTTTTCCACTTTTAGACCATCTATTGTGACTCTTGGGATAACTTGTATGAGGTGAACAAAAGAGATTGAGAGAAGGTAACAGATGCACAAATCGAAACAGGGGACATATGGCCTGTTTCTAATGCTGTGACTTCGGGCCAGATACTTCTCTCCAGGAAGGGCCTTTGCCTTCCCTTGAGATTACAATCCTTATTATCTTGCTTACTTTCTCTCTGTTGAATTGATTCTTGACATTGTAGGTCCACGGGAACTCAGCCATCAACTGAATAGCAGTGACTGAGACATCCAAGATCATTTACAGTTTTGAGCTGTTAGTGGAAAAAAGCAAAAAAAAAAAAAAAAAAAAAAAAGAAGAAGAAGAAGAAGAAAAAAGAGGGAACAAGAACCTTCCCTTTTCGTCCCAGACAGAGTGTGAAAGTTAATGGAATTTGCCTGTGTTCAGACTGTTATCTTTCACTATGAAAAAGGGAGTAAAAACTTCATTACAACAGCAGCATTTGATACTAGACCAATCTAAAATGCTAAACTCCAAAAACACCATGTCTACATTTTAATTAATGTTTGTATTTTATCAACAGAACATTTCTCCAAATATTTACACAATTATATCACATTTACATTCTGTTTGACCTAGAAACTCAATAAATAACTTTTTTTTCCATCAATCAATCTAGATAACAGAGAAACATACTGTAGATTTAGATAACTGAAAAAAAAAATCTTAGCAATATTTCATGGAAATTATTTTTTTAAGTGCATCATATGCATGTTTTCTGTATTGGACAGACTGTGTTAAGCGCAGATAAATCTTTCCTTAATAGCAAATCATTATTTTTATGTTCGTAATTATAATGAGCACGAAGATGGTAGGCTTTACTTTTACCTTTATCACTGATTATCACACTAATTTGCTACCTGCCTGTGTAAGCTTTCCTAACTAGTTTCCTCTATTTTGGAAAAACTGATGAGCACGTTGTTAGTGTGGCACATAAATAAAGCCAATGGGATAGGAATTGAGACCCAAGTGACCTGGCGATAAGGAGAGGACAAGTAAGCTTGTCATGGACTGTGAGGGCTTATCTTCTTGATATATCAAATTTGCATGGTCTCTACATATAAGTTATTTGCATGTGATGCATAGACAGGTGCTTGTGTACTTGTGCGTATATATGTGTGAGAGAGGCCAACATGGCAGCATGAAAAGAGATAATGTTTTTTTTTTTTTAAGATTTATTTATTCATATAGAACTGAGGTACAGACCAGAGATGCGGAGGGTGAGAGGCTTCACCAGAGACAGAGTGGGGAGCAGAACAGGCAGATCGACGAAGTACACTGCTGAGGAGAGCAGCGGGCGGCTCAGGAGAGGTCTGCCACGCCAAGTGGACTCCTCCTGGGGCAGGCGGGGATCGAACTCATGCTTAGGTGGCTTAAGCTTCTCAGTGCTGCGCTTTAACCCGCTGCGCCACCAGAGAGGGCCAAAAAGAGTTAATGTTTTAATCAACGATTCCACAACCAAATGCTTGCTGACTGGCCACACTTAACTGTGATCTTTGTAAAGATTCTGTTCTCCCATAGTCTTGCTGTCCTCAGTGGTTAAATGGGAATAGAGTTATTTATTTCTAGCATCTAGGATGACTCCGAGATACAGACTGAAAAACACTAATTCTTTTTCCATCTTTCTTTATAAAGATGCATGATCTAGTCTATTTGTTTTGATCCAAACTTGATGCTACTAGAAATATTGAGCTTATTTGCTATTATAAAAGTGGAAAAGCGCCATTTTAAATTTAATAATTTTTCCTTGATGTGTTTGGGTGATTTAGTTCAGAAATTATACACAGCATCTCTTTTCTTTTTTTCCATAATTGTAAATGATTTTCTGTTTGCTGAGATTTTATTAAGCCTCAGAATCCTGCTTAACATAGTGGCAACTTCCTTCCACAACCGATCCACCAAAACTGTTGTAAGAGAACCAATCAGATAAACCTAAATTCTAGATTTAAAAACAACAATGATCTTTTCCAAAAATCATCATAATTCTTGCTGAGGTAGAAGCAGATAAGTTGAGAAGGCAGAAGAATCCCTTTGTGTGCTGCTGGGCAGTGACAGGAGAATCCTCAGGATCTGCATTAGAACGAAATTATTCCATAGCAGAAGGAGCACAGTGAAGGTCTGATGAACATTTCTCCTTACTCCAGTTGGTATCCTCAGTCATGATGCCAAGAAAATAAGCTTGCTCAGCCCTGGCACTAGTGCCAAGCCTATCAACTATTCTCATCAGTCTTTGTCTGAAAGGCAGCCCCATTTTCCTGTTTGTTCCACAATTCAATGTCTTTTTTCAGTTCCAACCTTCCAGAGCTATGTTGCGGATATTTTCAACCAGTCTAATGTACATGTAGTAAGCACCTACTGTCTGCCAGGCATGTAATTCATGCCACCTGCATCAGGTTGCTTCAGCTCTTTAGGCGCGCATAGGCATGTCTGCTGACATACATTGGTCTTGTCCGCCATGATCCTTGGAGCCCTGAGTGGGTGAGCACACTCACTCATTCCTTCCTCTGCAGGCTTGCCTTCTCTAGAATTCGCTAGGCAAGTAGGTGGTCTGACTTTAATGGGCATATTTTTTTTTTTAATTGCCATCACATTGCATTCTAACATGAAAGGGTGGGCTGGTTTCTTGATGAGAGTGAATGTGAACGTCTCAATCTTAGAGATTATCAACTAGTAACATGGGCTGGCTTAAAACAAAGCATTTTCATCAGCATCACCCCCTGCAAAAAGTCAGTCAGCCCTGGAGGCTAAACAAAATTGAGGATCTGCAACGTGCCATTTTAGAAATGAGTTCTGCAGCTCCTTCTTTTGGAATAATCTTTAAATTTATTCAGCGAGCCTATTATTTCCAGGGAGTGAGCAAAGCACTGGGGATACAGAGGGAAACAAGATCTATGACTGCCTGAGCTCACAGTCTGACAAGATAACCAACATATAAATAAGTAATTAGCTAAAAATGGAGGCACCAGGAAGTTGATTCTCAACAGAGGGGCTGATTCTCATCAGGTATGTAATGTACTAAGGGCATCCCAGGATGAGGGTTTTCAGAAGACATCAACAGCATTTGAAATTGATGAAGTACAGAGGTGCAAGTTATTTCCTGTTTGCTAGTTGAGGGTTTTATAAGAAGATGGAAGGATGAATCTACATAGTAGTGAAACTGGAGACCAAATCATGAGTAGTGCTGATATTCATGTCAAGAGTTTAAATTTTCACCATAGGTAAGAGAGCCCCTCTAAAATGTAAGCATGGGATTGAGATGATACTGATGGTCAACAAGCATATTGCTATCCATTCAGTTAATTCTAGTGAAACTACATTGAGCTAGTGCTTCTAGTATTACGGCCATTTTACAGGTTATGAAGCTGAAACTTAAAAAAAGGCTACATGTTTTGGGTGTACAGCTAGTAAATGTCAGAACAAGACATAAACTTCTGAGTTCAGAACCAATAAAATGGAATTATAAATACTAGAAAACAGCATTTTAAGAGAAACTCACACTATTTCAGGAAGGAGATGCAGATAGCAGGCACCAGAGCAGTACAGATGAGAAAAGGACTCTGCTGTGGCGTGTTTCAAGGATAGCTTTGGCCAATTCTAGAAGGCACCAAGGAACACATTCTCATTATTGTAATTCAGAACTTTCTAAATTTTAAATTTGACTATCTATGTGGCTATTTGTATGTAGAACATTCAAGGATAAAAATGTGTGTCCACTGAACAATGTCAACACAAAAATATTGGCGTAAAACTCGGAAGCAGAGAGCGAAACATCCTGAGCCACTGCAGTGACCCTGGAATGATGAACGATCTGTTAAGAACAGCGATTTTCACAATCCCTTTTTTCATCCTCTTTATTTTACACTCTTTGCAAGGTAAAGGAGTTATAGTAAGGGGGCCAAACCTTGGCGAGGACAAAATAGATAATCTTGTGTTTTGGGAAGCACACTATGTGATTTGGAAAACAATAATCCTGTAGCGTTCTAATTGGACTGTGTAGGCGTATTGTGTTTATTAAATCTCATTCCCCAAATATCTTTATTTCATACCTTGTACTCCAGGCAGTGTTGATACCAGAAGAAAGGTCTCCATCATGTATTTTGCACATTTACCAAAGAACAGATTGTAGCAAAAGACTCTGCTTCTGTGACAATAGCTTTGATTAACACCTATCAAAATAGAACCATCATTTGCTCACTTAAGCATTTGTTAAATAATCCAATCTGCTACTGAATTAGAAGCCAGATGCCTGCATCTCCACACGTGCTGAGAGGGCAGTTGCCACCTCCCTCTTCCACCTCATCACGAATGGCTTCGTCCCATGGAAAGTTGCATGGTGTTGGAGTTCAGTGTTTTAGGATCCCTTAGCTGCTTCTATGGAGCGGACTGTGGTATTTCCACCACAATGATCCACGAATGGAGAAAAGATGCCATAAAGACACCCACCAGAATGGTACCCATTAGGAGTGATGGAAGAGTCTAGAAAACCTTTATCACCCAGGCTAACTCCCACGTCATCTGCAAAGTAGAGCAAGATTCTGGCTAGTGGGTTACAATGCTGGAAAGGGTTAAATGCACAGACTCTTCTTAGAAGTGGGGTTCAACCCCCTACCTAGCTCCATGAAGACTTAAAATAATATTTATTTTCAGAAAAGCTGTAATTACTAAGATCTGTTTTCTTGAACTTAACTAAGCTCGGCTTGTGATTTTCATTTTGATTTGTTCTCGGAAGCCACACAGAGTAAGTTCATCACCACTAAATGTCAGCCCTCTTCTGTCTGTACTGGGTCTTCTTTTTTCTTCAATTAAGCAACTAGAATTCCTGCTGTTTTTCAAGTGACAACATTTATAGACCCCTCATTAGCTTGAACACTTTCTTCTCGAGTCACTCTAATACTTTAGTGTTCCTTATTTAAAATGTGGCACCAAGAACTGAATTTTACACAGTATCCTAAAGGAAATCTTACCAGTAATAAATTATAGTGTAATGTTAATTCCATACTGTTCTATTGCTGAAATCTAGAGCCCCTGTCCCCTTTATTTTTCTTAATCCAGTAGTCATATTGACAATTTGTAATAAAAACATTTGCCTCCCTTCTCTCTGTTAGGGAAACATTTAAATTGTATTTCTTTTTAATTGAGCTAACACTGGTTTTTCATCCTGTTATGATTTAGGGGTATACTTTCTAGATATACCAATAACCCTCTACTACTATTAATTGGGTTCCCTTCCTTTGCTCCCCAATACCCACCAGTCTCCTCTTGTAGCCTCAATTCCTCAGTCAGATTTCTAAGATTTATTGGAGCTTAGTTTTGTCTGTTCCTTGTTTTGTATTTCTGTTTTCCACATGTGAGTCAAATCATCTGGCATTTGGGTTCCTCCTGCTTGCCTGACTCTCTCAGCATAATCTCTTCCAGTTCTATCCCAGCAAATGACAGGGTTTCACCTTCTTTATAGTTGACCTACTTGTCTTCCTACTCCACTCACACAGCACTTTAGATTATTATCAGAATTTTGCTACTGTAAATAATTTGGCACTTAATATAGAAGGACCCATATCCCTTCCAATTAGTGCTTTGACTTCTTTAGGTAGATGTATAGGAGTGGAATTGCTGGATCATATGGCTGATGCATTTTTAAGATTTTGAGAAGCCATCATATTGTCAAGAAAACTATTTCCTCAGGTGTTCATGTGTCTCTCTTTTAATTTACCAACCCTTGGCTAGCCACCCTCTGAGACACTGTCCCCATTCACTTGCCTTATCCTTCACAATTTTATTTTTATTTTCATGGAATTACCCTTACCCAACATGTAATTAGTTTAGGTTGCATTTTATTTTTGATTATTATTATTATTATTATTATTTTACAAAATGCATGATCCATAAGGCAAGAGACTGCTTGCTTCTCTGTGACATGGATATATGACACTGAATAAAGATTTGTCGCTTAGGAGGATATTGGGTATGCGGTTGACTGTAATTTCTAGGACTTTTCTCCTGAAATGCTTTAGATAAAGTCTGCTAATTTTTCACTTGGCAAGCAATTTGTATTTTTAATTAAATATAACTCACATCACTGCAAATATTTAGCTAATATAAAAAAACCTTTCAGTTTTTTTTCTATTTATGCAGAATTTTAACACATAATATTTTGGACTATTCATATATTTTTACTAAAATGAAATAATTTGTGTATTTTAATTTGAATCATTTTATTGTATAGTTCCCATTATAAGCACGTATTCTTACTAAATAGGATGCAATGTTTTATTGTGCAGACATGTAACTTAGCACAATCTACTTAATTATCAATTATTAGAAATGCAGATAATTTACAATTTATAGTAAAATTAATAGTATTGCCTCAAACATTATTACCACTAAATTTACGGTGCCCTTGTAATTGTTTACTTGGTATTGAAACTTGTTTCATCAAGCAGTTTAAAAAATACAATATTGCTAATAGGTATAAATAAATGAATTTAAATGGGGAGGTTTGGGGAGTTTTCATTTTTGATGGGGAGCCCTTTATTAGATATACACCTAATAAAAGTTCAAATAATAATAATATACTATTTCTAGAAAATGACTTAATTATACCTACAAACAAGGAATAAATAGAATAATTTATAAATTCCTTTTTAAGGTGTGTACAATTCACAACTCTTTCCCCCTATCCTGGTGAAAAAAATGTCTAATGTTTTGTTCCTTTTGTTCTGTGCATACAAGAACTGGGGTACAGGGCAGAGGTGCAAGGGGTGAGAGAATTCACCAGAGACAGAGGGGGGAACAGAACACAGATTGACCAAAATACACTGCTGAGGGCGGCAGCAGCTGAGACAGGAGAGGTCTGCTGCGCCATGAGGGTCAGCTCCCTGGCCAGGAGTCAAACTCGCGCTGCAGTGGTTGGAGATTGTTTCATCGTGCTGTGACTTAACCAGGGAGGCCCCGAAATAGGACCCATTTCTAACATTTACTTGCATATTTGGCAAGTAAATTTTCTGAGTCTTTATTTGAAAGGAATGTGCTGTAAAGTTTTGAACAGGTTATGCCAAGTACAATATAATGTTACAAAACTTTCAGCATCTTGCTAAAGAAGTCTGTGTTTTGTTTTGCTTTAATGAAGACAGATGGAAAGAAGTGAAATGACTTGTATTAGAGAGCACCAAAAAAGAAGACAAGCTTTAAAAACATTAAATATAAGACAATCCATAGGCCTCCCTGGTGGCACAGGGGTTAAACACACAACACTATCAAGCTATCACTAGCCACTACAGCACGAGTTTAGTTGCTGGCCAGGGAGCTGACCCACGTGGCACAGCAGATATATCTGTCTCTGCCGCTGCTCTCCTCAGCAGTATATTTAAGCAGATCCACCTGTTCTGCTCCCCACTCTCTCTGGTGAATCCTCTCACCCCAGCACCTGTAGTCTGCACCCTAGTCTTGTGTGCATCCATTAAAAAAAAAAAATCTTAAACAATAATTAAAAAAAAAAACTGTAAAGAAAGGCTAAAAGCTAATTTTTCAGTGAAGAGGAATCCCCAAATGGCTATTTCAGGGTATTTTCTGACATTTTAAATCATTCCTTGGGCTGCTGAATTGCTTCTGTAAGGCAGATGCTGATCCACGTGAGGACGGAAGGAGGGGACATTCAAGTGAAAGATCAAGGCTTGATAAGAAAACCCCTTAACTACACAGTAGTTCAAATTTTGAAATATGCTGTTAATGAAAAGTAATTATCATATTTTATTTAAGAAAGTAAATATGTACCTTGGAACAGTAAGATGCGATTGTACCCCTCACTTACCCCTTAGCCCCTCACAATAGCTTAAAACAAACTATGTTATTCCTCATTCTTTCCGCATGCCCCAGCTCGGGAGCAATTCTGACCGAGATCTATCGACTCACCCATGCGTCTCCTGGTAGCTCATGGGTTTTAGAGGGATGACTGCTTTGGGGGGATCTATGCTGGGGTGACTTAGTTCTGTGCCACATGGCCCCAACAGGTGCCCAGGGCCACGGAGAGGAGCAGGTGTGAGGATTCTTCATACATGATTTGTTGTGGTCCAAAGGCCCCTGCACACCTCGTGGTCAAGCCCTCCAAGGGAGCACATGAGGGGACATGCTAAAACCCGGTGCTGTTAGTGCTTCCCAGGCTTTGATGTGAGAGAGCTAATAAAGTCTCCTTCTCACGCGAGGCTCCTGTGGTGAAGAATGATCTGGATGGGTTAAATAGTGTTGCCTGATGGACTGTCATAGTCACACCTGCAAGCAGAGGGACTCTTAGCCATGGCATCAAGTTTATGACTCTGTTTCACTTACCACAGGAGATTGACAAAATAATTCACATCGTTGTAGTAAGAGTATATGATGGCCCATTTTTAGCATCTCTTATGGGCTCTTATTGCTAACGACAATTTTTAGTAGTCTCACTTGACCTTCAATACTTTCAATATGATGTATTTGTGATTTCTGTTTATTTGATTGTAGTAAAGGTTACAAAAGAAAACAATCTCTGCTTAAAGGTACCAATAAATATACTCTCTTCCACTCTGCCAAAATTGTTACATGTAGATCCTGACAGTGGGCCACATCTGCTAAGAATATATTCAGTATAAATAAATCTAGGATTCCTCAGTGGGCGAAAGAAAGCCAAGGGAAAATTTATAAGTGTTTGAAAAGCAATATATCTGGATCAGCCAAGCAGATATCGTTAACTAAACACATTTTTTTTTTTAAATCCTCAACACTGATGTAAAAACAAACTGGAAATATTCCTGGAGAGGTGTGTGTGTGTGTGTTAGGGATAAAGAAAATGTTACTTTCCTCCCTGCTCGGCTTTAGTTACAGGATGGCCGAATTAGACTAGATTATACTATTGTTCTAAAGCTGAGTTTGTGAAACTAGAGCATTGTCCAAACTGAGGAGATAGAAGGTAATTCATTAGGTCTACAATGATGCAAAAGGATTGCTTTAACAAAATATTTTGTTAATATTGGTTTATATCACTGTTTGCAGTATAGAGTGTAAGATTCCCTCCTTCAGGGGCTGTCACTGTAATGTACTCAACCACCTTAAATCACCTGCTCTCTCCCTGAGAACAACTTTAAACCCTCCTCAGTCTTCATTTGCAGGTGTAGCTGTTTAATGCAAAAGTAAGAGCCAATTCTTTCTCCTTGGGCATCATAATAACTATGCCATTCCTTTCTTTGACATCTGAACATTTCTTCTGTGAGACTCAGATCACTTCATATTATTGTCATTTTCCAGATGGGGAAGTGGAGGATGGGATGGGATCCAGTGAGTTGCATAAGACCTGAGGCTATTTGGGGCTCTTCCATATCTTATCTCAAAGTTTCCTTTCAGCAGCTTTTCTCTCTGTCCTTCTCACTTCAGGAGAAGGAAGTAGAAGTTCAATAGAATAACCAAACTAAAGATCATTGAATAAAAGTGTTGAGAAAATCGAAATTGAGGTAATAAACTTGAATTGAACATAGGTAGCCAGCTGTATTTCTTTGTTTGACCACTTCATCTGTTCTGTATTTATTTATGCATACAGAACTAGAGTACAGGCCAAAGGTGCAGGGGCAGTGAGAGGATTCACCAGAGACAGAACAGGTCGACTGACAAAGAACACTCCTGAGGGGAGCAGCGGGCGCTTCAGGAGACGTCTGCAGCCCCATGTGAGTCACCTCCAGGGCGGGGATCGACTCGTGTTGAAGTGGCGTTAGCTTCTTAGTGCTGTGCTTTAACCCACTGCGCCATCAGGGAGGGCCCTGTTCTGTATTTTAAAGCATAATTTGGCAGGTTTTTGGTTGCATGACAAGCAAATTGGCACCTGTGGCTAAAAACTCAATCTTTTATATAGTAATGTCACATTTTCGGTTTCTGAAGATACTTGATATTGCAACTCTGAACTTGAACTTTAAATCATTGAATTCAAAAGTGTGTTTTAGAAAGTAGGTCAAAAATAATGTGCTCTTCAGGCTATAAGAGGTTGGCTGGCTCTTGTGACTGAACAATCAGGTGTCCTGTGAGCAGCTGAGTGGAATGAAACTGACACCTGGATGAGAAGCTAGAGGCTGAAGCTTCCTCAGTGAACCTGCCGAGGGCATCCTCTGTGTTGGAATGAGGTCAGTGTGGTCTCTGGCATGAGCCCTACCTCCCCAGAGGGGCGAGAGCTCTTGCAATACAATGTGTTCCCTGAAAACTGGCTCTGGGTGGACAAACTGTCATCTTAATTATGTTCCAGAAATTGACAGCCTTGCCGATCACCAAAGCCAGTAATGAGCACCCAGAAGCAGATTGGAGTGTTGGATTTTTCATATTTGTATTTCAACTTTGGGCCCCTGAGGTACCTCTTCCCTCAGTCCTAGAAAACACTGACAAATGCATTCCACTTGGCTAAGGGAAGAAGAAAGGATTCCAACTCTTCACCACCAGCATTTTCTAGATGCTGTTTCAACAAATGATAAAATGGTCTTTGTAAATATTTTACAAAAGTTAATAATTGAGGGCCCTCCCTGGTGGTGCAGCCGGTTAAAACACAGCACTAACAAGCTAAAGCCTCTTTAGCATGAGTTCGATGCCTGCCTGCCCCAGAGGTGACCCACATTGTGTGGCAGACCTCTCCTGGGACCCACCTGCTGCTCCCCTCAGCAGTGTACTCCGTCAGTCAGCCTGTTCTGCTCCCCACTCTATCTCTGGTGAAGCTTCTCACTGCCCCTGCACCTCTGGCCTGTACCCTGTCTGTATGCATAAATCAATAAATCTTAAAAAAAATTAATAATTGAATGCACAGGCATCAACCACATTTTTTGGATCTATAGACTTCATGCTGCATAATAATCTCGTCTAAGTCACCGTATTTTCTATGGCCTCTAGAACCTAATGGTTCTTTAATCATTTGGCTAATGCCTCTCAGCTTGTAGTGCAGACATTCTGACTTTCCCTAAACTTAGATCCCATGCTGATCTAGGGAATTCAGAAATTGGCAAGAAAGAAGGAGAGGAAGATATTAATCTACTCCTAGTGGTGAGATGTGAGAATCAGCTTGTAGAGAGCACAGACCGTGTACAGCATGTCTGGAAGTTGGTCACATCCATCGATTCCCTTGAGCCCAGTTTCCCTGGAAACAGGCACAGGTGAGAATTGGTACCACGGTTGCACAGATATTGCATGAATTGTCTGGCAGTTGAACTTGGATGGCCTGTGTCCTGAGCTCTACTCTTGAGCATAATGCTATTCTATGTTCACTAAGTGAGCAGGGTAACTGACTCACAAATTTCTATTCATTGTCATTGCTCAGGCTCAGTTCTTCCAGTGATTTTTTTTTTTCCCTAGATTCTCCACCTGCCACAATCAAATTCAATGAACTTTAGCTTATTATTCCTGGCTGCCCATTTCTTTTGCCTCCACTTATCGCTCGGTATTTTTGTCACTACAAATTCATCTCGCCCCTTGGAAAAGTGGTCAGTTCTTTGAGGAAGAGGTATATCATGTCAGCTCAAACACTGTGTATCAGAGGTGCCCAAGAAAAGGCATGGGGGAGCATAAGGACTCCCTATGCATTGTTTTAAACATTATTGACAATGCTTCTTGATCAATAAGAGTGGATTTGAACTTTAGCTCTATTTTATTTATTACCAGTCTCTGGTCTAGAAGGTGGTGTCTTTATTGGATAGTCATTAGAGATTTTGATGGTGTTAATCATGAGACTCTGCTTATTTGAAAGTTCATTGGAAATGAGGAAAGGGATGACCTTGGCTCAGGTGAATTTAGGTAGTTCCTTTGCTCATGAATGTGCTTCTGAGTCTTAATTAGTCACATCCCTCACTACATCAGCAGTGGTCTGTGTGTTATTAAATGGCAAAATAAATGGTTTGTCATTCCTTTATGAATCTCACAGTGTCTACATTCCCCATAATTCATTAGCTGTCTATTTGATAGTAATTGCTTAATCTAAAATAATGGCATTATGTGCAAATGATGTGAGACCCCCATTGACCGATGTTTTTCTGAACTCAATGATTTTAGACTCCTCTTAATGATTCTTGCTGCACCAGAGTGCTCACTGTTTTCTGTGCTACTGTTCTGGGTGCTCATGACTGAACAAATCAGTTATTAACATAGAAACATGCTCCTATTGTACATTTCCTGGATGTCTTAACAATCTCATTATTTGATGAGTGACTTGTAGAAATATTTAACTCATCCTATTTGATAGATGTCACATGCTCAACAAGAATAATAAACGTCCTCTCAAATACTATGTTTGTTGTGTTTTGACTGAGATACCAGCCCTGTCAAACATAAGCAGTTTCTCTCTTACTCACAGGCACACATTGGCTCAAAGGTGTTGTATTGTCTGACCTTGATAACCAGCATTACAGAATACATTTATGAGAGAGAGAGAGAGATTTGCATCAGGTCAAGGTTAATTGTAGTTGATATTTGCTTAATTTGTTCTCTACCTTTCTAACCTATAACATAATAAATTAACTATTTTGAGGTGAAGGAAGGTCAGTGCTTTATTCAATTTTCTATAGTAAGTGAGCTTCCAATTGGGGACTTAATCTGAAGAGATTTTAGTAGAGAAGAAGAGGTGCTACCTGTGCCTAGGGCACCGTGGCATAGTTAAGGAATTGTTCTAGTCCGTGGAGTCCTTGATGCTGCAAAAGAAAACTTCAGGCTCAGTGTCCAGAGGTGAGGTCTTCATCTGAATTCTTAACTTCTGAATCTTATTTTCAAACTCTCGTTGTCCTCACTCCCAAAAGTCTCTCAAGCCTTTTCTCTCTACATGTCTCCATAATATTGTTATTGCCCACCTCATACTTTGTTGTAATGGTCTCTTAAGGTATATAGACCCTGCCAATAGATTCTTCAGGACAGAGAATGTGTCCTGTTAACATTATGTTTGCAGCACCTAGCACAGTGTCTGAGCATAGTAGCCAGCAGAAAAGAAGACTAAGTTATTATTATTAATAATAATGATAATAGTAAGGTCACAAGAATAGGAGTAAAGCAAAATTTACAGGCTCATTCTTTTCCACAAAATATGAGAATTCCAGGCCCTTTCAAATTTAAACTCAGGTTTGTTGGGAGTCCCTTGAGTTGTTGCATTTATGACCCTAATTGCTTTATTTTTCTTCACCATGACTCCAGTGGTGCCCAAGTCAAGGGCATAGGCTTTTAGTTCTCAAGTCACTCTTCCAATAAGTAACATAGGACTGTTTCCTGAAGACAGCCACAGTGCAGTGTGCGTGCCATGTACATAGAAAAGGGGGGTTGAGGTGGGTACGGTATTTGCTCCACTTTGCCATCTTGGCACTAAAGAGAAATCAAAATATCTGAACTCTTTTATAGATCTCCCAAATTTACCCTTCAATGTTGCTCCCCAAGTAGTTCCTCATCCATACCTGAAGTTCCTCTCTCACCCACCTTGTGTAGGCACCCATGGTGCTGGGCTGGGTGCTAATAACTGGTCTACTCTCTGGTTCTATGTTCCATTATCACCCTGACATCGCCCCAGGGATTACCTAAATGGGCACCTTTTCCTTCACCCCCAAATAGAATTCTATTTCTTTCTAAGCTACTTGTCTTCTTACCTTTATGGAGTCATTTTTCATCATCTAGTTATTAGGTGATATTATGTACCATACACTTCAATAGATTCTAAGGACCAACTGATGGATAAAAGTGATGGAATTCCTATACCCTTGGAATTGATAGCACTATTTACTTGAAGGTGTCCTGAAAGGCTTTCATCTTACTTAAGACCTAACTTGGATCCATGCTAAGTCCTAACGCGTAACACATGTTTCTGTCTCTTTTGCTAAAATGCTAGCATGCCGAAAATTTCCTCTATGTTTGCCTTAATTATGGAAAGATATGTATAATGCATGTGAGGATTTGTGAACTCATTAGGAAGAGGCAGAGAAGAGAATAAAATTTATATAAGGACCTGCTTTTAGGCAAAGGAGAAAAGAAGGAGGTATATAGAGAGATGAGAAGAACACTACTTAATACTATTTTTAAGGAATTTATCTCCTGAAATTACCTAACCAAAACAGGAAAATAGAGTTGGTCTCCATTAGGAATCCAGGAGACAATGAAGGAGTGATATGTGGAGAAAAAATTAGCAGAAGGAATTGGTCCACAAAATAAAGTTAGTATTTTCACAGAAGGGTTGATTCAATGGTCTAATATCTAGCATGTTACTGCTTGATAAGATCGCTAAGGAAGAAGGTTTATTTAATATAATGAACTGTAATTTCTTCAAATGAAGCCCAAATCCCTTAAATATTTTGTTTGCTATCAAGCTGACTTATTAGCTGATAGTCCAGTCATTCATGCAAAATATTATTTTTGATTAATGATGGATTAGAGAAAAAGTGACAAAGTAACTGTAAACAAAAAATAGGACAGTTAAACCACCACGAGCTGATATGACTCCCTGAGAACTGAAGGAAGGAGACGCAAGAGGAAGTTCTTTTCAAAAATCCTACTACAATTGTATTTTCCTCTTCTGAAAGCTTCTTGCCTGAATAGAATTCAATTGCAAGGGACACAATTGAATGACACCAAGGGCTTAATTGTTCTTAGAGTTGACTTTTGGAAATGTCTCAATGCACTAATCACTTCAAGAAGTAGGTCATGGCCCAAGAGTGTGAGTTATAAGTCAAATTTCCTAATAACCATCTCACTTAAGAGAAGCATTATGTGGAATTCAGTGCCAAGAATCTACGTTATGCAAAAAAAAAAAAAATGTATATTATCAAGGATAGTCACTTACGGAAAGTTCTGGGGACAATATTCATTTCGGAGAGAGTTTTGTTGGCACTTTTATAAAACACACTTCAAAATACTGCACTGTTCAAAAATCATTCCTCAAAATCTCCCTTTCTTAATGAAGCCTGTTTTACATTACAGTTTCTTAACAGTTCTAGTACCAGAAAGAATACAAAAGGAGATTCAGAATCCTGAGTCTCCACATGGGTCTATGTAAAGAATCACAGTAAAGAGACAAAGTTCAGCTACCTCAGTGACCTAAGTTTATATTGACTTTGCTGAAATTAATAAGTTGCCAACAATTTTATTCTTTGTCCCATTGTACCTTCATATCCATTTTATGGGTTAAATCTTTCCCTGCCCTTGTATAAAACCTTAGATTTATGACATAAATCTTTACTCATCTTTATTTCTGAGACATGTCTTAATTCAGCAATTAAAATGCCCAGTATAATAGTGAAAACTCTGATATAGTAAAACTTAAGATCTACTCAACTACTACCAACTTGCACTTTTTAGATCTGGAAGCTCCATCAGGGGAGGAGAATGTATTATTTTTTTCCATTTTTTTATGAACTCCATGCCATATTGGTAGCTGGTCTCCTAATTTTTCCAGGGACATTTGGGGAGGAGAAGGGATGAGAGTGCACGATGGAAGTGTCATAGTCTCATATGGCTGGGTAGTCACCAATAGTCACTGCAGGAAATAGAATTGGCACATCCTTCCAGGACATATATTCTGTTTCTCAACACAGCTCTGTGTGTTATAATATAAAGCATATATTTGATCTTTTCTCCTGAGCTAAAATCCTTGGAATTGATAAGCGTGCTTTGCAGGCTAGTTAGAATATTGGTGATTGCGGTCCCTAGGATAGCTTCAAAATAGAGATTGGCCACCTGCTAGACCACACTATTAGAGTGTTGGAATTTTCAGGAACACCCTCCCCCCCCCCCTTGCTAGGGAAAGGGTCAGAGTTGAATGTAATAACCAGTGTCTAAGATATAACCAATCATGCCTAATGCCATAAAAAGTGCTAGAGATTTTGATTCAAAGAACTTTCAGGTTGATGAACACGTCGAGGTGCTAGAAGGGTGTGGAAACTCAATGTCCCATCCCCACCCCTTCTTGCCTGCTTCTCTTTGATTTAACTGTTCCTGAGTTGTATACTTTATCATATTATCAGTAAGCAGAGTACTGTCCAGAATTCCATGAGTGATTCTAGTAAGCTATTGAACCCAAGAAGAAGACGGGAACCCCTACATTTGAAATGGGCTGAGCAAACATGTGCACAGCCTGAGCACTCTGCTGTGGCTGGTATCTAGAGTGAGGGCAGTCTTATGAAGCCGAACACTCAAGCTGTGATTCTGATGGTAGCCGTGAGTGGTTAATAGCAGAAATGAGGTACATGGTTAGACACACGGTTGGTGTCAGAAATCAACAAATGGGTTATTGGTGTGGAAAAGCTTCAGCACACTTGGTGCCAGAAGTATTGTCAAGGAATAAGCCTATTCCTCCTATCTATGGCCTCCCACAGAATTTCCCTCATGCAAATTCTGATTCAGTCATTCTTAATTATGGTGATCCCATACCTCTGAAGGTTCAGGTCAAAATCTAGCACCTCTCTCTCAGAATGGGCCAGGATTTCCTCGTGAGCATTCAGAAGCCTGGCCTTGGCTGTCTGAAGGGTCAGGATGGCCACAAACAGAACATGGTGCTAGGGCCTGGAGTGTCCAGGCTTTGGATGTGACTCATGCAGACTGTGGGTCAGGATTTCTGCTCTCCACTTTGCCTGGACTCCATGGATTCTAAATTCCCTGGTCTAGGTTTTCCATGTCACAGTAGGAAGACTGGGTAGCTTTTACTTCACCCTGTGGGCTTACATTTTTTTAATTGAGACATATTATGTGGAATGCACTCTGACCTTAGATGCACACAAGTTTGGAGTGGGTGCACTTATCACAAGAAGTAAGTAGAGAGGGTAAAACGGCACACCAGAGTCCTCACAGAGAGGGCATGCAGCTGAGCTTCTGAACACACACACTATGTTTTTTATTGAAAAAGTGGATGAGTATTTTGAATTAAAAAAATCAGGCATTATGAAGAAAATTGGTAGGTGGCATAATTAAAATACTGATGCCTCTAAAGTGGAGACAATTCTGTGTTTAACTCGTTAGGAGTTAGGCTGAGGGGGAGCTGGCAGAAAAGTAGGCCTGAAAAACCTTATTCCTGGCTGAAGAATCTGAGGCCCTGGTATCCATACAGCTTGGCTTATTTGAAAGTTCATGAGCAGGTGGTCTGGCAGCCCCATAGAGTGAGTGGCATCCAGTGAGTGGCATCCATTGCATGGGTTGGATGTTTTTAGATTGTTCCAGAGGTAAATCAGTCAACTCTACTGTGGAGAGTCACTGGGATAGAGAATTGAGCTGTCTTTTCCTTGGAACTATGCCTGCCTCATTTCTTTAGCTGCATTTTGTCATGGTTCAAATGGTAAGAATTGGGAGGTAGATATTGACACCTTGGAAATATGTTCTGTAACTCAATCATCTGTGAATGTGCTTTAGTGCCTATTATACTTGCTGCTCAAATGCTAATAATAATAATAATAGTAATAATGATGATGGTGATGATGATGATGATGATAAATAATACTGATCACAATGACAGCAATGAGTAATCATTTTTATAGTTACGCTATGTGCCATAACAGTCATTGATATTTATGTAGTTTTATTATAGACCAGAAGCAGTTTTTAGTATTCAATATTTTAGTTCTTATTAACTCCTTTAGCTCTTCTGAGTCTTATATCAAGTGTATGACACATATATTTATATTAACCCATTTTACAGATAAAGAAAATGATGTTTAGAAAGGTTAAGTACTTCCTGACACAGTTTTAGAAAGTAACAGTTGGAATTCAAACGCAG
>NW_004567113.1:48222640-48224299 GCF_000260355.1 Condylura cristata
CATCTATCTACCTATTACATCATTGTGCACTTTGTACATTGTTCACTTTGTATGCTTTCTCTGTCTAGTTTATATCCTGTGAAATTCCCGCCACCAATTCACTGTGAACCACTGTTAACTCTCCATCACCATAGCCCCCTATTCTCTTCTCTCCTCTATGTCGACCACTCTATTTCCCCTTCCCTTGCAGGATGGCTTTGATTTATGGTTGCTGCTAATTACTTTATCTTATTATTATTATTGTTTTTCTGATCCTTTATTTGGTTCTCTTGTATTCCTTTTCTAGTGAAACCATCATTTTTTCCCCCTCTTCTGCTTATTTCACTGAGCATTACTCCTTTTAGCTCCATCCATGTTCCTGGGAATGCCATATAAGAGTATCTTTTTGACAGCTGAATAATATTCCATTATATATATGTGTGTATATATATATATTACCACATCTTGATCTATTTTTGGGTATCTGGATTGTTTCCATAGATTACCTATAGTAAATAGTGTTGTAATAAATATATGGGGTGCAGGTATCCTTCTGGACTAATGTCTTTGTATCCTTTGCATAGATTTCTAGGGATGCAACCAGCTCCCCATACAAGGGACTTTCAGAAGTGGGTCTGAGAGAGTATCTCTTGGCTAGGAAGTGTTCTAAGTCAAGTTCAGACCATGTGGTCAGGGACATGGAGTCTTTCTAAGCCATATGGACACAGAGTAGGGTTCATGCTTCTCACAAGATTGCCACTGGGTGAAGAACTCTCCAGCACCTGGCAGAAACTGTGGGTGTAGATTACAGTGCTCCTTTCAAGTTAGACAAGAGTAGGATGCTTGGTCTCCCTGGGGCAATACTGATCAGTAGAACCCCTTGTTAATAAGATTGGGGCCATGGGAGGGAGCTGGGTATACATTCACCCTCCCTAAAGCACACAATCCAGTGTTCATTTTGACCCACCCTGCTCTGTCAATAGAAAGCCCAGGGACCTGCAAGGCACAGCTTCCTACAGTTCCAGGATTCCATTTCTTTATCACTGTGGTGTTTCGTCTTCCTCTTCAACAGATAATTAGGTAGCAGGGGTGGCATGAAGCTCCTATGCGCTGATTACTACAAATAACCAGTTGATGAGCAAATACATGACAAGCAAACCCATGATCGCCACCCCTCCTCCCATCTCCCCCCACCACACCCCAGGCTTGGCATCCATTATTAATATCTTTAGTTTCAGCTATAATGATTCCCGTACCTAGTATCACCCAGAAATTTATACATTATGGGAGATTTTCATATGTATTACATCATTTTAATGCCTGAAAGCACCACTTATTTTGTACTCTCTATTGTAAAAACTATTTTATTTTTGCCAGAAGTAATATATGTGCATAGTTTAAAAGTTAAGTGGTAAAATTAAGCTTACGAAAAAAAGTGTCTTCACGTAATTATTCCCTCCTTCCATTTTCCCCCTCTATAGCAGTGTAATTAGGTTTAACTTATTTTTAGCTGCTTTTTTTGGCCTTAACCCTCATGTATCTAGTAACATGCTTTCATTGCTATTTCTTGATTTTTTCATTTTAACTATTATCCATTGATATCTTATGTGGATTTATCTTTTTTTTAAAGATTTATTAATTTATGCACAGAGCTGGGGTACAGGCCAGAGGTGCAGGGGC
>NW_004567113.1:48224959-48228086 GCF_000260355.1 Condylura cristata
TACCCAGGAAAATATATTAAAAAATCAAAAATCAGAGTTTGGCTTCTATTGAAATGCCTATTACTTTGTCTTGTTATCAATAAAGAAAAATTATTAAAGTGAACCATTGGAAGTTGGGGACCTTGTATAATTAACTGTCATTGATGCTATCTATCATTTACTGACTTCAAAACTTTTAAGTGGAACTTAGAAGTTGCTGTTTATGCATTCACAAGCATGTTTTCCTTCTGAGAGGAATTAGTGCTGTGATTTTTGTCCTCTCTTCCCTGATGTGTAGGTCTGCTTTCCTTGGCATCACACCATTCCTGTCACTAGCAAAGTCCCTCTGGGTTGCTCTGGGTTGGTTCCTTTGGTTTCCAAATCCTACGCTCTGATTTGCATCTCTGTTTTGTGGTAGCATCTCACCGCCCAGTAGCTTTCTGAGACGGACCACAGGAATCACTTTCGAGATACTGTTTGTCAGGATAGGCTATCACTGTCTCCCAATTTTAGCACCATAGATGCTAGGATGAGGTAATTCTTTGTACCCTGTGGATGCTCCCAATGTCACCCCTGGGCTCACCCCTCAAAATGTCAGTAGCAACACTCAGTGATAGTAGCCAAAGATATTTCAAGACGTTATTAAATATCCTTTGGGGAGGCATGCCAACTGTGGTTGAGAACCACCTAGTGTGTAAGCAAATTAACCCCCACATCTCAGCTGTTTAATCCAACAAACATCCATCTTGTTTTAGGTACCTGGGCAATGTGGGTTGCCAGAGCACTGTGCTCCTCATCTTTATTGACACTTTTTTGAGCAAGAAACACTATGAGAGGCACAACAGTCATGGCACACGTCAGCAAGGCAAGATTCTGTTGTTCAAGCAGAAGTTTGTGTACCACTTAATTAAAATAGCCAGGCTAGTAAAAGTTGATCATGCAACAATGGTATGAGGAATAAGGTCTGGGGGCAAAAAGGATAAAGGGACAAAGGTTTATGAAAGCTAGAAAAGGGGACATTATGGCTATTAGTCAAGAGACATTTGTGTCAACAAGTTTATGTGTTGATGTTATCACAGGTAGAGTTATCTGAGACCACATGGACTTAGTCCTTTAATCAGGTCAGTGGTGGACTAGGTGTCTGAGGCCTGCCTCTGGACACGGCTATTCTCCTCCATAGGTCATCGGGAAGGCCCTGCTGTGATTTGCAGATAGCAAATAGTCACAGTTGCCTATGAGTGGCCAGCTCATAGAAACCCACAATATTAATATGTATAGTTTCATCAGTGCCCAGGGTGTTGGGTCTGCTTCTATCTTCTATTGACACAATACTTGGCATAGAAGTATATTGGTAAGTATAACTGATCTAGTGGTCAGACAGCAAGGGGCAGGTCAAAGTAGCGAGGAACTGAAGAGAAAGGGAATTTTCACCATCTCAGTGCAAAAATTCACTTCTTATATTCCATTAGCCAGAATTAACCATACGTTCATTCTTAATTTCATAGAGCAAAAGGAAAACTGATCTCTCCCGTGGCCATATATGTTGATATTATAACATTATTAGATCCTGATATTATATCTGTTGACATTTCAGTGACCTTTGGTTGATATTAATGTGGGGCCTGTTGAGAGAGAGTGAAATAAATTTCACTAAAAAGCATCTACTTGTTTACAAAGACAATGATAATCAGGCAAGCAAAAGGCAAACACAGACAGCAATGTGAGTGTGCAAAAATGTCCATCTACAAAGAGAACCAGGTGATATGCTTCAGGAAAAGCTGTCGATATAGATGCCAAATTTTTTTTTTTTAAAGATTTATTTATTTGTGCATACAGATCTGGGGTATAGGCCAGAGGCTCAGGGGCGGCGAGAGGCTTCATCAGAGACAGAGTGGGGAACAGAACAGGCAGATCATCGAAGTACACTGCTGAGGGGAGCAGCGGGCGGGTCAGGAGAGGTCTGCCGCGCCATGTGGTCACCTCCGGGGCAGGCGGGAATCGAACTCATATGGAAGTGGCTTTAGCTTCTCAGTGCTGTGCTTTAACCCGCTGCGCCACCAGGGAGGGCCCATGTCCACAAGTCTTAAGTGGAACCTTCCTATTGACACTCTGGAGATCTGGAACCTGATAAAATAATCACACCTAACAATTCTAAACATGTTCATTTTCTCCTTATCTGTTGGATTGTTTAACTGGGTTTAGAATTCCCCATAAGAAAGCTAACTTGTGATCTAAGTATTATTGTTTCACAGATGAAGATTCACCCTATGAGAGCTACAGAGCTAATAAGTGGTAGAAGAAAGGCTGGATCAGTTGTCTGGCTTGCACTCAGAGGTGATGGTATAGGTCCATTGCATCTGTTTCATATTTCTCCTGGAAACACAGATAAACGATTCTTGCTATCCTCCTACATTAGATTTGACACTGTGACTCAATTGTGGCCAGTGGTATGGATCTGAAGTGATATATGTCTGGTGTATAAAAATACTCTGTGCAATTCTATTCTTTTTCCTCCTTGTGAACCTAGAGGCCATGAGTGGAATGGTGGCATCATTAAATAGAAAGATCCTGCGTCCCTGAATAACATTATGGAGCAGAGTCTTGTTCCAAACTCACTGGAAAGAGAATGATTAAATAATAAACTTTTACAATGTCAAGCCACTAAAGTTTTACCAGTTAGCATTATTTTCTCTAATAGAAAAATGGATACAAGCAGTAGAGTGCTGTCCTAGCAAAAACTTGAAATAAGTATATTTGACCTACTGGTGAGACAGCAAGAGGCAGGGAATAACACAGGTGGGGAGTGGTTCCCAGGCCGTGCAGTGGCAAAAGATTTAGGGCGACAATTTTGTGAAATAAGCTTGAAGATAGACACTATGTCTCCGATGCCAAAAACTCAAGGAAAAGTGATTGAAAGGGACTTAAAAGTTAGTACATACCATGTTAGAGATGAGAATTTGTTAGCAGCAATGGAAATATATAAATTGTCCATAAAGTATAAAATCTGGAAAGATTGGGAAAAATATTTTATTTACTGCACAATTGAGAAATAATTGAGCAATAAAATTCCATGAGGGTCCAGCTTTGAGACAAAGAACAGGTTAAATGTGATCTATTTTCACCACATAGCCACAGAAAATGAGTTTCT
>NW_004567113.1:48228909-48283818 GCF_000260355.1 Condylura cristata
TCTGCCTGTTCTGCTCCCCACTCTGTCTCTGGTGAATCCACTCACTGCCCCTGAGCCTCTGGCCTGTACCCCAGTTCTGTATGCACAAATAAATAAATCTTTAAAAAATATAGTCAAATTTGTAGTTTTATAGGGAGAATCAGTTGAGGACTAGTACAGAGACATACATCCTTTGTCCCTCTCTATATTGTATTAAGAGTATTGGGGGTAGTTGCCTTATAATTTACCCTTTAAAGAAGGATCTGTAACTGAGCCACACAAAGAATGAACATATTCCAGAGATGTATATAATTAATGATAAGACTTTGGGCTTTCTTGACCTTTTCCCTCCAGCTTTTACAGTGCTTTATAGGCATTATTTTATTGTCTTAATACTATTCCTACTTAAAGTAACGAGAGTGACTTCTGGTTTTCTGACTAACTTCTGATAAATAACTGTTCTATCTTCTCTTCTTTACTCTACTGCACCACATCTGTTCTATGTGAGCCCCATGGAATGTGTGTGTGTGTGTGTGTGTGTGTGTGTTTTTCAAAATCCAATAGAAGAAAAGTACTTGTGGTCGTTGTGGGAACAACTTGTAATCTTGTAAAAACACCTCAGATTAATGACATAAAACAACCACCATTGTACTACACTCACAAATTTCATTGGACAGCTTGGTGATGGCTATCTAGAGTGCAAACACAAAGTCTCTCCACCTAGAGAGCCTCCCTGCAGCATGGCATCCTCAAGGGTGTCAGAGTTTTGCATGTGACTCTAAGCCTGAGCCAGGAAGTCAGGTAGAAGTTGCCTTATTTTATGATGAAGTCTTTGAGGTCACACACATCACTTTCCTTGACCTGAGTATTGTCAGACATACCCAGAGACCCAAGGGGACAAGCATAGTCCCCCCAACTTGATGGGAAGATTGCCTGAGAATTTGGAATCCATGTTTATTTATTGATTTAGTTTAAAGATTTATTTATGTATGCATACATAACTGGGGAACAAGCCAGAGGTGCAGGGGAGGAGATAACTCACCAGAGACAATCTGGGGAACAGAACAGATGATTGAATGAAATACACTGTTGAGTGGAGCAGCAGGTGAGACAGGTCAGGTATGCAGTGCCATGTGGGTCAGCCAACTGGCCTGGAATTGAACTTGTGCTCAACAGCTCCACAGTGCCGTGCTTTAATCCATTGTGAACCAGGGATCCATGTTTAGATGATCATCTGGTTAATGACAGAACTACTATTGCTGCGTTTGTAATTCCTCCTACCGGGAATGCATGTTATCAGATGGCTCTCCACACTAACACTGTCCCTACAGAGAACTCTGAACTGACACCGAGAAGAACAGTGGATGAGCACATGAAAATGAAGCTGTCATGTCATTGTCAGTGCAAACCCACCTCCACTAAGTACTCTTTAAGTGACTATAACACCCATATGTGCTTTCTGTGTGGGAGTATCAATACTTGTGAGGGGATGGCCACAAAAACAAACAAACAAACAAAAAGTAAAACCTACTTCAAAAGCTTGGCTTAAGACTTGGAGTGGATTGAATGATGACCCCAAACAAAATATTGTCCACTGAGAACTTATAAATGTGACTTTATTTGGAAAAAGAACCTTTGCAAACACAATTAAGAGTCTTCAAATGAGATCATGCTGGGCTAGAAGAAACACTAAATCCATAAAAAAAGTCTTATTAGGAGAACTACTGTATTTGACTTAATAAATCGGAACTCTACACGTGCTGGCTACCTTATTTTGCCTTTCTATCCCATGACTTTTTTTCTAATTCCTATTATTGTTCACATTTTCTTATTTGTTCATTTTTTCTCTTATTGCCTGCCTCCCTATACTAGAATGTAAGCATTTTCTTGAGGTCAGGTCTCTGTCTTTTTTATTGTTGGGTCTCTGGTCCCTGAAAACATGTTAGAAGGTATATATGATCACTATTTAATGGAAAAAAATTAATTATCAAGTAAACCTGAGAAAAACATCCCAGGGAAAATCAAATACTAAGTTATATGGCCACATAGGAAGTCAGCTGGCAGGTGTGAAGTAGGTAATTTTTTAGGTAAAGGTGTAGAAAAGAAGTGGACATTGAGGTGGGATTTAAGGATAGTGAAAGTGCATTGTGAGGAAAGTATCAGTAGTAAATCTTATTTATCTTCATATTCTCACTTCACAATATGAGTGTATAGCACATAGAATATACTCATATATATATTTAATTGAGGTCAATTTAGAAAGTGAAAATTCTGGAAAGCAAAGACTGTGAATGCCAGATAGACTTCCACAAAGAATTAACATATACATAAAATAGAAACATTTAAACAATCTGAACCAAGTTTTTGAACTGAAAATGGGACTGAATGAACATTCTTTTCATACATAATCTTTTACAACTTGATTAGTACTGACTTCCTTTTACTTACACAAGTTTGTTCTGGAATTATGCACAACAGGAAGTGAATCTCCTAATATTTACCAAAACCAGTGCCTAATTGGAGTTCGTTTTACTGAAGACAGATAGTTACTCTGGCATTTTTTTTAAGATTTATTTATTTATGCATACAGGAACCAGAGTAGAGGTGAGAGGGGTGGGGGATGGGACAGGAGAGGTCTGCAGCACCATGTGGGTCAGCTCCCTGTCGGGGGATCGAACTCGTGCTGCAGGGGCTGCGGGTAGCTTCAGAGTGCTGCCCCTTAACCAGTTGCACCAACAGGGAAGGCCCGCCTCCAGCTTTTCTAATCTCTGCTTATGAGCCTAATGCTCTTCAAGTGCCCTCTCTTCATGTCTTCCCTTTCTTCTACACATCTGAGTGAACCTGCCCTTCAGTTAGTCAGGGTAGCTTTTCCTTTCCTCCATTTTTATAGTTCTTTCTCTTGGCTGCACATATGGTTATTGCCTCGTAAGGAAAAACAAACCAAATGTGAACTTTTTTCTCTATTTTCTGTGGCTCTAAGCTATTTGTTTTCAAAACCTATTTCCTTTTATTAATAGGTGAGTGAATTCAACTGATTTTTCCAACTCAATTTATAAGCATTTACCGTACTTCTAATTTAAATCTTACTTTATTGTTATGATAGACCAACAGAACATTTTCCTTTTCTATCTCAGTTGTTCAATGACCCTAGTGAATAAAACTACTTTTAAAAGATGCCATAACAGGCGATCACAATTGTAAACATCTTTAATCAACACACACTGAAATAACTCTTTTCAGAAAAGGCAAACATGTTCCAGAAGCACAAATAAAATTGTAAAATGGAACCATTGGCATTGTAATAAAGAAATACTTTTCCTTTAAGAATATCTTCCTCTATTTTGTTTCATCTCACATCTTTGATGAAAGACGGTTGAATTTTAATAAGAAAGAAAAATAGCTCGTAGCTAATTTAAATATAGGCTCTTTATTTTTGAATAGGCTCTTTTTTGTCTCAGTTTTATTATCCATAAAATGGAGTTTCATGCCTATCACATGGGTTGATTCACTGATACTTGATTTTGTGGGTTTGCTTTTCTCTCTTTTATTTTTATTATTGATATAGGATTATTTACTAAAGTTAAATACACAGGGGCTTCCCTGATGGTACAGGGATTAAAGGTCTCCCGCCCCTTTAGTTCCATTCCTGGCCAGGGAGCTGACTTATATGGGGGGCAGACCTCTCCTGTCTGGTCACTGCTTGCTCCCCTTAAGAGTATATTCAGTCAGCCTGCCTGTTCTGCTCCCCCTGCCTCTGGTGAATCCTTTCACCCCACAGCTCCGGCCTCCACCCCAGTTCTTACATGCACAAATAAACCGAAAATAAATCTTAAAAAAAAAAAAAATAAAGGGAAATACACAGATAAGGAAACAGCTAGTTTTATGGTACATTTTAATTAAAATCGATTTTTTTTAGGATGCCACTAAGTTGATTTAATTTGGAAAGAGAAGAATAAAGCTAGTCTGAATAAAATCCTGTAGACTGTGTCATCCTTGAGAATAGCTGTGACTGAATCTAGTTAAGGTAGCCCTTCATTCATCCTCCTCAGAGACCTTACCTCCAAAGAGCCAAGGCAGATCTGATGGGACAGCTGCTGCTCAGGCTGGGTTGCAGGGATGATTCCCACTGACCAGAGGTGTCACAGGGAGTGTCCACATTTTACAAGCTCTAAGCCTATTTCTCTTATTCTGTAATTAAGCTGAGCATCTGGAGAATCGTGCTACCTTTGGCTACCACAGGGGCATCATTTAGTTGAGTCCTGCAATTTTTATTTAGGTAGAGGTAATGGAGAGCATAAAGTTCAATAGCACTCCTTCAATCTCAGATTTCATTGGCCAGGTCTCTATTGGATGAAGTGCGTTTGCTCAGTGAAACCGTAAATGGCCACTTACCTCTTGAAACTGACTGATTTCTAGTCTGTTTTTCTAGGTCTCCCATAATAGAACAGTAAACACCTCAAGGGCAGGGTTGTTTGTTCTCTCTGGCTTCTTTGGTGCTTTACCTAGCATCTCCCAGCATACACCTACGGTCCTATTTAAATAACAATTATCCCACACTGAGTCAGAGCAAATAATAAAGCTTACTTGCAGATTCATTTCAAACCCCAGTGAACAGGAAGGTCAAAACTTGGGAAAAAAAAAAAAAAACTAAAAAACAAATAATTCAGACTTTTTTCAGGCTCCAATAACAACTTGAACATCAAATGGCAGAAATAGCTTCCGAAATATCACTCCAAGCAACTGAATGTGCTTGTTTTAATGAGTGTTTTGTCTTAATGTGGAGGTAGATCTTTTATATATTCTTGGTCAGTCATTATACAAGTATTAGAGAGTATTCACAAAGTATTAGACTCAAAAATAGTTTGCCTAGCACCCTCTCTGGTGGTACAAGGTGTTAAAGCACAGCACTGTGAAGCTATCTAAAGCCACTGCATCATGAGTTAGATCCTAGACCAGGGAGCTGACCCACATGGCACAGCAGACCTCTCCTGTCCACCCACTTCTCCCCTCAGCAGTGTGAACAGGTACATCCACCTTTTCTGCTTCCCACTCTATCTCTGGTGAATCCTCTCACCCCCAGCACCTCTGGCCTGTACCCCAGTTCTTGTATGCATAAGTAAATAAATCGAAAACAGTTTGCCTAAAATAACTCATTTAATTCTTACAACACCCCATGAGTTAAATACTATCATTATCTCCATTTTACAGAGAAAGATACTCAGCTGTGTAGAGGTGAGGAGTTTGCCGATGTCATACAGCTTAGAATGGTTCAGAGAGATTCAGTTCTTGATAGGTTGTTTCAGGCATTTCAAGCTCTTAACTAGGAGCCATTAACTTATTGAAGTATAAATATAAAGTACACGCTCAGTTTTCTTCCATAATCATGATACCATTTCCCTCCCTGTGTACTGTTTAACATTGAACAAAGTAGAGTAAGTCTAAGAAGTTATGCTATTGTTTTCTTGGCAACATAGTAAGAAGAAGAGGAATCCCAGGTTTAGCGGACCATTATGGAGAGAAGGAGGCAAAATTAGGAGAAGCAGTTATACCATTTGGGCTTTGACTTCTTTTTGGACTAGAGTCAGAAATGTGGAGGTTGCTTAGATAACATGTGGGTGAAGTTAGTAGCAGGGGCAGCTTGCCTTTCTTCTCTATAGGAATCTTGGAAGAATGAATCTTAGATTCCACTGCAATAACCAGAGAAAACCATATGGTTAGATTGTGTGGGAGTGACTGAGTGTTCTCATGTCCTGGAAAGAAGCCTGCAGTTCCCAAAAGTTCCCCTAATATTCATGTTGAGATTGATCACAGTTTGGCAAGTGATTATCAGGAGAGGTCATTCTAATAAAGCCAAAAGTGCAACACTACCTGAAGGTGGTGAATAAGAGCCTTGACAGCTGCAGGTCTTCACAAGTCCACATGACCTCGACACGAAGATGGGCTGAATCAGCAGCAGAGATGGTCAGGACTTGCTCAAGTGAAGCAAGAACAACCAAAAGGGAAACAAACTACCATTTAGCACAAATGCTAGTGTCAGGAAGGAAGAAAAAAATTCTCCCTCCCCTTCTGGATTCTTCTTGAGCTGATCAAGTCATCCAATGGCTATCATAGAGCTAGCATGAGAGAAATCCAATTTTAATTACATCCTATGGGGAATCTGCACAGAGATAGATGCGAACATCAGTGAGGAAAAATGGAGGTATGTCCTATATTAAGGAAGGGGAGAGAGGCCCATGACTTCAAGGAGCAAAAACAGAACTCCCATAGAGAGGAGAGGGTGATACATCTGACCAAAAGAAGATGATCTATGATAACTGTCCTGCCTTCTAGGGAGGGTCCTTAGAATAGAAGTTTATTGCTGGTAAAAGCCCTGATTCTCAGGAAGACAGTCCCCACTCCACAACTTTCGTTCTCTGAGGTAGACCAGGGACTGGTCACTGTTTCCCATGATCCTGTAGAGCCTGGATTCACTTTTTCTGGAGATAATCTGCTGGTCCATCTTGGGGTGCCTGTTCTGAGCTTCTTAGCAAGCTCCCTCTTTCACCAGCACTTCATCTGTGATAAAGGCCAGATTGTCCAAACATCATCTGGGCAACCAGGGACCAGAAGGACATGGGACTTCCCCCATTTTGCCCATTTTTTAAAAGAGAAATGTAAATGAGATTTTTTTTTAAACCTTGTAGGTTTTATGCTAATATTAACTTTGAAGAGAAATAGCTGGAAGAGGGGCCATAGTGGAGGGAACTTTCCTTTCAAAGTGATCGAATTACCTTAGGACACTTTAAAAATTATTCCATTATATACTGGTTGAATTAAATTTAAGGTTTTATGTCCCATTATTGTTGAAGTGGGACACATGAAGAAGATTAAAAGAAGAAGAAAGGCATGAAGAATTACCTTTTCTTCCCCCATGCACCTGATATTGTGGTGCTTCAAATTTTGATTTGGCTGTGAAATTTTCTTTAAAGCAGTAGACATTTTGCATGTTTTGATTCTTAATTATTAGTAAGTAAAATTTAAGTAGTTTTTTTTCTAAGGGTGTACATTAATTTACAAATCAGTTCCTACTACAGATTGAAATCTCAGAATCTTCAAAGACCAGAGCATCAAACATAATAAAAGATAAGAACACAGAGTTAATCTGGTTCATCCTGTATTGATTATACAACAAGCAGATACAGAATATCAGAAAACAAAAACATGGTGCCCTTCTGGTTACCCTGGGCACTCCAGGGTTGAGGCTCACACTCGTTGTCTGCCAACGATGAGAAAGCTCAGAAAATCTTGCTTGTGACAAGCTGAGGTGACCCTCTGTTTGAAGCCCTCAGTTTTTTTTTTTTTATTAAAAAGTTTATTTTTACATCATTTTCCACATTTTTTTTTCATCCAATTGTAATCCCCTCGGGTTTCCCATCACCAAATCACCCCTGTGCCACCACCATAGTCCCGTGCATTTCCCTCCCTTCCCCCCCCCCCGTTTTTGATCCCATTCCCCACTCCACCCCCACAGAATGTCTCTGGTCTATGGTTGTTCATTATTTTTGTTATTTTCTCGCCTGGTCCATTATACTCCTGCTATGAGTGAAACCATCCGGTATTTTTCTTTCTCTTTCTGGCTTATCTCACTAAGCATGATCTTTTCCAGCTCCATCCAAGTTGCTGCAAAAGACATGTGTTTCTCTTTTTTGGTTGCTGAGTAATATTCCATTGTATATATGTACCACATCTTTCTAATCCAGTCATCTACTTTTGGGCATTTGGGCTGCTTCCATGTTTTTCCAATTGTAAATAAAGCAGCAATAAACATGGGGGTACAAGTATCTTTTTCAATCAGTGTTTTTGTGTCTTTTGGGTAGATACCTAGGAGTGGGATTGCTGGGTCATAGGGAAGCTCCATGTTTAGCAGTTTGAGGAACCTCCAAACAGTTTTCCATAGTGGTTGTACTAGTTTGCATTCCCACCAGCAATGCAGGAGAGTTCCTTTTTCTCCACATCCTCGCCAACATTTGTTGTTGCTAGTTGTTTGAAGATGTGCCATTCTCACTGGGGTGAGGTGGTATCTCATTGTGGTTTTAATTTGCATCTCCCTTATTACGAGTGATGTTGAACATTTTTTCATATGCCTGTTGGCCATCTGCATTTCCTCTTTGGAGAAGTGTCTTTTTAGCTCTACTGCCCATTTTTTGATGGGGTTGTTTACTTCATTTTTGTTGAGTTTCATCAGTTCTCCGTATATTTTTGTGATCAGTCCTTTATCGCTACTTTTGTGTGAGAAAATGTTTTCCCAATTAGTGATCTTTCTGTTTGTTTTTAGTAATGTCTCTTTTGCTGTACAGAAGCTCTTTAACTTGATATAGTCCCATCTATTTATCTTTGCCTTCACTATTGTGGCGTTGGGTGCTCTGTCTTTAAAGATGTCGCTAAAGTATATGTCGTGAAGTGTTTGACCCATCTTTTGAAGCCCTCAGTTTTTCACTTGCCCTTTCACTGAGTTGCTAAGTCACTATTGGTCCACAAAGGTAGAGTTGGAATGACAGGGAGAAGATTGCACTATTTCCTATCCATTCTTTTCCAAAGAGTCCCAAATGAGATGAACCTTTATTAGATTTTATACAATACAGGAATCGCCAGGACCCTGGACGAGATGGAAATTAGAGATTTCTAACTCTAACCTCAAGCTTGCCCCCACCAGTCCTCTTAGATCGTCTGTCTTATTGTCTTAAGTGTTCTTGTTTTCCATTTTTAACAGCACTATCCTGCCATTGGTATTCACCCCATGATTCTCAAATAATTGATGTAGTTGTTTTACCAACTCTCTGTCAGGTATGTAGGCTCTGTGATCCCTGAAAACTTTCATTTGTATTTGTAACCTTGTTTTCTGCTTTCCACCATGTCTTTTTACATCATTCCATAGCATAGTGAGTTTGAAAGCCAAATCAGATCAAACTAAATCAGCTCTGCTTTATCCAGGGGACTTTTGCTGATCATTCAATTGTGCAATAAAGTTGTAATTACTCACAATATCCAGTTCACACTGTATTTTTTTTGCAAAAATATATTTCATTATTAACTATCATAATTATTATATTTGCATTTTAAATAATATGTAGTTATATATTCATACACTTTCACGCAGCAGCTATTTTAAGCTTCTAGGCATACATTATATCTCAACATGCTCTATGTCTAAAGAGGGCCACCTGCATGGGTTGAATCAATAGCATTTCCTGACATGCGGGTTCCAGTTGGGTTTGGTCAATGGAAGGAACCAGTCCTACATTGAAGAGAGGAAAGAGTGTGAGTGGGGTTTGTGTTTGGTCTCTGGCTTTCTTCTTCCATGATTACAATCTTTTTCTATTGGTAGTTACAGTTCTTAGTAAGCTGCATGGCCTGCTAGCTACAACTATGGCATCTACATTCTGGCATCTGTCTGTGTGTATTTTCAGGCTTGACTCTGGCAGTGACTCTCCATTGAAGTAGCCCTGTTGCTGTCCCATCCATTCTGCCCACACTTGCAAACTGCTCCTTTAATAATTGCCCTAATTGGCAAGTTTGAATATACTAATTCATCAGAAGACATTAATACTTAGTACATGTCTCATCACTGGAAATATAAAGTAAACCAAAATATAAACTGTTTCCAGTGTCTTCAATAGTATAGTGCATAGAGTCAAGTAAAGTACAGAGGCTTATGATTAAGTGGATAATGTCTAAAATAACAAGGATAGATAAAATTTATCATAATTTAGATGACGATTAATTGCTAGGGACAACAAAAATGAAGAAGGAATGTAAGTTAGACACTGCAGGATGTGGAGTTTTGAATCATCAAAATATTAATAAGCTATCACTGAAAATTGTTGAGCAGGGAATCTTAGTTCATCCAATGCTGTCTCCTTATCTATTAGAATTGTTCCTGACACATGGTAGGTTTTCATTAACTACTTGTTGAATAAATGAATAAATAAATGAGCACACATGGAAATCCATTTAACTGATTACTCACTGTGCTAGACATTCAGGATAATATAAAAATGACAAAAGTTCTTAACTGAAGGAATTGGCAAGTAATACCTTTCTAACCAACAATATTATAATTCCCTTAGGAATGCTCTTTGTTACATGAACTTCTTTTTATTCCCAGTATCCATCCTTGTGCGCTACATGTAACAAAACGAGTAGCTAAATTATCAAGACTTTTACTGATGAATGACTCAACTGATTTTAACAATAACATGGATTTGTTTTATTGATTCAGTACAAATTTCAGATAGAACTGGCTAGATCCAAGACTGCAATCATTGGGTTTCATGTCTCTTTCCTTCAGAAGGTACTTTGCTTCTTTTACTGAATGTTAGCCTAATTTTCAGCTGTTCTTTGACTATGAGTGGTAGAAATTTTCTCATATCTACCCCAGGCTTATATCTTTTTACTTACAATTGTCTGTAGAAATATATATATATATATATGCTTTAAGATTTCTGGCAAGAATTCTTACTTTGTCTCTCATGAAGCATTTGTGTGTCCCCGACTGACCATGTTTACATTCCACATGAACCCAGAATTCAGTTGTGAACTCTTGATTTAGAGTAACTGGGAAGTAGAGGTTTTGACTACATTCCTAGATGCATCTTTTAAGATGCCTCCTCTGTTTCTTTTAAGTGAACTCATGAAGGTTTGTAATAGAACAAGTTCACTAAGCATTGCTTCTACTGTTTTGAGGCTAATTATTGAAATACATACATGGATTTTGTAATTGTCATGATCTATGTTTCTAGGGAAAAAAAAGATGCTTCTAAAGTATTTGACAAACATTGAAAATGTAGTACAGGAAGTGATTTTAAACACTTTTGCTGCAATTTGTACACTATTAATTCATTTGGCCAAATTATCACAGATTCTAAGTTAATGAAGTCTTAGGGCATATGCAATTGACATTATCTAGTTTGCTTTGAATAATCCTCGAGGCATACTATTCCTCCCATCACTGAGAGAATTGTACAAATGTTTGCTGAATTATTTTAGAGCAAAAGCTTCACAGATAACCCCATTTATCTATTATTTGTTGTTAATTCAGTGTAATACATAGACTTTCCTCCTCAATTTTATTAGATTTCTCCCTTTAGCTAGAGTATTTCCTTATTGTCTCTCTCTAAGTGTGATCTTTAACTGTGCCAACAAAGTGAGATCATCAGACTACTATAAATATACAAGGGACAAAATAAAGAAATCAAGAGCATTTAGAAACTTCTCTAGGAATTAAATATTTTTGCAACTTCCACATGGAAGTTGCAGTGGGTTAATCTTGCTAAGCACAGGATAGATAAATGTAAATTTAAACTTGCACACTGAGTCACTCAAGGATAGCTACATCCTAGTGGTGCACAAATGGACCACAAATTATGTGTAAAAGAGGAAAAGGAAAGAAAATGGGTCTCTTATCCCAGATAGTTTGAAAAGGACAATTGAACTAGAAAAAAAATTGTTTGAAAGCATCAGAAAGCAACCAAGTCAACACAGGCATACTCACCCCAAAGGTAGCATTAGGCAAGTACACAAATGAATAAAAATTAAGTGTTATAAATAGACCAACCAATAATCCAAACAATAAATTCAGTAGTTATGGAATTTTAAAATAGCTCAGCTTACCATGCTCCAAAAATACGCTTGAAATGGACATTTTTGTCAGAAAACTGGAACATAAAAGTACTAAATGGAAATTACACAATGACAAGATGCAACAACTGAATCAAGAATTCAAGGAATGGAGTTATCAATAAATTGGACACAGCTCAGAAGGAAAATAGTGAAAAAGGAAGTGGATCAGTTAAAGATGGAAAGAATGCGTTTAGGAGAGACAGCATGACAGAAAATAACTACACAAAAATATAAAGACACCTGTGCTTTAGTGAAAACCACAATGTACACATGATTGAAGTCATACAAAAAGAAGGGAGATAGAAAGGCTGAATGCTTGAAGAGAAACTGAGAATTTTTCCCAATTTCAAGACACACATTCAACAGGCACTGAGAAACTTGAACTAGTGAAACACAAAAAACAATCACACAGAGACACCTCACAGTCAAATTTCTGGGGACCAAGGAAACAAGGACAACCAAAAAGAATTGTGACCTTCACGTGCAGCAATTATACCAATAGTAGACTTCTCAACAGAAACGTTGAATGAAGCAAGTGAGGTAAAATTTCAAACTGTTAAAAAGGGACTGTCAACGTACAGTTCTATATGCAATAGCAATACTCTTCAAAAATAACAATGAAATAAGGAACTTAGTTGAACACACCAGTTAACGACCACTGAGGATATGAGAATTTTCATCAAAGGATGAAAAAAGCCAAAAATTGTTAGTTCAGATTTGCAGAAATATAGGGAGAACCATGTAAAAGATCTAGGTGGTGTAAGACAATAGAATATCTTATGGGATTTGAAATACATGGAGAATGGAAATAGAGTAGACACCTTGTAGCAACTGAGAAGAAGGGTAAGTAGAGATAAATGTGGAAAAAGAAGTGTTTAAAATGAAATTTGATGAGTCTTAGACCTAACAATTCTCAAGCAGGGTGATTTTTTTTTTCCTCCCGGAAAGAAAAATTGGCAAAAATTGGAAGCCTTTTTAAAAAAAAATATGTCAACTCAGATGATGTCACTGGCTTTTAGTCAGAAGACATAGATGCTGCTAACATTTATAATGCACAAGAAAAACCTCTCATAACAAAAGATTATTTGATCCAAGTTGTTAACAGTGCTGTGTGAGAAAGTTTGCACAGCACTCATTGCTAATAAGATAGAGGCATGGCATTCAAACTAACAAAGAGCAGAAAATAATACAAATAATACATTCATACAGGGACAAGAAAAATAGAAAAAAAAAAGAGCAGGCAGAACAAATAGGAAGTTAATCAGCTGATGGTAAATTGAAATTCAGCTCTATGAGTATTGCATGGAAGATGGAAGATCAATCGACAGAGTCTCCAATTATAAAAAAATGAATATATTACTGGTTAAAATAAGCATGTGACACTATAACTTAAAATAAAACAAATGTGTAAAATGGAGAAAGATCTAACCTTGAAGAATGTACTGTCTATTTCTTGTTGAAATGAACATAAAACCCCCAAATTCATCATTTCCTCATTGTTTTCTAGAAACATTTATACAGTGATGTTTTGTCCTGCTTCTTATCCAGTCATGTTCTTCAATGTCTTTTTGCATTATGGAAGTTGGTAGTAATTACAGATTCAATTTGTGTAAGTAACTACTATGGTCATCCTCACTAGACCATGAACTTCACAAGGGCAGAGGTTAGGTTTGATTTTAACATCCTGCTGTACCAGAGCATCTGCCATAAAGTCTGGATATAGCTAGTATCCGAGACAGAGAATGATATGTAAAGTGCTTATGACATTCTTTAGCCCAGTGGTTGATAACTTTAGAGCTTTAGATCTCTTGATACTATTGAAAGCCACTGAGCTTTTCAAAGAGTTTGTGTTTACCAATTACAACACTAGATATTAAAACAATATTAAAAATGCCCTTATTTATTAAATGATTTCAACCAAGTAAATGTATTATATGTTAACACAAATGACATATTTTTATATAACTGCACTTTCAAAAAAAACAAGAATAACAACATTGTTAAATTTTTCTCCTGGATCACTTTTTTTTTTTCTTTTAAAGATTTTATTTACTTATGCGTACAGAACTGGAGTACAGGCCAGAGATGTGGGTGAGAGGATTCACCAGAGACAGAGTGGGGAGCAGAACAAGCAGATTGACAAAGTACACCGCTGAGGGGTGCGGGGCTGGTCAGGAGAGGTCTGCCAGGCCATGTGGGTCGGCTCCCTGGTGGGGGATTGAATTCGTGCTACAGTGGCTTGGGAGAGCTTCATTATGTGGTGCTTTAGCCGGTTGCACCTCTGGGGAGAACCCTGGATTACCTTTTTAACAGCTGATTTACTAGAAGACAGCTGGATTCTTATATCTGCTTATGCACTCAATATGTTGCAATGTGTCATTTTGGTTGAACTATATAAAGAAAATTCAATTTTACAAAGACATATAACACAAAAAGGGAAGAGAATTTTATGAACTTGTTCAGAAAAATGTGGATGTTACTATTTGATATCACACCAAAACTTGACTAGCATTTTCTCCAAAGTTCCCTTGCAATATGCATTTACTTGAAAAACATATCTGCTACCTCTTTAGACCTTGTTATTTTAAAACCAATGTATCTATTTTGTACTTTGAATGGATCATTTATTCATGCTTGGTTTCCTAAAATCATACATTTGTTATTTGGAAAGTAGTGATTCATCGCATTATAATCTGCCAAATATTAAACATTTCATTGCATAATAATAATAAAAAAAAAACATTGGTGGACCCTCCCTAGTGGCGCAGCAGGTTAAAGCACAACACTAAGAAGCTTAAGCCATTTCAGCATGAGTTCTATTCCTGCCTGCCCAGGGTGATCCACATGGTGTAGCAGACCGCTCCTGACCTACCTGCTGCTCCCCTCAGTAGTGTACTTCAAAGATCTGCCTGTTCTGCTCCCCAGTCTGGTTCTGGTGAGTCCCCTCACCACCCCTGCACCTCTGGCCTGTACCCCAGTTCTGTATGCATAAAGAAATAAATCTTTATAAAACAAAAAAAATAATAAAATATCATTGGTATAGCAACACATTTCATTAGAAAGTAGTGGGATGTGATCAAGTTTATAATGTCATGAGTTTCAAAAGTACTAATTTTCATTTGAAAGCTCAAGCTTTATCATTAGCAATAATTATTTCAGTTTCTTTGGTTTTCAAGAAACAAGCTCCATTCATTTTGAGAAAATGTCTTCTTGACACTGAAAAGTCTGAATAATCGTAATTTATCTGTTAGGATTTTCATCAAACAAAAATTCACTTTACATGATAAAACATGCTAAAAAAAGAAAACCTCAGCTACTGCAGCTCACAAGATAAAACCGTTTTTACTACTGTAGACTGAAAATATATTTAATACACATGTGTCATTTTATGAAATGGAAGATTAAAAAGACCTGAACTCTATGATCAGGGCTCAATAGGACGAAGCATCTTTACCGATTGTATCTGAATCTGGGTTTCTCCCCTCCCTGCTTGAAGCAGTAAAGAATACGATTATTAGTTAGTGGAGTTTGGTGACTTGGTCTTACTTTTTGCTAAAGAATCATCAGTTTTATTCACCACTGCTTTTTTTGTACTCTTCACAAGACTGTCAATACAATGCAAAAGGCAAAGGCTTTACCCATGAATTCTCTGAAAGAGCAGGTTCTGAGGCCCCCAGAGAAGGTGGGAGCCCTGCGTGGTAACTGCTTAGAAGCATCAGTGCCCATGCGCTCCTCACCTCCTCGCTTGCTGAATGTCGTCATTAGGAATGGTCGTCCCACTCACCTCTGCCTTCCTCAATGTAGGCTATTCCTCTGCATGGCATGAGTGTTGGCCAACCTCAAAATGAACTGGATTGCTCCCACCCTAAGTACAAGCCTACCTCGCGGGGCCCTAAATGAGCCTTCGCTGCCGTAGTCTCAGCTTTCTGCTGTCACGCTCGATGTGCCGTTTAGCTTTGACAACTACCTAATGCCTAAGAAAAGGTTCTGGACATACTAAATGACTCAAATAAATAATTACTATACTGAAAAGAAATATATGTGGTTTTATTAAGACTCAGGGTTATTTCCAATGAAATAGATAAATTTGACAAACCTGGTTTTGATTTATTTTATGACTGCCATTTTTACTGGCCAATCTAAGAAACAGAATTAAGACTATTCACTGCAATGACTTGTGGGATTCAATGCCAGTGTGATGCTTTGCCCATAGTATTTTTTCTTTCCTTCACTCACCCATTCATTATTCATTCATTAAGTTTAGATTTTAAACGAGGGTTTATTTACCACTTACAACGTATTAACCATGTAGATATAATGAGGAACAAGACAGGGCCTCATCCACAGGGCCTATACTTACAAATTGCCTATGAAATAGAAGGAGCTTTCTGGACATGGAGTTCCATCCATGATAAAGGCTGCATAATGTTATTGAGGAGGCATTAAATTAATAAAACAAAATACAGTATAATGGACACTAGTAGAGAAATAGGAGCGATAAATAATGACAATTCTGAAAATGGGGGCAAATAATTCTGTCTGTTCTATTCTATATAAATCAACCAGTCTATGGTACTCAGTGCAAGCAGCCTGAACTGATCTACATAGTATTTAAAAGAAGCTGGGTAATGCACAAAGAAGAAATTGTGACCTACTCCTCTGTAAACCAATGTCACCTCAATAATAAATAAATAAGCTGGTTTAAATGCTGATACAAGATAAGGTCAACATAAATATTAATTCCTTTGAACAAGTTCCACAAGATGAGATGTACAGTGGAAAATTTGAGGTGAGAGTTTAAGAGTGGAAGAAGATTTTGGTGTATAAATAAAAATATAAATATGGTGTCATCAGTGTCTGATGTTATTTGAATTTTTGAATATGGATGAGGTCATTTATGAAGGGTTTGTAGAGTGTCCTTGACTCCAACCGAAGTTCTCTTCAAGCTTAAAGTAACACAAATAATCTTAGATTGAGCAAGGCAGATTGTTTGATAGCTACGTACAGCTGAAACATGATCTGCTGTCATCAAAATAGCAATTTAATCTCAGGATGCTAAGTAAAGGAAACCCAAAGTTGAAGCTTCCTTCAGTTCCTGTAGCAAAAATAGGAGAAAACTCGTATCTAGCTATCTATGTTTCTATAATTATGCCCAAAGAACTCTCCACAAAGAGTTAGTGAGAGGATTCACCTTATTATTCTGATTGGCACACATCACTAGATTATAACCTCTTGCAGCTGCAAATACACACTTGATCCCAATAGTCTTCAGGAGGGAACACGCACCACGATCTCACAGTTGGCTTAGGAAGTGGGTTTGTGTGCATGAAAAAATCTGCATTTGACAAATGAGCTTTTCAGCCTTGAAAGTCCTTTCGTAGCTCTCTCTGATCACTATATAAATGTCATGAACAAAATTAATTAACATATTTCATTCTCAAACATAGTGTATAATAAAAATTAAGCCTGGAGAAAGAAGTCATAGATGAATTTCATGTGAAATTGAATTTTGTGAATGGCATTGTGACTGGAAGGTATTTAATTGGACCTGTGCTGTTTCCTCTGTGGCTTCCTAAGGCCCATATCCCAAAAGCTTAAAGTAGTCCTTGAGAGGCTTTTATGCCATGGAGACATCTGCTATGATTTTATTTCTCAGGATGAAAGAGTATGTTCTTCAAATGATTGCTGGAGAAAATTGATAATTGACTAGACCAACTAGAGCATAATATTGTCCTTCCTTTAGTACTAAGTGTTGTTGCAGGCCCATTCATCAAGCCTCCAAACTATGAGAGCAAGCTCATATTTTGCCTTTAGTACAAAACAAAACAATCTTAAAACTTATTTTTGAGAAAATCAATTGCTGGCAGGGAACAGCTTATGATTCACCAGACAAAATACCACAGTCTTTCTAGTATTGGGAAAAGTAATGATAACATATTTTTGAGAAGAAGATTCTGTGCAAAAGCAGATTAACCACATTTTCAGAAAACTGAAGCATTGTATATGCTAATAAAGACAAAAAATACTTAGCATTTCCCAAATTTTCAGCATTGCTATACATCTTAATGAATATAGACAGCATGTAATGAACATCTTTGCTTTGTTTAGTCCTTCTAGTAAACTTTTCAATTACAGAGATTGTCTTTTCAGATTTTCGCTGCTGTGTAAACATATACTTCTCAATTCATAGATTGACAGTATTGAAATGGAATCTTAAAAGTGGACAAATATTTAAAATGCACAAAGTACTTTATTAATATACTCATTCTGTAAAAAGATAAAAAACTTAGGTTATGTAGAGCTCAACTGGGTCATGAGTTCTCATGCCCTGATTGCTCTGATTCAACAATTGAAGTTAGGGAACTAGGATCAAATGCTGCTTAAAATAATAGTAACTTCAGCTTGACCTAACTTCATATCTTCACTGCATTTCATATATTTTAGAATTGCTACTAGATTTTATTTGAAATGATATGAGGAAAGACCTAGCAATTCTACTCTTAGGTGTCTACCTCCAAAATATAAAACTCTTGTTTCAAAAGGAAATCTGCGTTCCTTGGCTAACAGCAGTACTACTTAAAATAGCCAAGTTATGGAAACAAACTAAATGCTCCAGAACAGACAAGTGGATCAAGAAGTGGTATATATACAAAATGAAATACTACTCAACAATCAAAAAGGCAAAGTCATGCATTTGTGGTAATATGGTTGGAGCTGGATTATGCTTAGTGAAATAAGCCAAATGGCAAAAGATAAACACCAGCTAGTGTCATTTATATGTTAAATATAAAAACAAAAATCAAAGAACAGATCAGACAAAGACAAACTTGAAAACTAATCCTGGAAAACTGACCATAGATCTTAGGCATCCAGGAAGGGAGGAGATGAGGGAGGAGTGAGGATGAAGGGGTTAGGGAAAGAATACACAATGGACTTGGTGGAGGACTGGGGGGAGCACTTATGAGTGAGATGTACACCTGTTTATAAAATTAATTTTGAGTGGGAAGAACATAAATATGTAAATACATCAATATCTCTGGCTTATCTCTGCAAACAACACTACAACAGAATTTAGACTTTGGAAATTTAAAAGATGTCATTTTCAACCATTAATATATATCTCCAGAGCCTTCACAATAATTTAATTTTGGTTAAGATGAGAGCTTTCCCCATATATGACAAATAGGGAGAGGTGAACTGGAATGAAGAGGCTAACAAGCCAAATTTGTAGGCGATTTTAATGATTAAGGGAACTCAGAAGGTTTATCTTAGGTGATTGCGAGGCTATTAGTTTTCTGTGTCTGCCTGCCAAGTCTTAAAAGCCTATACAGAGTTCTTAACTGGGTTCAATCACATAGAGTGTCCTGATGGCCTCAACACCACATTACTCTCTCAAGGTTATGTCCTTGGGCAGCTTCTGGAAATGGGGTAGGCAGACAGAACCCACATTCCAAGAAAAGGAGAGGAGAGACACCTCCACTTGCCCAGTCCAGTTCTTGAGTCAACTGGTGGCCATGTCCTTCATGAGCAACTCTGATAGTTATGTCCTTGAAATGAAAGAGAAAAGGTAGAAATGAACTAGTTTGCAAAGTAAGAGAAATGTGGATGCATATGTACCAGTCCTCATCCACTTAAATCACGAGAACTAACAATATCCCAGGTTAAAATGGGACATTAAATAGTTGAATGAAATATGTTGAGACTATGTCTAGTCTCATATTGGCTCATATATCAATGTTAAATATTTAAGAATTTCATCAGTTTGAGTACTATGTAGAAATTTCCAGCCTTTCTGTCCTTACCTAGCTATTTTTTCTTTGAGAAAATGACTTTCTCTAGTACCCCAAGAACATGAAATATTTAACAACTGGCTGATGGCTTAATGTTCTAAATAAACATAATTTATGTAGTGAATTGTCCCCACGTTCATACCTGCAGAAACAATGTACTGGTTTTGTTATGAAATTTTGTTTTCCTAAACAGAAGGCTCCCTGGGTGAAAGACAGCTGCTTCTATAGGATGGTAATTAATGTTTTATTTTTCTCCATTAGAAAGGATACTTTGCATGCATCAAGAGAAAAGATTAGCACAAGAATTCATGTTATTTCCTAATTTGAAACTAGCTTTACTGAAACTCGCTAGGTATAAGTGAGATAACTATATATTTTAGGGTTACCCTTCAGAAAAATGTGTGGTTCTAGGGGGATAATCTTCAAGCTTAGCATGCCTTAAAATCACCTCAAAGTTTTGTTAAAATATTCGGTTTCTAAATAACTAGATGTAGAGTTAGGTTTAATTACTTTTTGAGGAAATTTCCAAATGATTATGGTATTGTTGATTCAGAGACCATACTTTGAAGAACATTGTTCTAAAATTTTGAAACTTTTAAAAATAAACACACACTTTGCATATCTAATGAATGTCTTTAAAAGTACTTACATGATATTTACTTCTTCCAATAATGATGCTTTGCTCAAGAAATCTCTGAAAATTTTCCCACTTGGAATTGTCTTAATGGTCGTTTCATGAACCAAACAAGAAATCTATTCCCCTTTAAAGGTCACCCTCTGTCTCCTGCGTATTCCTCATTTTTTTTATGGGGTGGATAATTCAACTGAAATAAGTATTTTTGATTTATTACCTATTCTCTCACTCACTCTTCTACTGGCCAACTCTGCTTCTTGACTCCCTCTTACTTCCAGCATGTGAGCCTGAAACTAGCGAGGTCATTTTTCAACCAACACAGGAAAGATTAGGAAATCACATTTGGAATCAGGTAACATCAGAAAATCCACATTTGACATTGACAAAGCTGATATTTTCATCTTCATTTAACTGTAAAACTCTGAGCAGAAGTACAGGATGGATTGAATTTAGACATTAAATGCCACCTGGCACTTCACAAGTTTTAAATGGCATTTTAATGGCACCCTGGAAACAGTGTTCAGCTCCTGTTTTTGTTTTGTAAATATCCTTTTTCTCCCTCTCTGCTTTGAGCTGACACTACTCAGAGTAGAGTGGGTGCATATGTCCAATTCAGAAGTAACTTATTGAGTCTTATTATGCCAAGGTATTCTGCCAAATTTTTCAGGAGTGATAAAGGTAAATTTCACATAGGACATGGAAACACTTGTTCCTTTAATGAAGAGAATTAGAACAAAAGTAACGGCTCCAAAATGGTGTCATTGTCAGGTGAGCAAGGTAATTTTGATAGTAGTATGAGAAATAAAATTCAATTGGTAAGTTAGAAATAATATCTCTGTAAGAGGCATTATTTGCCATGGGTATTTGCAGATAGTCATTGAAAAAAGGGAGCATGTGGGGTTCACCATGGTCAAATGAAATTATATAAACAAAGGTAGGAGACAGGCATCATCCAAGAGGGAGGAATTTTAGGAGAGAACGTATATGGTCTCAGTCTACGCATTATAGGGAACCGAGAAAGAAGGCTGGGAAGGATGTAGCACTAGACAATGAGATTCTCCATCCATACCTACGCAACTGCCCAACTGTAGAAATTTGGTGACTACCTAAGCTTCAGAGAATCACCTCCAAGGTCATGCCCAGAGTATAAGTGGATAGGTGGGGGATGTAAACTCAAGGCCATTAAAATTTAATGAAGGACACTCTGGCAATTTGTCCTTAGGAAATGCATAGTAAGTTGGCCAAGGTTTTGTTAGACTTGCATTAACATTTGATAGCCTTCTGGACTTCATCTGTTGCCTTTAGGCATCTGCAAACCAATGCTTATGTTGTGTAGGTCCCTTTAGGAGGAAGGCAGGTGTGCTCCATAGCTCTTCAGGAATGACTGAGGTCTATATTGAAGTCAAGTGTGGTATGAGGAGTTGTTTTAGGTAAATCAGTTTGGGAAGGTGTGTTCAAAGAGATCAAAAGGCAGAAGCTGACATTGAGACTGAGAGAAATTATTTATTTAAAGATCTATTTATTTATGTATATAAGAATTGGTGTACAGGCCAGAGGTGCAGGTGGTGAAAGGGTTCACCAGAGACAGAGTGGGGAGCACAACAGGCAGATCAAGTGAAATACACTGCTGAGGGGAGCAGCGGGGAGACAGGAGAGGTCCGCTGCACCATGTGAGTCAGCTCTCTGGCCATCCTGCAATGGCTGCCAGTAGCTCCAGTGGTAGCTGTAGCCCCTTGCGCCAGCAGGGAGAGTCCCGAGAGAAATGTTTTGATAAAAACAAAGAACATAAGGAAGACCATATACTGAGATGACACAGAGCTTAACTAAAAAGGCGGTTTAAAAGGCAATACTGTGTTTTGCAGAATAGCATTTATTTACTTAAATATATGACTTTGAAGGCTCTCTTTTAACTATGATTTTGAAATTGTGGTTGTTGCATCATGAATCTTTTCCAAATTTTGAATGGTAAATTTGGAAGTTTGATAGCAGCAGGATTGTAAAAATACTGGATTTGATTCTTCTCTAGTAAATTCCTCTAACACTTTTTACTATAGTATCTAATTGTAAGGTTATTATGAAACAGGCAAAACAGAAATAATACAGTGTAAATCATAGTTGTGCAGATCCTAGGTCCCTGCTTCCGAAGCAGATATTTTTGCGTTTGCAGGAAACCTGATGGGAGCTGGTTTGTGCTAATCCTCCACAGCGTTTCCAATGCCATTGAATTGCGCTTGAATTTGCAGAAAGTTTTGATTTTAGTGTCTGGCCCATGGAGCAGTTTTCCTACATCTGTCCATTTGGAAAGGTTTCATTAGCTGACTAAATCCCCTGACATTGGCAAGCAGAGGCTGCTGGCTTTCTCATATTGTGTAGGGATAGTTGAATTCAGGATCCAAATTAGAAAATTGGCTCCCATCTTCTAGCAATGTATCATGTTGTAAATGGCTCAAACTGAAGCAAATGTGTGTGTATACACATATATACATACATGCATGTGCATGCACATATATACACATATGTTTATGTATACACATATGTGTGGATAAATGTATATGCATATGTATACACATATATATATATGAAATAATTTTTTAAAAAACAACAAAAAGTGAGAGAGAAGGAAATCTTAGTTCTATGCTTCTGTACTTTTACTGCTCTTCAGGTAAGCAAAATATGGTGTGAAACCATCTTCCATATTCTTGATCCTGCAGAATTTAAGCTCAGAATTGGCATGTCCTCAGGAAGGATTCCTGTCCTCTATTGAACCAGAAGTTTCATTTTTGGCTTCATCGACTTTAATCTTTGTTCAATAAGAGGACAAAATGGCATATTTTCAGACTGACGGTTGCCATTGGGTGCTCAAACCTTTGCTCCTCTACAGCCTCCTCTCACTTTTAAAGTTTGCTCAGAGGTGGGCAAAGTAGCAGGGCAGTGAAGCAGGGGCCGGTCAATTGCCCTTCCAGCAGACAGTGAGGAGCCAGGTTGAAGCTTTGTCTGTGAGCTCACAGGAGGTGGGGAGCTGTTGCAGGTGGAGGGTGCCTGTTACTCTGAGAGCATGCAGGAGAGAACCCTAGTGACTTGGTGTGCACCATGTTGCCAGCCCCCAAGTTTGTAGGTGTCCTTTATCCTCACCTGTGCTCATGATTGTTCCAAACGCCTCGGCGTGGAGGAGGAAAATAGAAACTAAATGTCGGGGGTACCATTTTATTATAGCCCTTTGAACATAAAAGTATGAGGGGGCCACCCCTGTGGCCCAGGGGATGAAGTCTCAGTGCTATCAGGCTACTGCCAGCCACTGTGGCTCCCCAGCCACGGAGCTGACCCACGTGGCTCAGCAGACCTCCCCTGTCTCCCCGCTGCTCCCCTCAGCAGTGAGTTTCATTCAATTCACCTTTTCTGCTCCCCACTCTATTTCCAGTGAATTGTCTCACCACCACCCCCCACCCCACACCTCTGGTGTAGACTCAGTTCTTGTATGCATAAATAAATGAAAAGTAATCTTTAAAACAATGCAATCCACTCTTAAAAAAATATGAGAATTTAGCAGTGTTCAAAAGACATGGGTGTATTCCTAGATTTGTATACTTGTGTGGAAAATTATCTCAGCTCATGGATGTATAGACGCAGCCTGAGGGAACAGATCTACTAGAAATAGGGACAGATTTTTTTTTTTTCTTTTGGAAACTGGATCTAGGCTGAAAGAGGAACAAAACTATGTAAATGAGTGAGAAACTAAGATGTTTATGGGAAGTCCTATACTCTTTACTCAAGACACAGCTGAAGTCACTGCACTAGCTAATATAAACCATGATGACAATAAAATATGTCATTACTTGAGAGGACATAGTTAATTTGAGTTTTGTTATAGTTGTTAGAATTGTTGTAAGTAGGAACCCGGGTTTTCGTGACATTTAAATATTAAGTAGTTTCCACCCTCCTCTCTCCATCTGCATAGATCTTTCATGATGTTGCCTTTACTACTCCTTTTCCCTCTTCCCAGCTTATTCTATCATAAGCAAACACATGCTTTTCCTTCAGAAGTATTGGTGCTGGTGGAATAGGTATAAGAGGTTGATGTCAGAGGGGAATGAGGAAGGTGTTTCCAGGTGTTCTAGTTTTCTGGGCCTGACATGAACCTTTTGGACTTCGCCTTATTTCATTCTAAAGATTGAGTTTTCTGGTTTTGATCAGTTTCCTGGGCTCTGATCTCACAGCCCATGAAGCAGTTCTTTTCATGTGTGCAACGTCGGTCTTTTCACATGCACATAAGCTTGATAGATGCTGTATATATTTATAATTAAATTCACATTGATATTACAGTGTAAATCTTATACTCTTTCCTATATTTTCCACTGAACACACTATTTTAAAGATAAACATATGTTGCTAAGTTTATAACTAATTTGTGTCTTCTCATTACTGGGTCATTTCTATAATATGCAACAACCATTTGCTTTTCCTCTTTGGAAACTCAGGTTGCCTATAACTCTTTACCAACCCAAACAATGCATTGAAGTAATCTTTATGGGCATTTGTGAGAATTTCTCTGTGGGCATGCGTTTTGGATGAGTACAGTGTGACATAGAAAAAATATAAATGAACATCTATAAATATATGTATCTATAAATATGTTCACATAAATATGTGTATAAGTATGTAAATTTATAAATAGATATATACATACAGGTGTAGACATAGATACACCTGTATGCCAATAATTAATGCCAATAATTAATGCACCTATAGGTAGCCCTATCGGTTGGGTGGCTTTCCATAATATCTCTACCCGCTGTCACTCATTAGCAGTACAGAATGTCTACATCCCCATGAGCGCTGGGCAACAGCCAGTGAATTCATTATTGCCAACATCAAAGGTATAGTCTTATCTCATTGCTTTCTTTTTCTGATTGCTAATCATTGTGAGTGTCCTTTCAGATTCTTAGGAGCATTTTTATTTTTTCTCTTTCTGTTGCCAATTTTCTAGGATCCCTTTCCAGCAGATTGTGGGAATTCTCTGCCTGATCTGGCTACTGATGCTTTAGTTTGAGACATTGTGTAAACCATCTCCCTGTCTACTGTCTATGAACATCTTTGCTGAATTTCTCAATTTTCTTGAAATCAGAGTAATATTTTATGGGCTCACAGATTGTGCCTTTGAAGTTTTGTCGACTCTTCTTAACCCACAGTGTGCTATAGAGGGAAGAGGCTTTACCTGTGTTTGACAGATGTCTCGAGATGTTCTCAGACATATACCCATGGCATCAAATTCACAGAAAGTTCTTTAGTCCTTGGAAGTATCTCTCAAAAGATATGTACCCCAAGACCTTTCGCCAGAGGCAACACAGTCTTTCTTTTTAAGATTTATTTACTTATGCACACAGAACTGGGGTACAAGCCAGAGGTGCAGGGGTGGTGAGAGGATTCACCAGAGACAGAGTGGGGAGCAGGACAGGCAGATCAACGAAGTGCACTGCTGAGGGGAGCAGCGGGCGGGTAGGAGAGGTCTCCTGCGCTTTGTGGGTCACCTCAGGGGCTGGGAATCGAACCTGGCACTGAAGCAGCTGTGGCTCATTTGCAGTGCTGCATCCTAACAGGTTGGGCCATCAAGGAGGGCCCCACACACAGTCTGAACTATGCAATTACCAGCCACAAACAACATTCCTCTTTGTAGCTCAAGTATTGCTAGCCTTTTGGAATTCCCTTTGTTCTGTGGGTTCTATTATCTCAGGAGCTACTTGTCACCCCCCACTCTCATTCATTGAGAAGAACCCTCACAAGAAGTGGGGATGCTTCTGTTGATTGAGTCCTTTAAGAAGTATCAAAAACTGAAAGACAAAGAAGATTCAATAACTTTTACTGTGGAGCTACAACTCATTTTATATTCATTGCTATAATCTTGGTCTAATGCAAAAGAGAATATTCTATTTCTAAATGGAAGCTAGGAAAATATTAGCCTTGTGATATTGTTTCTGAAACTTGAGTTATCTTTAGTTTAGTTGATTTCTTTTGTGGACGAAATAGTCACTATCCTAAAGTCCTGATGAAATGATTCCCTCAGTTATCCCTAAGATGACACTGTGCATCTAAGTGGGTAAGGAAAACAATTATGCTTCATGACAGCCTATACTTACTAATAAGAAACAAAGAGTGATAGAGATACATAATGAAGAGGAAAAATTAATATATGGTTCAGGGAATTCGACTGTTGCCTGTATATTTAAATACACAGAAGTTGCTTCTGCTTTAAATATTTCATTATTTCATCTGATAAAGATTATTCCCCTTATACATTAGTGTTTTTTCAATTCTTACAACTCATAAAAAACTTTACCTTTGCCTCTTGTATCTATTTTCCTGCTCCAAGACATCCATATTTTGCCCCACCTCCTTTTGACTAAGCATGTCATAGGAAGTTCCCCTCATCTGTCAGGGATCCTGAATTGTTTGCTTTATAATTTTCATTTCCTTTTGAGTTACTGTGTGACATGTCTTTTCAAGAGTGTCAAAACCACTGAAAATACCATGTGAATATACCAGAGAATTTGTAAACGAGGTACTAATATCTCTGCCATAGTGTGATTAGTGTGATAAGCATGGATGGTCATGGTAGAAAAGAGGCAGGGATATAGTTGGTAGAGGGAAGAAAACAAACAAACAAAATGAATATTAAATACAAATAGACAAGCCAACAGGAACAGAATTCTGGCATGTAAAATTAACCCTATATAGCCCTCCCTGGTGGCGCAGTGGGCTAAAGCACAGCACTAAGAAGCTAAAGCCACTTCAGCATGAGTTGATCCCTGCCCTGGACATAGGTGATCCACATGGCTTGGCAGACCTCTCCTGTCTCGCCCGCTGCTCCCCTCAGCAGTGTATTTCTTCAATCTTCATGTTCTGCTCCCCACTCTGTCTCTGGTGAATCCTCTCATGTCCACGCCTCTGGACAGCGCCCCTTTTCTGCATGCATAAATAAATAAATCTTAAAAAAAAAAATAACGATATATCTAAAAGGTCTGAAGGAGGTTGTAATGGACTGAAGAGTGTCCTCCAAAAAGTGTATGTAGGAATCCTCATCACGGTCTCTCAGACTGTGCTTTCCTGGAAATAACTATTTATTAGAGGTATTGAGTTACAGTGAAGCTATTATGGTGTCCCTAATCCAATAGGACTGATGTTCTACTGAAAAGAGAATGTGATGTGAGAGGTACAGAGATAAGGCATCAAGCACTAGTCTTTGAATGCCAGCAGCTGATGGACACACTAAGAGAAGTTTAGAACAGGTCCTCTCCTCAGCCCCCCAGAATAACACCTTGACTTTGGACTGATACCAGAGGTGTGTATTTCTGATATTTATTCCAACCAGTTTGAGGCATATTTTAACAACAACAACAACAAAAAAAAAAAACTTAAGGAATTAACACATGATGTACATTCATAAATAAATTAGAGGGGGAAAAGTAGAGGTTAGCTACTTACTGGTTTTTAGATCCTATGATATATTGTTCAGTGGAGAAAGAAACAATATTGGGGTAATATGAGTACTGTGTTTCTATGAAATTCCAGTGGATCCGAGAGCTTCACCTGTCACTAGAGAGGGGTTGCAATAAGATCCTTAACATTTTATATCCCTGTGACCCTGGTTATATGTTTTATCCTCCATTCAGTGTCTCCCCTATCACATTCTGTTTTCAGTAGAACACCAGTCCTACTGGTTGGGGACACCCTAATATTCTCACTGTAACTCATAATAATGCTGCCCAGATCTTAAGGTGCTTGAGGGATGATTGAAAACTTGATGCATGTAGAACTTTAAGATCTTCTGACTCTAGATCTTCTTTATGCCCTGTCTCCCATGTCTGGAAGGCTGTTGGCATGAGCCCTTGAGGCCACCTGTGTCCATCTCACAGACTCTCCTGCCCTTTCCCTCTTTAATTCCCTGCCACACAGCATCCAGTTCACCTCCCTTAATAGCACTTTTGCAACTTCACATTTTTATTAATTTGATTTCTAGCTATTTCCTAATTATGAGGGCAAAAGGGGTTGTAGTTCTCACCACTTTTGACTCTTTAGTGCCAAGAATGTTGCCAGGCACAGAAAAGATGATCAAGAAATACTGTGGAATGAAATAAAATAGACAAAAGTGCTTTTTCACATAACAAATGCATAGTAAGTGGCAACTACATTTTCTTGTTCTTATTCTACAAGTTTGGGGCTCTCTTAGTAGAGAGATAAACAAGTAGAGAGATAGGGGAAGATTTCTTCAACCTTCATCACCCTTGTTGACTCCCAAATATGGGGGTGTTTGATGTGAACCCTATTTTTTAGGTTTTATTAAAAAATATATGCAGGCATATTTTTTTAGGTTTTATTTTAAAAAAATGCATTCAGGCATTGCATTTCTTAGAATCAGGCAAAATTATTATTAAAGACTTTTGGCAGGAAAATGCTATTCGGCAGCCTACAGGTATCCCTTCACATAAAATACCTTATTTGGCTGAGGTTGTTGTCAGAGGCATAATTATGTTTAAATATAGAACAGCAAACACTGCCCTTCCTCCAGGATGATAGCAGCACCCCATCTGGACAAAGATATTGTAGTTTCTGAGAAAAAGACTGCAGGAATGATAACTATTGGACAAAGTGTTACGTAAAATCTGGCAAGCATGAATAGATCCAGGTAACCCAATCAACGTGATCCGAGACAATTTATTTGAACTAGAAATGTAATTGTTAGAATAGGCAGCCTGGCTATTATTTCTGGCAGAATAGTGCTGGAGCAAAGGGCTTCCAAGCAGCTGGTATTAGCTAGCCTGGCGGTGTTTCTGGTTCTTTCTGTAATTTGTATCAGGTCCACCTGACAAGTAAGCCCAGGGCCTTGTGTGGTCTGTCACTTTCGGACTCCTAGAAAGGATCAACATGTGTCAAGTTTTTCAAAAATGTAGGAGATGGATGAGGCCCTAGAGATTTCAGACATCGCTATCTACCTTCCTTGTGCCAACTCGCAGTGGTGGGAAGACGACTGCAGCCCCAGGAACAGCTTCTCATTTTCCTCATTGTCAGAAATATTACCTATGCTGAGTGAAAATTGTCACCTCTCAATTGAACTCCACCTCGTTTATCTGACTTCTGATTCTGGAAAAATAGAATCAGAATCTGTCTAGCCCTTCTCACCCTGGCCTTTATTACTTGAAGATTGAAGTATGTCCCTGCTTTTTTTTTTTTTTTTCCCAAACTAAATACCACAAATCACTTGACAACATTTATTTCACCAGGAGATGAAGGCTGAATTGACGGTGAGTCTCATGCAGGGTTTTAATCCATTTAGTAGGTAAGAGAGGAGTTGGGGTTCTGACTGTGAAGGCACAACTCTGTATAGGGTGACCCCATCCCATGAACTGAACCAACCCCAGGATTGTCTAGGGCCTTCCCAGGCAGGTACCTATGATCAAGACAAATGAAAACACCAGGTGAGTTTCCACACAAAAGTTATTTTCCAAATAATTGAAGACTTAATTTATACATCTCTAAATATTTAAGTGTTACAATTCATTAGATGATTTATCCATGTATTGGAAAATATATCTTTGAAATTAGATACATTCTGAATATATTTTTAATATATAGTTTATGAAGATTCTTGTCATAATTTTTTTTAAAGCTTTATTTCTTTATGCATACAGAACTGGGTACAGGCCAGAAGTTCAGGGCCTGTGAAAGGCTTCACCAGAAACAGTGGGGAGCAGAACAGGCAAATCAACAAAGTACACTGCTGAGGGGAGCAGCGGGCAGGCCAGGAGAGGTCTGCCTCGCCATGTGGGTCACCTCCGGGGCTGGGACCTAACTTGGCTGAAGTGGCTGTGGCAGCTTGCACTCTGCGTCCTAACCTGTTTTGCCACTAGGGAGGGCCTCTTGTCATAATTTAATTAGAGTTTACTATACTGCATTTCATGCTGTGAAAGTGACTTTTAAGATAATACCAAGTAGAGAGACCTCAATGAGAATAGTGCAAGGTTATCAGGATCCACATTTTAAAATCTTACTCTTGTAATCACAACACGACAAATGACATTTTAAACTAAGCTTACCTGGAACTGCTACACTATTGTAGGGGGTACAAAAATTTGCCATCCCAAAATATACCTTGGGCAAAGGGCTGATTACAGGAAAGACTCTGAAGCCTGGTTGAAAATGTACTTACATATAAACAGTAATGGCAGTACCAGAAAGGTCTGATCTCCCTATCTGTTTCTGAAGAAGAAGGTAGAATTTAAATATGCATATCTCCAGCTCCTGTGCCTTCTTTGATAAAGTCCCTAACTAAGTGCCTTTCTCTCCCCCAATACCCCTTGTCTTACATAAACTATTTAAGATAGTATCTGAAGTTATATTGAGTCTTTACCTTGTGTAAAGGATGTATACATATTATTAAAGCTTTTTTTTTTTTAAGATTTATTTATTTGTACATACAGAACTGGGGTACAGGCCAGAGGCTCAGGGGTGGCGAGAGGCTTCACCAGAGACAGAGTGGGGAGCAGAACAGGAAGATCGAGGAAGTACACTGCTGAGGGGAGCAGCGGGCAGGTCAGAGAAGGTCTGCCACGCCATATGGTCACCTCCTGGGCAGGCGGGAATGAACTCATGCGGAAGTGGCTTTAGCTTCTCATTGCAGTGCTTATAAAAGCTTTTTTGATGTTTTCTTTTATCAGTCTGTGTGATGATCATTTATATGGCAGTCTAGAAGAGCCCAGAGGGATGTGGGAAGGTTTCTTTGGCTCTCTGACACTACTTTACAATCCTAATTACTTTATTCCTCCAATGAATGTTTTACATTAAGTTTCTAGATGTATGACTGGTGATCAGGTTTATTTTTAGGGTGTATTTTGTAAACACTAAATTTTTATATTTAACATGTTCTATACATAGTTCTTCAGTACATATTATAAAAAGCTTTTTTTTTCTTATTTTGAAATTCATTTACTACTACCACTACTTCTTAGCACAAATTTTAGCTCCAAAAGATATTATGGCAGATTATTATACTTACTTTTTTCTAATTCTACATTTGAGATATAACATTTAATAGCTCTGTTTATGCATTTTAAGTGTAATTATTTCATTCCTTTGTATGGACTATTTTAATGTGAATATTTCATACCTGTGTGTGTGTGTGTGTGTGTTATTACGAATTAGTGAAACACTTATGTGACTAAAATGCTAAGGGAAAATACTATTTTTAATAAAATAAAATATACCAACAAAGTTGGTGGTGGTGGTGGGGGAGATTGTAATGTTCAGCTTCTCAGTTTAGCCTACAGAGCAGATGAATGCCTCTGAAGTAAAGCAAATTCCCAGGGAAACAGTGAAAGAGAAGCTCTTTAGAAATGTAAATGTAGGCTCTTTGATCATTATCATGCTTATTTGTTTATTTAATCAAGGTGGTAACTCAAAACCCCTCCTTGGCAGCCATATTTGGCTGTTGGCATGAATTTGTTTTTGCCTGTTCCTTGGAGGAGAGGAATTATATAAGCACCCCCAAACAAACAGATTACATATGCTATATTTTTCATTTTTTCTTGAATATGACAAACATGGTGGGGTCTATTTATATTCTGTTTTGGTGGTTTATGCAACTCAACTATCTTTATGTCAAAGTTCTTTTGGTATTTTGGTGTAGAGTTATCTTTAAATGGATGTCAGGATGAATCTATTATTGTTCTACAGTCAGAGTGATACAGTCCTTGTGATGTAAGTTCTGAGTTTAGCTCTATCCTATGTCCTGCGGCAATTTGGAAGGCACAGGATACAAGTCATTGCCAGAAAGAAGCCACTTTACTTGGAATGTGGAAGGTGGTGTAAAACTTTAGGGGTGGAAACATGAATTTGACTCCTCCTTGTGGTCTCTTTCTTTGCATTCCTTCCTTCTTTCCATCCAGTTTCTGGTACCTGCCCACGATATCGTATCTGCTCAGACCAGGGATTCAGTCACCCTCATGCTCAAGTCCTAAAGCCATTAATACTGAAACTTAGCACCCTATGATGCCGTGGGTTTGACCTGCACCTCAGGGTGCAGGTCCATAACGACTCAACTGCTGCATCAAAGTTCTACAGAGCAGAGTGTAAGAGGGGACATTTTATCTCACTAAGGCACGATTAGGTTCAAAGATTACCTTTTCCCTTTAACGGGATGTGTAGGAATAAGGGAACCACTGTATAAGACGACTTGATCCAAAGCATATAGTAATATTAGTTTGGGGATATTGTTCTATTCAGTATTTGTCCATTTCTTTTCATTAAGTATATATGGCTTATCTTCAGTTTTCTAAGACTTTAGGAAAATCTACCTGCACCGAGTAAGAACAGCTTGGCTCATAAAGTAACTGAGTCAGTCTCAATGTGTTCCTCTCTCACCGTTGATCTTACAAGTAGAACCAAAGTGATTTATGGTCACACTTGTCCCAGGAGTTGAGATGAGAAGTCCTAAGATGCCGGACTACGAATGCCAAAACTTGGGGTCTTAGAAAATGCCAATTTTTCTAAGGCTGAGAACGTTCCCAGGATGTAGGATTTTGAATTGTAAAACAGAAGGGTCCAGGTGAAGAGTCCCTATCTTTTTTATTGTCAACTTCTTGGCTCACTTGCTAGTGCTCCATGGCTGCTTGAATTAATTCCTACTGTAGATTAAGTAGGTTGGCAAAAATCTGTTATGTTTCAAAAGGATATGTTCAATTGTGGTGCTCTTGGTTATTACCTACAACAGCTCCCCAGTTTTCTTTGGAAATTCCCAGATTCTAAACAAGAAGCTTCCAATACCTAGTAATCTGATCCATATCTTCTCTATTTGTCTTATCCTACTCCCTACACTGTTCCAGTCTTGCTGAACTTTGGATCATTTTCCTTCAAGTGTTGTTACTTGACCACACATGATTCTCTCATTCCAGACTCACTGCCCTGCCTGTCCGGTTTCTTCCCTCTAGTGGGTTGGTATACTCACGTTGTAAAGATTGTTCAAACACCACTGACTCTGAATAACCATTTCCATCGTCCTCAAAATGTCTGATGCCCCCCCTCCTTTAAGTTCAGTTTACTTTCTATTCCTATCTTAATAATTTTCATCTCGATGATGGATCATGTAATAGTTCAAATAGGTATAATTTAGACATCATCATCTTTACTTAGATGATTTCTTAAAAAAATAGTCACCTTTTTCATTGGATATTCATTGCCTAATGTCACTCACAATAAAATCAGTTGAGTGAAATTATTAGATTGATGTGTTTTTTATTTCTTTTAAACAGATGGGAGGAAATAAGGCTCAGAGTGGTCAAATGATTTCCCCTGTGTCAATAGGTAGGAAGTGACTGAAGAATGACTTAAATCAATGTTGTCCAGCTCTAAATACTAGACATCCATCACCATTTCAGTTGTACATATTGAATACCAATAACACACATTCTTATTAGTTTCACTAAAGAGCTCATACAAGGGTCAGAAGTATCTTTCAAGAAAATGAGATAGGAAGTCCATTTTTTAGGGCAACAATCTATAAAAGTTAATAGAATTACTCAAAGGGGAAATGGCCTGTTTTAATTCCATAGCTGCTTTAAAAAGAGTCATTGGTGATTACAACTGAGATGGAAAAAGGCATCAAATAATGTAAAAATAAAGTATTGTATTATTAAAAAAATCAGCAAAAAAAAAAAGAGTCTTTGGTTTTGCCCATTTCACTTAAATCTAGACCAGATTTTGTGCATTTGGTCAACTTGTTGCATATCAGATTGCAAAAATTAGTATATGACATTTCACAAAACTCTTAAATAAACTGAAATAGGATTTCGTTTATCTTTGTTCAGATAAGAGGCAATTTACTGTTCTGATAAAACAGAGCATTCACTTAGTTTAATTTAAGCTACATGACTTTGTCAATTTCTCATATGCTTCAAATTGATAACATTCCCTATTTTTCTCAATTTACTCTTCAATAATTAAGGTCAAGTTGTGCAGTTACATGTTCTTTGAGCCAATTTGAAGAACCAGCATCTCATCTGAAATGATCTGGAGAATCTCAAGAAATCTTGTCACTTTTTTTATATTGTGTTAAAATAAAAACTCTGGTGGTGAATTTTTGCTACATTAATGAAACATCAATGTTCCTAGTTTAGATGGGAGTTATTCTGTGTGCTTGGAACATATTCCTGACTCTTTAGATGCTTTGTTTCTCCCACAATTAGAATAACTAAGTACTCAGTTGTCATGGAAATACTCCTCTATAAAAATTCTTAAAACAGAAGCTTTCTTGATTTGTCTCTGCAGAGAAGGCAATTACTACAGCTACCTTTATCCTCCTTTCTCTGTGTTTCTCTTTATAACTCTCAGTACCTTCCAATTCAAATTGTTTTGCAGCAATTTTGTGGTGCTTGATCTCTAGATGAAAATACCTCTTCATTCATGAGATGCAGTAATAATATTCAGATGGTGTTCCAAGCTTTTAGTAGTTGACAATAATCATTGAAAAGGTGCAGATATGTCGCTGGGGCATTGTTAGGTTGGTTGCTTTTAGTTTAATGCAATCTCAGAATATTCTAGTGGTTACTTGGAAATAGAATATTGTGTTCCAGGAGGTAAATGCTGGCTGGCCTCTGCAGCTGTTACACCTAGGCCAGAAGCATAGCCTACTAATCTCAACGAGCATATTCACCCCACACTATTAGACACTTATGCCAGTATTTCACCAGTGCATGTAGCGGTATAAACACAATAATTATTTGTTAAATTGATAGGAAACACTAAGTAGGATTTGAAACAATTGTCTTTATTCTGAAGAGTGAGGTAGGTCAGATGGAAAGGAGACCATGAAATTGTAGCTTACTATCTTCTTTCATTTAGTTACACATATGAACATTTTATAAAATATTCTGGAATGGCCCTTCCATGCTATAGGAGATGAGAGAGTAAAACCATCTTAATAAACATGAATTCTATGAAGCAGCTATGTAAAATCAGTCTTTTCAAACCCCACTAATGACCAAAAGTCTTGAAAAAGAAGATTTAAACAGTGGGTACTTAGTCCTTGCAACTTCATGGCACATTTTCTCAAAAAGATTTCTCTCAAAATCCAGCATTGCCTTCCTGTCCACCTAAATAACATCAAGATACATTTAGACTAAAATGACAGCATCAGAAGCCTCTTGCCAGGGTTAACTATGTTTTTAGTGTCCATGGCACTGTTCCTACCTATATAAACTAAGTTCAAAAGTAGGATTTGTGATTGTTAGAACAGTTCTCACAGAGTAAAATCTGTCAGACTTCTTCATGTTGATTGTCTAATTAATTCTATTGCTGAGACTTTCATTGCAATCGACACATATTTACTACCAATCTCCAATAAGTAGACACCATGCCTGATGTTGAAAATTGAATAGTGGTGGCATGGTGTGAGGTGGAAGACCGGAAGAAGAATGCTTTTAGGCCCAAAATTTGGAGTCAGGTTGCCCTGGTACAAATCTGAATCTTTCCATTACCTCTGTTTCTCACCTGTAAATTAAGGCTGCACATACTTAATAAGGTAGCTAGGAGAATTGGATGAACTCCTTCAGCACAGTACCTAAACATAGTAAGGACCCTGCATGTATAAAATATAAATAAAATCAGACAAACTGATGAGCAAGAGAACTATCTCTATATACATGCAGGATATGATCTTACCTGTAATCTTCATTATTAATATTCATAGGCACCCTATGAGAAGGAAACAGAATATGTCCTGATAGCTTTCAGTAAGAAAAATTAGAAAACAAGGGAGGTCTTCTCCAGTTAACCACTAATGCTATTTTCCCTTATATTCACCAATGCCCTTGAAGGGAGAATAATAGGAGGAACAGCTTATAATGAATGCTCAGAAATATATGAATGAATCATGGAGTGACTTGGCAGCTATAGATACATCTCACTCCATAGAATGCATGTCTTCCTAAAGAGTTGTAGATCCACCAAATTACATTTCAAATTTCCTAGGAGAGCTTGTTTAAAAGTACCTATGGCAAACTCATTTGAAAGGGACTGACCATTATCTAACTTAGAGAGATTTTATAGTTTGCCATTTGCATTGGATTTTTAAGACACATTTTATGTACTTGTTTATCCCAAAGTATAAATTACTATGAATAATTAGATTTGCCTAAACTCTCCAAGAGCAGGTATTTTGTATCCTAGCTTTATGTGCACTTAGCATATGAAGACACTCAAAAATTGTTAAAACATCTAAATAAATTTAGTATCATCTAAAAACATTAAATAAGTGAAATTTTAGGTTGTGTGGTTAAGCAATACAGTTCTCTTAAAATTAACAATGACTAAATATTTTATTAAATGTTCTAGAAAAAAAGAATTGGAGGTAGAAAATAGTTTAAAAACTGAACACCATGTATCATCTGTAAATGATGTAAGGAGATAAATTATGACCCAAAAAAGTTTCAAGAGTCACAGCCTGATTTTATACCCTTCTTAGGATGATAATTTCTAACAATTCACACAATTATGGCATAGGGTAAGTGGGGGAGAGTAAGCATGTGACCCCAAAGGGAAGGGTAAGGGATAAATGATAGAAGGTTGTAGAGGCCCCAAAGAGGAAGGTGGGTGTTACCCCAAAGGTGTGAGGCAATCAAAGACTTTCTTGATGAATGAATAAGATGAAAATTCACAAATGAGGGAAAACCAGTGAGAGTGGAAATTTTTAAATTGCCTCATTTAATGTATCCAAAAACAAATCATTTTTTCTTTCTGATGTGTAATCTGAACATAACTTATCACCTTTCCTAATTCCAAAGCTTATCATCTATTTTCTGGATTATATATTCAAATGATCATTTTCATTATTTCAAAAATTTTCTCCCTGTTTACCTTCCTTGGAGAAAGTAGCTGTTTTGACTGATCCAAAGCAATGTTTTGATTCTCTTTTTAATTCTCTTTTGATGATTACTTCTTGTCATTAGCACTAGAAGTGTCTAACTTACAGATGTATAATGAATGCCAGATGATGAGGAAAATCAACTGAAGAGCTGACTGCATCATCAGTTATCTTATTACTGGAGGAAGGAAAATGTGTTTTGTGGTGCAGATAAAAGGAACCCCCTGAAAAGAAATATAATTCATCTGTTTATCAACATACATTCACTGAGTATTTTGTGCTAAGCACTCAACTTACCACTATGTTTCTATTGGTGGAAAAGTATGTTTCTAAGTCTTCCAGTATTCTGTGGGGATGTGTGAGAGAGAGATGGATAGTTAACAGTAAATGCATATGAAATTATGGATTTACCATTTGAGATAAATTCTGGAAAGAAAGGAACGAGATGTTAGTGAGCCAGCTCTGGGAGGATGTGGATGTGTACTTTAGCCCGGAAAACTCTGAGGATGTGATATTTGCAATGAAACCTGAAGTACTGGAAGGAACAACTGAGAAGCCAGGCACAGAATATTCCTGTGGCCGGACTACGGAGTGGAAGCTCTGAGGTAGGGAAGAAGAGTGAAGTAGACTAAGTTAGAAGCAAGGCGCACAGACCTCAGAGAAGCCCCCAGGGTCTCGGCTGCAAATGGCACTAACTGAGCAATTGTGGTCAAGTAGCTCAACGCCTCTGGACCTTTGGGCCTTTCTCTGTAAAAGGAATCAATTGAACTTGATGCTCTAATATCCTGGAAAAGAGTAAGGCATCAATTTCATTGTCACATAAAGAGTAAAGTGATGATGGAAAAGCTATTTAGCTTATTGGAAAAGCCTTGGTTCTTGCAAATATTTATTGCACAGTTAATTTATGCAGAGTGCCAGGGAGAGCAGGAGGAGTGAAATGCATCAGCATCTGCTCTCTGGGCGAGGCTGTTACTTCTGTTCTGTCTCATGCCTCTGTAGGCTGGTCGGTGGGAAGGATCCCCAAATACCACCGCCCACAGAAACCTTCTAAAGGATCACTGAGTAGCTCCATGCTGTGTCTGAATAACTCAATCCTACCCCTATACCTCAAGACGCTGCTTTTGACTTCTTAGCTTTCCTAACCACAAGCTAGATTCAACTGACTTGAAGATGTCACCCTTGGGAGGGGGTGAACTTAGCTTTTCTACACATTCTGGTCACTCTGGTGCTAGGTTTCCCTTGCAAATCCTTCCTCTAGAGTGAAGGTGAAGAGTGGGAGGAACCGGTCAATGCAAATAGAACACACTCAGAAAGTTTCCCACATATTGGCTGTTGGTAAATGATTTAAAATAACTAGATGGGGTCGAGGATGATTTCTGGAGAAAACCATGTGATTCTCCCCAACACCTAAACATATCCCAGCGAAAGAGAATCTGGATGGTGGGTGGAGAGACTGTTAGCTGAAATGCCTAGAGAGTGTGTGTTCCTTGACATAAAGGAGAATTTAGCTCAAGATTATTCAGATAAGAATGTCGGATCTAAAGTTAATCTTTAACTTCAAATTTGTGTTGGCCTATTTTCATCCTACTTGCCATGTGGCAGCAGGGAACACATTTTAATCTACCTCTGATGGCTAACTTTTGTTGGAAGCAAGTTTTAGGTAGAGCTTTTGTTCTTGCCTTTCATTGTTAAGTGGCTGTCACATATGGAGACATTAAATATATTATTTCTGTGGGTGTATCAGCCTGCCAAAGAAAGGTCTTCTTCAATTGATGGGAGGTGATATAAGGTGAGATACAGCCCTCCAGGGCTAAGGCACAAGCTCTTAGATCCTGCTTGATTTATATTTTTTTTCCTTTACAGTTTTTGTTGTTGTAAAATTTTCATTTTAATTTCTTAATTATAAACAGGTATGATTCTAGAGAGGAAAAGAACATTGCGAGTGAAATTAAAAGTAAATATATTAGACATTTCAGAGTAAATGAACATTAATGAAGACAATACCTTTACTACTTTATAGCCATACACACACACAGAGCTCACACATATATGTCTTTGTGGGAGTCTAAAATAGTGAGATGGATTTGTCTTTAATGAGAGCTAGGACTGAAATATTACATGGCCTCATGTTGCTATCTTGAGTTCCAATGAGTTGTTGGCTTCTCAAGATTTTATTACAGATTGAGAACACTGTTAATCTTATTTTGTTTTCAATGCTATTTTTCTACTTATTCAAACTTATTGTCACAATTCAGATGGACTTATCCACAGTACAAGCTTCATTGAAACTCAGCACACATCTGGAGAAAGAAGGGATAGAAGCATAGGGCATTTGTGTCTCAGAAAACAGAATTCTAATTCTAGTTCTGAAAGAAGGAATTGGGAAGTTTGAATGTGGTCTAATAGGGCACAGAAAGTTGGTCATGTGTTGGTGTTAGTGCATGGTAGGGGTCTCTCGTCTGGGTTGACAGATGTTGTGAGGTCAATAGTGATACACTGTCAGATGTTAATCGTTCCCCTCCCTCATTCTCAAGTGGAGTCTGTACCCTCCTCCCCCATAAAGAGTTGCATTTAGTCATGAGGCTATCTGGTCATGTGCACATTGGGAGATAGTTCTAGGGATGGCCCTTCCCCATCTCAGAGGTAGATGGGAATGTGGGAAGCACGTTAAAATTTGCAGGTAGCTTTCTTTAGGTGAATCGGAAAGAGTTATTTAGCTTGTGAGGATGTGGGCACTGACTTTACCTATTGGATGAAACCAATATTTTATGTTCCAGTTTCAGAGAATGCTGACAAATAGTTGTGCTTCAGGAAAAAAAAAATATTTTCTTGAGGAACAGGTGTCTGATTTTCTTGCTGCTTGTAATTTTGGCTTTGTGCAATCTGAGAGTTCTTGGTTACTCATCAGATTTTAGTGGTAGAGACACGAAAATGAAAATGTACATCCTGGGTCAGAACTTGTAGGAAGTGATTATAAAGGCATCATGTGTGCTTTCAAGGTCCTGAAGGGGGTGGGGGTGGGGGTAGATTCTATTCACCAGAATGAATCAGGTCAAGTAGAGAACAACTGTTAGAAGACTGCTCATAAGTTCAAGGTCATTTTGCCCACTGTTCTCACCATTTATCTACTAGAATTAGTGAATGGGAGTTTTATGGTCTGCAACTAAACCAACCACACAGCAACCTACAATGGAGAATGGCCTTCAGTAGATGTTGGAGAAGACATTCTGCAGACTTAAGCAACAACAGCAAAATCAGAGGAACCTGATTTTAATGGAGTGTTGAGGGGAACCATGTTCACTTAAAAGTTGAATTCAACAGGGGTTCTGGAATTGGTACCTCTCTTCTAGCTTCCTGGAGATTTCCAGTGGGTCAGCGTTCCACAGCTCTACCTTACCCACATAGAGGTGACCCACAGCTCAGCTCCAGGCATACCTAACAAAATGCAGTTTCACTGTGTGAAATAGAAGTATGTCTTTCCTGTACATTGCTCATGAGTTCATGATTTACCTTCTGAACTTTACCCAGTCTTCACCATTTATCTACCAGAGTCAGTGAGTGAGAGTTTACTCACTGAAGGGAGTATCACTCTCCTTCAAGATCAATGGATAATCCAAGACAAAAAAAAATACCATTCATCCTATTTTTCTCTTCTTTTAAAAATATTTATTTACTTATGCATACAAGAACTGGGGTATAGGCCAGAGCTGCAGGGGGTAAGAAGATTCACCAGAGACAGAGTGGGGAGCAGAACAGGTGGATCTACTGAAGTCTATTGCTGAGGGGAGCAGAAGGAAAGACAGGAGAGGTCTGCTGCACCATGTGGGTCAGCTTCCTTACCAGAAATCAAATTTGTGCTGCAGTGGCTGCAGATGGGTTCACAGTGCTGCATTTTAACCCGTTGTGCCACCAGGGAGGGCCCCATCTTATTTTTCAATACATTTTAAAAAAAGATTTATTTATTTATGCGCACAGAACTGGAGTACAGGCAGGCCAGAAGTGTGGTGAGTGAGAGGCTTCACCAGAGACAGAGTGGGAAGCCGAACAAGCAGATTGACAAGTACACTGCTGAGGGGAGCAGCGGGTGGGTCAGGATTTGCCACGCCATGTGGGTCAGACCCCTGGCCAGGGATCGAACTCGTGCTGCAGTGGCTTGGGAGAGCTTCATAATGTGGTGCTTTAACCCATTGTGTCACCAGGGAGAGTCTCAATACATTTTTGAATGGAGTGCTTACTTTGAGATACTAATGTTGGTGTTGGAAATCCAAAAGCCAAATGTGACTCTAGTCTTCCTGGAGACTACATGTGTGAGAGATGTCGGGAGATATGGTTATTAAATAATTACATACACAAAAATTAAATATTGACATTTGTGATGGGTAAGAAGGCAACAAAACATCTTGGAGAGAATAAATAAATAAACGGGCCCCAGGTGCAGCTAACTTTGCAAGGCGTAATAAATATCTGACTCCCATATAGCATGGCTACTGGAGAGCTCCAGAGAGTCACCTCATTTTGGGGCTCGATTATAATTCTGCGCACTGCTGTTCATCACCTGAAAGTGGCCCATCATCCCAAGCGTGGTTGGCAATCATTTCTAATGACTTAAACACACTACATTTGGGTCGCTTCCCAAAAGCAATGATTACGATTTTACTTTTACCATCTGTTTAGTTATTGATCCACGAGCATGTGCCATTAGCTACATTTTTTTAAATTATGGAAATAATGCTCTCATGCTCACCTAGAATCACACATTGTCTCATTAACATTATCCTTTTGAAGACACTTACTGTGTGGTCTCTGGGGGCTTTCATTCATTGGACAGATGGATCATTCAAATTATATGTTCTAAGAGCTAACGTATAATAATATGCACATTTCTAAGAGTTTCTCACACACCATCATATTGAAATTTCATTTCACTTGAGAGAAAGCTTGCTATTCCCATCTTACAGATGAGAAAACAAGGGTTTCAGCATTAACTCTGACACAAAGGTCAACCTAAAATCCCACGTGTCCCAACAAGGGAGTCAGCTCTGAAACAAGGGATGTGGGTGTGTATAAGATCTGACTAACGTCCCTTCTTCCACTTTGATGATGTTTACTTTGAGATATTTTACCAATTAAATAACATTTTGAAGAAATAAATTCAACCGCTTAGGGATGAAGTCCTTCCTTAGTTTGATTAAGACCATCTGTTTTTCTTACTGACTAATTAAGAAAAATTGATCTTCCCCGTTTAAAAGTCTGATTATTTTAAAGAATTGAGGGAAGTACAAATTTTTAAAATGGCAAAAAAAAGATAATTACATGTATTCATGTTTATTAGATATCTAGAATAGTGCCTAGAAATGTATTAATTTTGAAGAACACAGACATTATTCTGTGTTATGTGTGCTGGTCAAACATTAAATAATATGTCTTTTCAAAATGGCAAAAATCAGATTTTTCTTTTGGACTTTCTATTCCTCATCTCAGCTAGTAGATTTGGACAGAGCTGAACTAGCCACCCTACGGGTCTTTAGCTCAGTGTTGTCTTCTGTCAGATGGGTATTTGGTAGCACTTTTTTTATACAAATATTATATAATTCACAGTACATGGCAGCTATATGTATGTATATACACACATGCATATATATATGATGTTTGTGAAAGTGTTTGCCACAGAATAAGGGTTATCAAAGACTTGTTTTGCTGTATCTCTCAGCATTTGATGAAATGTATTATTTTGTTTTCTGACCATGTTTTTGCAATGTCTAAATAGTATAACAAGTTATTCAGGAAGGAATCCTCCCTCTCTGTCATGGCTTATCTTTTAGTGCCAATACATCCTCTATCGTTATTATTATTTTTTTAAGATTTATTTATTTATTCATACAGAGCTAGGGTACAGGGCAGAGATGCGGAGAGGATTCACCAGAGACAAGAGTGGGGAACAGAACAGGCAGATCGATGAAGTACACTGCTGAGGGGAGCAGCAGGAGGGTCAGGAGAGGTCTGCTGTGCCATGTGAATCTCCTCCGGGGCAGGCAGGGATCGAACTCATGCTTAAGCTTCTTAGTGCTGTGCTTTAACCCACTGTGCCACCAGGGAGGGCCCTCGTAATTTATTTTTGAAGATATATTTTATTTACTTATGCATACAAGAACTGGGGTGTGGGACAGAAGTTCAGGGAGTGAGAGGACTCACCAGAGACAGAGCAGGGAGCAGAATGGACAGATTGATGAAGTTCACTGCTGAGGGGAGCAGCCAGCGAGAAATCTGCTGCAACATGTGGGTCAGCTCCCTGGCCGGGGATCGAACTCATATAGCTGTGGCTGTGGATAGTTTGATAGCACTGAGACTTAACCCCTTGTGCCACCAAGAAGACCCAGATCTCTACCTTTTAACTGACATCACAATGCCGCACATTTCAAGCACAGCAATTGCATAAACAAATACTGAGTCATGTAATCTTGAGGTCCAGAAGAGTTCTGGACTCTCTTTGTCAAAATGTGCTTCAAAATTCCCCTTTGGGTTTTGTCAGTCCCTGGTTCATATTACAACTAAGCCTGCATGCTGGCAGAAATTTCAGATGAGACTGCATTTGGACTGGGGAACTGACCCGTTCTTTCACCAAATGCAGGTTCCAAAAACTGCCTCCTTTGGAAGCCACAGGAAAAAGCGGTGTCCACCTGCATGCAGCCTCCCTTTTCCAGAAGAAAAGGGAAGACATCAGTACTCTCTCTTTCATCTCATCTTGTCTTCAATTTCTGATCCTTTTATTCGTATTAAAACATCTCTGAAGGAAAGCAGTTTAGCTTACTTGGCAATTCTGGGCCTCAAGCTGATAAGGAGGCGCCCACGACTTTGACTAGGGTCTGGCTCTCTCCATCCCCGTACATGGGCACAGACTCAAAAACCCCAGCTTATAGGTTCTTTTTGTAAATAATTTTTGATACTTCCCACCAGCCTAGCCGGGGTCTGGCTAGTGGGCGCAGGCCACGGTAGCCCCCTTTGTTACAGTATATAAGCTTGATGTTGAAAATAAAGACAGGGACTTTCCTGGTGAACAACTCACGGTGTCTGTCCTTTTCCTTTCAATCTCCACAACAAGCTGGAAAAGATCATGCTTAGTGAGATAAGCCAGAAAGAGAAAGAAAAATACCGGAATGTTCCCCTCATAGCAGGAGTATAATGGACCAGGTGAGAAAATAACAAAAATAATGAACAGCCATATACCAGAGACATTTTGCGGGTGGTGGAGTGGGGAATGGGACCAAAAATGGGGGGGGGAGGGGGATATGCATGGGATTGTGGTGATGGCACACGGGTGACTTGGTGGTGGGAAACCCGCGGGGATTAAAATTGAGATGGGAAAAAAAATGTACAAAATGATGTAATAATAAACTTTTGTAATAATAATAAAAAAAATCTCCACAACAAAGCCAGGGAATGCTCGAATTATTATGGTATAGAAATAAAGGCAGGCAAAGAGGAAGGATTGGTTACAATATGGCCTGCCTCTAGTTGTCATGGAAGGGGGACAGGACAGTGCAGAGAATGGGGGAAATGTCTGTGAACTTGACCAGTCTGACTCTGTATGTGGGCCAGTGACCAGTCGTGTGACCTGTGACCACCTCCCTAAACCTGAGTGTCCTCGCTGTCGAATGGAAATCACATGTACCACCTTGTAGGTGATTGTCATAGATGATGGAAGTGCCCATGGTAGAATTTGGTGCTCAAAATTGGTATCTCTTATGACAGCCTGGAAATACCAGTTATGGGCCACTGCAAAGAAAATGATGTCAATTTAAAGAACAATTTTAGCTATATGAACAAAGAGTTGCTTGTCAATCCTTGTGGGAGTGTCTGTAGGAATCTCCTTCCTCCTAAAGATAACGGATACTTTCTATTAGGTCTCTATCTACTGCCATCTTGCTACTGCGGACACCGCCTCCTTGGAAATTTCTCCTTTCTTCATTTCCATGACATTGGGCTGGCCTGAATTCTGATAAAAAGTATTAAAAAATTGGCACCAATCTTGCGCTTGGTCCCAGTGATTCAACAGGTGGACAACAATGGTTATCTTCTTGGGGAGTAGGGAGGGGTGTGGAAGGGGGGAGAGATGGAGGCAGAAAGTGTTCCTCCCTCACCCTGCAACTTTGTGATTATTGGAGACACTGTTCAGTTTAGCATATGATGGGTTGATTCCATTTTCAGCATCTTTAGTGATGTGTATTTATATGATTGTGCATAATGACAGCCATCTATTTTTTTCCCATCTATCTCACAATTGCTACAAATTATACTTTTCAAGATTGGAGTTTTGTACTCCTTCACTGTGGGAAGCCAGGTTTGACAGTATTTCTGGGACACAGACTCTTGTGCAAGAATCTTTCCTCACTCTGCAGAGAAAGGCAGTGTGCAGTCATGGACTGCAGTGTGCAGTCATGGCTTGGTTTGAATGCTGACTGTACCTTCTTTTAGATGGGAGACTTCATGTCCTCATCTGTACAACGGGTATAATTTTTGCATTACTGCATAAGATTATATTGAGAATTAAACTTGTTAAGTAGTGTGAAGTGCTTTAAAATTTCCCCAAGGCAGAATGAACACCCAGTGAATGTGCCATGTATTATTAACAGGATCCTACACTCCCCAGGGTAATCTCTTCATTTGCAGATGACTTTCTTATCTATTTCTCCAACTCATTCTCTCCTTGGGGCTCCACGCTCATTCCCACATCACAGTTGGAGATACTCATTTAGCTGTAGTCCTGAAAACCTTACCATGTCAGCACACGCAAATTAAAAGGTGTATCCTTCCCTGAAATGCCTGGATGCTGTGGCTTCCCTTGCTCGGGTTCATACACAATCATCCAAGCCCAAACCTGGGCATCAGCTGGGCATTTTCCCCTCATTCACTCACCATCCTGCTCTGTTGTCAATATCTTTTCATTGTGTTCTGCTTGAATCCTCAATGCCTCTATCTTTGTTCAGACCATTGTACTTTGCTGTTTGGTTACTGCAATACCTTTGCAAATGCCTCCCTGCTTGCAGTGTTATTTAATTCTAATCCTTCCCCCTTGTGCTTGCGGGACTGATAATTCCAAAACCAGCATCGGAACCTATGATTCCTGGGCTGTTTCAGTGAGCAGTTAATATCTCTGATAAAAATTTAAAGACATTTCTTGCTTTTAAGACCTTTCTGATTTGGCCAAATTTCATGTCTCCTACTGCAAAGTTTGATTGTCAGTGCTCCAGTCCAAGCAGCTACTCACATCTTTCTGAATGAACTATTAATTTTCTTAAGCATAGTACTTTGCACTTGAGGTCTCTTTTACAGGGAATGTTCCTATCTTTTCCTTCTCTTCAGGAAATTAATCTTAATTCTTCGTCTTCGATATTCATCTTTGTCCATTAGGATTATTTGGATTGAACACTGGTTCTTCTGTGAAAGCTTCCCTAATACCCATGATTAAGTTAGGTCTCCTAATTCTTCGCAGACACGATTCCGTCCAGTGTGGCATTGTATGACAGTGTAGTGGATGTGTTTATTAGCTATGGAGCCAGATTTCCTGGTTAAATCTGGGCTTCATTATTAGCTTGATAGTCTTGGATCAGTCATTTACATTCTCTCAGCTTCTGCACTTCCCTAGAGTAGACTGAGAAGTGGCTCACAAATGTTTCCCCTCCCTACACAGGGTAGAGTTTTGGTCCTATGACTCTATAATTTCTCCCATCAAAGGTAGATTTTTTCTCCACACCCTTTCATAATCCTCTTGAGTTCAGGCTGGATTGGTGACTTGCTCTAATCAGTTGAAGACTATCAAATGTGTTCCAAACTGAGTCTTGAAAAATGCTTTACAATGGTATCTATTTTCTGTTGGGTTCTTAAAGACTCTAAGTATTGCCAAATGAAGAAGTCTGGGCCAGTGTGCTACATAAGATGGGAGAGAAGAGCCATTGTCCAGCCAATTACATGGCATGTGAGATGATCAGATCACTGCTAGTGACCACAGATGCATGGGTGATCCCAACTGAGCACCTGCTAAATCCAGTCCTGTAAATTGAGCTGAATAAATAAAAAATAACAAACAACTGTGAGCTGAGTAAATGACTGCTATGTTAAAACACTAAGTTTTGGGTTAGTTTCTTATTTTGTTTTTCTAAACTTTGCTTGTATGTGAATAAATAGAATATCTTGACAGTTATTCTAATCTCTGTGGATAAAATTGAGGTATTTGCCAAAAATCAGTAAAGAAAATGAAAAATAAATGATTTGTCAGCAGAAACCTTATTTTTCAATAGCTCCAGTTACAGAATGATCTTATTTCTTCATCCCCATGTCCTCTGCCCATGTCTTGAGTTCTCATGGACAAGTAAGTCCAATTCCATGAGAAGAATGAACCTTTCCTTGCATTTCCCAATAGCATTTGGGTTCTGTACCAGGATCCCAAAGTGCTAGATCTAGAAGATCTCACCACAACAGTAGCTAGACTTTCATTCTCTGATATCTTTCGTTAGTGTCACTGATGTAAGACATTCTGAACTTGGAAAATCTAATGACCTTCAGGCTCGGAAGCACTCATTCTCCTCCCCCCTCTCTTTTTCTTTTGTGTCCTTTTTTTTTTTTTAAAGATTGATTTATGTTTTGCAGACAGAACTGGGGTACAGGCCAGGGCTCAGGGGCGATGAGAGGCTTCACCAGAGACAGAGTGGGGAACAGAACAGGCAGATCGACGAAGTACACTGCTGAGGGGAGCAGCAGGCGGGCCAGGAGAGGTCTGCCACACCATGTGGTCACCTCCGGGGCAGGCTGGAATCAAACTCATGCGGAAGTGGCTTTAGCTTCTCAGTGCTGTGTTTTAACCCGCTGCGCCACCAGGGAGGGCCTCAGACTTTATTTATTTGGAGAGGGCCTATATGGTAATTTCACCATTCGGTTTTGACATATCGCCAAACCTGTTTTGAATTATCCAGGTCTAGAAACATGGTAACTTTGGAATTTAATTAGAAGTCCTATTTTTCCCTACACTTGTGATTTTTATATGAAGAATTTTAATTTTGCAAATACCTTTCAAAATGAAACAAATGTATTTTCCCCAGCTTGTTGATTTATTGGAAATTTTTAAGTAAACTAAGATAAATAAACTTCTTTTCATTAATATTATACTTTGAGTTACACAAACATTAAACAGAGAAAAATATATTTAAATATATTTACTCCCTTTATAAGGCCTTAAATCTTTTTTTTTTAAAAAGATTTATTTATTTGTACATACAGAACTGGGGTACAGGCCAGAGGCTGAGGGGTGACGAGAGGCTTCACCAGAGACAAAGTGGGGAGCAGAACAGAGAGATCTACGAAGTACACTGCTGAGGGGAGCAGCGGGCGGGTCAGGAGAGGTCTGCCACGCCATGTGGTCACCTCCGAGGCAGGCGGGGATCGAACTCATGTGGAAGTGGCTTTATCTTCTCAGTGCTGTGCTTTAACCCCACTGCCCACCAGGGAGGGCCGGCCTTAAATATTTTAATCAGATAACTGAAGAAAACATATAATTTAAAATGAAATTCAGTTTTTAACTATGCCAATTTTAGGATTAATAAGAATCCCCTAGGGTCTTCTAGCGGGTTAAAGCACAGCATTAAGAAGCTAGAGCTACTTGAACATGAGTTCGATCCCCGCTTCAGAGATGACCCACATGGTGCAGCAGACCTCTCCTGAGTCACCCGCTCTCCCCTCAGCAGTGTACTTCATCGATCTACCTGTTCTGTTCCCCACTCTGTTTCTGCTGAAACCTCTCACCACCACTGCAACTCTGGCCTGTGCCCCAGTTCTGTGTGCATAAATAAATACATCTTAAAAAAAAAAAGAATTCTCTAAAAATAGGTTTGTTTAGTTACAGTAAAATCAATTGTGGATAGTTCCATTCAAACTGTTAGTAGATAAAGTAGCACAGTTTTACTCCCCAAGGACCTATTTTCAGTCTAAATGTAGTAGCATGAATAAAGAACGAGGATAAATGGTACAGAGCAGTTTGAAATTTTATGAGTCTATGGTGCCACTAGAAAATATAGTTCAACTACAGAATCTAGAGATAGGGGATTGTCAACATTAACTTTATTAGTGATATTAAGTTAAAATGTTGCAGATCCCTCTGATGAAACCAACGGCTCTATTCTGAAGTAAATAAACCTAACATCTCTCTTACCAAATATGATGTGTATATAAACAGTTGATTTCCTCAAGTGATCAAGCCAGAGGAAATGTGCTAATTGAAATACAGGTCTACTTACTACACTTTATGAAAGTTGACTTACACCATCACTTTGTTTTTTTTTTTTTTCAACAGATGTGCATTAGTAGTATTTTTAAATTTTATTATAATAGTTTATTTTTACATCATTTTGTGCCTTTTTCCATCTCCGTTTTAATTCCTGTGGGCTTTCCATCACCAAATTATGGTGCCATCACCATAGTCCAGTGCACTTCCCTCCCCCACCATTTTTTATCCTATTCCCCATTCCAGTCCCGTAAAATGTCTCTGGTATATAGATGTTCATTATTATTATTATTTTCTTCCCTGGCCCTTTATACTCCCACTATGAGTGAAACCATTTGGTATTTTTCCTTTTCTTTCTGGCTTATTTCACTAAGTACTATCCCTTCTAGCTCCATTCATGTTGCTGCAAGAGGTATGTGTTTATCTTTTTTGATTGCTGAGTAATATTCCAGTGTGTATATGGCATTAGTACTATTTTTCACAGGGAAAAAAAAAAAAAAAAACAACCTGAAGAGTACATTCACTTTCATGACAAAAGGCCAACCGTGAAAATAACACTTCATTTGTTTTTTAGGGAGTCCTTAGAGACAGCTCACACCTAAGCAGAAAGACCAGAACTTCTTTACATAGACTGTGTGTATATCATGTCATCCTCCTTTTGTTCTGTGTTAATGTGGTTTTGGTTTTATGTGTTGTTTGGAATGATTTGGGAGGTTATGTTGAGGGGTTGGAAACACGATGAATTTTCTACCTAAATTAATAGTAACTGCTCCTTTGCTTTGCATTATTCCACCTGAGGAAAATTTTCCTAGGAGCTTTCTACTTTTGGTAGTGTGGGAAATCTGTCATAACTTTAGATTATCCTGAAAAAGGAAGCTGCAAGGCAAATGTGAATTTTGGTGCTTGGAGACTTACAGTTCATTTGGCAGTACGCCAGCTTAGATAAACTTGGCAAGGTTTATAGCACCAAGTGCTGAAACATGTCAGATGATGAAGTTTGTGCACTGGCTCCATCCTATGCTCCCTACAAAAGTTCAAGTAAGACACTGGTTTTCCAAGGTCTTCAGTTTCTTCACCTGCAGAATGGGGTAAAAATCTGACTAGTCTAACTTTCACCATTGTCAAGACCAATGAACTACTGAAATAGAAATCCTATAAGAAAGTCTGAGTTAACCTTGCTGCCCTCAAATGTTGAGCTCATTTTTGTCTCATCATGGTATATTAATATTCTCTTTAATGTGAGGATCTCAGAATAGAATATTTCCTCTGATTATTATACTATGGAGAGATCAAGAATTGCAAAGAAATGTGCAGGTATAAAAATTCAAAGATCAAGGTTATAGATATTTGCTGCTTGAAATCTAATGAGGCAAAATTTAATGCTATTCATTTAAGTGGGTATTGACTCAAAAGTTAAACGGGGTGTCCCACCAGGGGCAAATGCAGTGACTTGGTTGTGATTTTAATACATATTCCAAGAACTCTGGGGGGAGGGTGCTCCCAGGAGCCCTAGTGGACACAGTCTAGTGTTTCAGTGAGCAGTGTTTCTGGAGCCACTAGAGAAGGTTGTTAAAATGATGATACTGATTCTAGAGTTCTGAGCAGGGCCCCAAATTCTGCCTAGACCCTATATGAATCATGTACCCTGAAGCTCAGATCACACTTAAGTTATTTCTGGTGTAGAGGAGGGAGTTACAAAGTGTGGTCCAGCAGTGTATGTGGCCTCGACTGCCACAGCAAAATACCTCAGACATGGGCTTCAACGACAGGATCGAGCTCAGCTTACAGTTCTGAGACAGACCCAAGATGGCAGCTCCCACAGTATTTCCAGGGTGTGTCCTCCTCTGGTTTGCCTTGTGCTTGCTTGGCCTTAAGTCTTAGCAATCTCTCTCACTCCTCTTCCCATCAGGCCATCGATCCTATCTGAATTAGGTTTTTAGTAAGTAATAATGTACTACCAGTTCATCAACTGTAACAAATGGACCCCACTTAGGTAACATGCGAACAAGAAGGACAATTTGGCAGGGGGAAGAGTATATGGTCACTTTGTATTTGCTGCTCATTTTCTGTCAACCTGAAATTTCTCTAAAATAGAGTATTCATTAAATATACATTTAGTTTCACAGCCTCATGTCCTAACTCTGAGGAACCATCTTGGAGATTGGAGGCAGCATGCATTCTTTCAAATCAACCCTGAAAGCGATTCTTATGCATGTGAGTGTTTGAGCAATGTCCCATTTCTCCTGATATTGCTCAAACACTCACATGCATAAGAATCACTTTCAGGGTTCCTCAGAGTTAGGACATGATTTATTTAAGATATATTTATGCATACAGATCTGGGGTACAGGTCAGAGGTGCAAGGGCGGTGAGAGGATTCACCAGAGACAGAGTGGGGAGCAGAAAAGGCAGAATGAGAAAGTACGCTGCTGAGGGGAGCAGTGGGTGAGACAGGAGATGTCTGTTGCGTCATGTGGGTCACCTCCTGGGCTGGGGATCGAAATTGCACTGAAGTGGCTGTGGCTCACTTGCAGTGCTGCATCCTAACCTGTTGTATCACCAGGGAGGCCCCCATCTCATTTTTAAAACAGGAAAAAAAATAGACTATAGAGTGATTTGTCTGATTTTAGCCAATATCATGATGGAGAGCTCTTAACCTAGGGTATGGTGCATAGTAAGCGTTCATAAATGCTAAGTACCACAAGATGTACTATTACTGCTATTGTTTAAATCTTGGTGAGCTACAGAGAATTGTGCTGAAACGTGAGAGGTTTTCTGAGAAGACCAGAGTCACAAGCAAAGAAAGACCAGGACTGTCACAAAAGTAACCCTGATGCCACCATAACATTTCAAGATTTACATATAACTTTCACTTTCACACCTGACTTGACTCTGACAGTGACTTTGAGTGAAACTCCCCTTTTAACAGATGAGGAACTGAAGCTTAGAAATGACCAGTGTGAAGGACAGGAAACTTTTTTTTTTTTAATATTTATTTATTTATGCTTACAGAACTGGGGTATGGGCCAGAGGTGTGGTGGGTGAGAGGATTCACCAGAGACAGAGTGGGGAGCAGAGCAGGCAGATCTACTGAAGTACATTGCTGAGGGGAGCAGAGGGCCAATCAGGAGAGGTTTTGCGCGCCATGTGGGTCATCTCCCTGGCGGGAGGGGGAGATCAAACTCATGTTGCAGTGACTTCTGAGAGCTTCATGATGCGGTACTTAAACCTGTTGCACCACCAGGGAGAACCCTGGGACAGGAAACTTTTAACTGCCTGAGTCTAGTGTGGCGGTGAATGCCTGATCCGAGTAGTGGGAGCACAGTGTGGTGTTTAAGTTGGAGGCTCTTGTGAGACTGGTGGGTTCCAACTTCAGAGCTACTAATTATTACTAGTGTCCATTTGCCAAAGCAGTTCACATCTCGGAGTCATAATTTTTTTTTCCAATCAGATAGGAGTATTATCTATGCTTGTTCTGTAATGTTTTGTAAACATTAAATGATATAATGTTCATGAAATATGAGATGAATGGTGGGCCCAAGGTAAGTTGACCATTTCTGCACCCAACTTATAATATGGGTCCTTGTGGGCACCGCAAGCAGCCATGTGACTTGAGGCATAATCAAGGGTCAGACCTCGAACATGTAGGAATCTCTGCAAAGGCCTTGAGGGGCTGGGGCACGGGAGAGAGGCTGGCATGGTTACAGCTCTGGAGAAGGAGCAGGGGACATGCTCACCACTCTGGAGCCTGGACCGCTTCCCTGTAACTGCTTCAGATATCTGAGGTGCCAACAAGGACAGAACAAAGCAAGGCAGGTCACCTGGTCCTTCAGTCTTCGCAAATATGCTGCCCTGGCTTTTGTTCTCACATTTGACTCTGCTTGGAAGTTCTCTTTCCCTGGAGAGGAGAGCTCCTTCACGTTCAATTTTGCTTAAACGTCGCCTCTTCTGTGACACCTGCTGTGACCTCCTAGAGAAAAGATGCCTCTCCCAGCAGATCGCCCTTAATTCCTGAATTCCCTGTCAGTCTCCTCTGCCTGTTAGCAGGTAAACCACATTTGCTGAAGGAATTTATTTTATCACAGTTGTGAATGCAGGCAGCCTATCATTTGTATTTAGTAGTTACTAGATATTTGTTGAATAAAGAAAAAAAATTGTGTGAAGATTTTTTATGTGCAAGAAACATTGCTAACTACTGTTTCAACAGAGTATTGTTCTCAAGTTTAAGAGATGGCACACGGGTGAATTGGTGGTGGGAAGCCCAAGGGGATTACAACTGAGATGAAAAAATGCACAGAATGAAGAATGATCTAAAAATAGTAATAATAATAAATAAAAAGAAAAAATATTCTAAAATACAAAAAAAAAAAAAGAATCAAGGTAGATTGTACTTATATAGTGTTTCCTATGGTCAATTTTGTCAAAGCCTTAGAACAAACCAATCAAGTATGTGTCATTATTATATTATTGTTGAGATTTATATAATGCAAATAGTTGGCACCGAATTACAGAATTAGTACTAGTAATGGAGCTAGGATTTGAACATCGGCAGCCCTAGTCTTCTCGGTCATGAACTAAAAGGAGAGTGAAGTTCTCTCATAAGTGACCAAGTGTTTACTTCTGGGCCTGGGAATGGAGAGAAGGGCGAGAAAATGTCTATTGAGATCTTATCGGAGTTGGGGGCAAGATTTCAGGCTAAGGGACACATAGGCGGCGGTGAATGGTTTTGCAGACACTTAGAAAAGGCCTCAACCCAAGTCGTGATCAACTGGCCATACATTTGAAGATAGGCAGGGATTTTAATTCCCTTTGTCCAGACAACTGGTACACTTGATCGTTGGTCTTAAAAAAAAAAAAGACTGCGTGCATTTCAGTCCTTGAAATACAGAGTCCGCGTTTTAATTTTGGGTTTTTTCAATTAGTACCCATGGTCACAAGTAGCCTATTGGTTCTGTCTTTATCTTGCCCAACAGTCCCAGCCTTGGTTGGCTTCAGACAAAAGACCTGCACGATGAACTGTATCTCCCCAGGGCGACCGCCAGGGCCTCAAATCCAACCTGCCCCACGGTGCTCAAGCTGAAGCCCCCCAGCCCCTTCCCCACCGTGACCTCTCGACCTCTCGACCTCTCTCCCAGCAGCAGCCGGCCCTGCCCTCGCCTGGAGCACCTGCGTGGAGACCAGCGTGCCAGCCGCCGAGCCAGCCTCGTGCGTGCCAGCTCCGGCCGAGCCAGCCTCGTGACCGCCGCCGGCTTCCACTGGGAAAGTTTCCTGCCTCGGAGTTTCAGGAGTTCCTGGCTCCAAGCCCGCGCTGCGAAGGGCATCTCCTTGCGAGTCCCTTCTGGTGTCCTTCGAACTCAGCTTAAGTTTGTGCAGCCACGTCTCCAGTGCTCCGGCACACGATGCGCCCCGCGGGAATCAGCAGCGCATTCTGAACTGAGGCGCGGAGGGCACCAGCCCCCCCAGAGCCACGGTACTAAGGGGCTGCTGTTGCACAGCAGGCAACTCTTGAAGGCGGGGCCCTACGGAGCCCGAAACCGCTTCTTTCTCGGGCAGGTCTGGCTGCTCCACCCCCAGCGCCAGGGTGCCAGTCTCCATTCGCCAGCCCCCGGCCGGAGCCTGGGCAGCAGGTGGCAGCTAGTCCGAGGGGACGAGCTGGGGAGGCGTCTGGTCCTGG
>NW_004567113.1:48283993-48299884 GCF_000260355.1 Condylura cristata
CTCTCCGGCTCCCAGCGCCGCGGACGCCCGGGGTCGAGCTGGGCAACCAGCTGCTGCGCGGAGCAGCCAGACCCGCCAGACCCGCCGACTGACGCCCCTGGAGCGGCTGACTCCGGAGTCCTCATTCTGCACCCCGCGTGCCCCAAGATGAATGTGAGGAGGGTGGAAAGCATCTCGGCTCAGCTGGAGGAGGCGAGCTCCACAGGCGGTAGGATGCGCGAGCACGCGAGCGGGCGCCCCGCGTCCCCCGCCTTCCCTCGGGGCGGACCCCCTACTTGGGCTGGGGGTGCTTGTTGCCTTGGCTGCATGACAGACGACTACCTCTGCGGGATTGGGAAGGGGGGTTGGGAAGGGCGGGAATGGGGTCCACGGGAGAGGGGGTGCACGCAGAGCCGGTTGGGGAAGGAGAGGTGTTTGAAGTGTGAGTGAAACTCGCCGCTGGCGGGGTCCCCTGCCATCCTGTGCCTACTTTTGCCTTCTCTGAAAATTCCCGATCTGTTTATGTACCGACCTGACGATTTCAGACCAGACACTTGCTTCCCCTAACACCTGGGGGGTTGGGTGGGGGGTGGGGAGTAGCCGAAATAGTGTTGATCTTCTCCCTCCACTTCTCCTTTATGCTCCCAAACATTTCTTCCTTAAAACTCCATTTTCCTGCCCTGGTAGCCTATGGGGAGTGTTTCCCGGCTCGGGTTCTTGGGCAGGAGCGCTGTCTTGTTTTATTGCTAGCTTGGCTTTTGTGTGTTCTGAGAGAGGGGTTCTTAGTGACTCCTGGGGATAATTTATAGGCAGTACAGCCTTGGAGGGGGGCCTGGACAAGAAGGGGTGCTCAGAGTGTCTGCAATTCTGCCAAAGCAGGAAAAGACCTGTTGGGGGTTGGTGGTGGTGGTGGGGGGGAAGGTTAGTGAGCACTATAGAAAAAAAGGGACCTGCCTTCCCTTCCCCAACAAAGTGTAGGTGGTTGAGTCGATTTGTGATTAGGTGTCTTTGAATTGTAAGGTTTTGCACAAGACCCATAAATAGACTGAAGGTGCTGTGGGGTAAATCAGTGATAAGAGCTGGTCACTTCCCAGATTATGTAAGGTGAGGGGTTCACACTTAAGACTGCAGCAGACTTTGCATTTACAGGATGAAAAACTTGGACTTGAGGGCAGTAAAGGTGCAGAAAATGAGTTATTTTCACATGCTAGCTTTTTAAATGTTTTTATTCAAACGGAGCCTCTTCAACACTTTGAGTCCATCACCCTAATGTCTGGACGTTGAGGTATAGGATATCAATATTTTCCCAGTAACTAACCCATTGTAGCTGGGTGGACACGTGTGTGTTTATTTTTGAAGATAAAAGTTCATTATAGGATGGAATAAAAATCACTATTAAAGATCCAAATTTGATTTGTAACCATGTTTAACTCTGGTTTTGCGTGTGGCATAACTGTCACTCATGGCAAACCAAGTGCGTGTAGGATATATATCTTCTGAAGAATGCTGGTAACCTGTAAAAGAATGCTTTTTCCCAATATGGCATTTGGAGTGTAAGAGGGTTGAGTAGTTGTTGAATTCATAGTCTCTATCTCTGCATTTCCCTTTTCTTTGTCTAAGAAAAGGAGAGGGAGCGTAGTTGTCCTTTAGGAGACTTGTGTACAGGCAAAAGTGGAAACAGTGGTGGGAGGATTGTAGAAATGGAAGTCTTAGGAATGGGTGATGGTTGGGTCCTGAGTGATTACAGCTTTTTGACTGGGTCTAGTGTTTAATTGACCAGAAGAGGATTGAATCACAGCTGGTCTTTCCAGTGCCAGAGGGGTCCATAATCTCGATTTGTTAGGAAAAGGAGAAAAAAGAAAAAAATCACATCTAGAGAGTATAGTGCAATTTTTAAGAAAATCAACCAAACTTTTATTGCCATCTCTATAATCAGCTGGAGTTCATTGTCTGGAAAATAGAAAGATGTTAGCTTTTATCTCGCCTAAGGTGAGCCCAAAAGTGAAGCCAGTGGCTTGGATTGATTTGACACCTGTTTTTGAATTGTTTTCACCTTTTATGGTTAATTGTCATATTAAGCTTAAAATACCTTTAAGTGTCTTCCTTATTCTTGTTATCATTTCAAGTTTAATTTTAGAGAATGACCCTGAAAATATGTAGCACTTGATTTTCACCAAGTGCATGCTTCTGTTCTTAGGCTACCTGGGCTCAGATTGAAGGTGGTTTATACTAAACTACTAGGGTAGAAAGGATTGCCATTCTTGAAGGTGAACTCTACCTTCAGCTCTTGTTTCAAACAAAAGCCTCTGGCCTTGTGTTTGCTTTTAAATAAGTGGGATCTTTGCATAAAACGATGAAGATGATCTTTAGGAAATACCCCTGGGGTGGAGGTTTCAATAATTTTAGCAGAATTTAAACAAAATGTTACTGAAAGATCAGACTCATAGAAAGATATGAAGATAAGGTATTGTGTGAATCTATTTTATGACCTGATTCTAGAGCCAGAAAACAGTAAACAATGCTTTACTAAAATGCAAAGCCATAAAAAAGAACACACACACACATACAGGAAAAGGAAGACAGGGAGCAGAGTTGGGTTGCTTTGCTAAAACTAATACTACAGCTAGAAGTCAATAATACAACACATAACGTATTAATGATACTAACTGATCAATATACCACTTCTAAGCATTGTGGTTGAATTAACAGTTTGGTTTTCTTTAAATTTGGATTTTTTTCCTTATCCTGCCAGCTAAGTAGCCTCTCTCCAGCTGTCAAAATGCCCAGGTTTTACTAATTCAAAAGCTAATCAGAAGGTGATCACAACTTATCAGAACTTAGAAGGGCCCTGGGTAATAAATCCCTTTCACTTTAACAGTTAACACTGTTAATGCCCAAAGGGACAGAAAATGATTGCCGTGAAGGTACATACTTTTTTTTTTTTTTAAACCAATTGTAGTGCTTACAATCACCTACCCTCTCAGCAACCTCCAGATTAAACCTGGAACACCTGCCCAGAATATATTTTTTAGGCCTTTCTCTATTTCCATTGTGCTTCCTGTTATAAAATCAAACATATTCCTGCCATCAGTGAAGAGACAGAGGGAGATAAGAATTCAACATTTATTTGAAAGAAAATCAGAAATAAGGTCAGAGTGGGAAAAATATATAAAACTTTTCATTTGTGTCTTTAATTTGTGCCATTCAATTTAGTGAGGACAGAAGTTCTGTGATGGAATCTGCAACTAAAGTCAGGAGAGAAATATTATGCCTCAGTCATGAAGTGAAAATTCTCATTGATGTTTCATTTTTTGTTTGAGGGTTATGTATCATGATTTTGGCTTCAATTTTGTGTTGATTAAGGATAAAACAATACTCATATTATTAAGTCCACAGGGGTAATAGTGAAGAGTGTATTTATTCAAACCCAAGAAAAGTTGGACTTTATATTTTCTCTGTGTCCTTAAATGTAAGAAACATAAGCTAACGCAATGAGTAGATGTGTAAAATCCAACAACTTCATGTCTGTTCTGTGCTTTTTTCTAGTCAATCAGTGCTTATGCAGAGTTTCAGAAAAGAAAGGCATGAATAGTTTGGAAATTAATGAGCCAGGCATTATAAAAATATATGTGCAAGATTTCTGCAGAACCAGAGGCCGATAGTAGTTGAATCTTTCAAGATATATTTTGGGCTTAAAGCATATGGTATTCTTTGCTGCATTGTTTTCCTGTCATTGTTTTTCTAGAACATGTGAACATTATTGCTGTTCAATATTTCATAGCAGAGTGTGCTTGTTTGCTTAATAGCTTCTTTTCGTAGGGATTATTTCAAACACATTAAAGTAGGGGTGTACGTGCATTTGTGTGTGAGAGGAGAGAGAGAGCACTTACTTTATTCAAGAGTGTTGACCAATTTTGAAACCGTTTTCAGATTATATATGTACATTTGTCACATTATTTATTCACCATTGCATGTGATCGCCTACTTCTTTGACAAAACTGTTCATTAACTAAAGGTCCTGGTCTTTTCTCACCTCGTATCACCCTGAACTCACCTCCATGCTTAGTGCTAGTCACCTACCATATTTTGAGGACTGTGAACTCTGTGAGAATGGAGATGTATGTTTGGCCTGCCATTGTGTCTTCAGTTCTAGGGTGACTCCTGACATGTAATATTTGCTTAACAGCACATGCTTGTGGAATGAATGGGGTCTCCCTTTACTTTCTGGGAACCTCCAGTCTGTGTCTTCCTACTTTGCTCAGATCTCTTTTTCTGAACTTTATTCCTTTGTATCTTTTGTACAACTTTTCACAAAGTTCTGACTTAAATATTATGCAAAACTTTGACATCACTTAATGTATACACAGCCACTTCCTTTTCTGTATTCCCTTTCCTCTTTGACTGCACAGAGAGAATTGGGGTATAGTGGGAAGGGCACAGAAATCGGGGCAGGGCTGAGAGAAGATCCAGGACTCATTCTCACCACTCAGGCTGACCCCTTCTCCTTGCCCAGTGTCTTCACTATAAGCTGTTCTATATGCAGACATATGCGCATGGCATTAGAAAATTTAAAAAAAGAGACTCCCAGTGTTTAAGCATAAATGTTCTCTGCACATTATGACAATCTAAGGAATAAGTTGAACAAGGCTATGAATAGAGTTTTGCGTATTGTGCTCCAGGCCTTCACGCCCATGGTAAGGGCTGGCTTCCTGCCTGAGCCTGTACAGCAGTGGGGTATTGGCCCTCCCACTGCAAGTAGGCTGCCCACTTAAATAATACCCTTTGCGTATTTCTGACCTTTCAAAATTGCTCTCCCAATTATTTATTTAGGTAAAAAAAGAAAAAAAAAGTAGCCAATCCATTTCCCAACAGTTCATAACTTTTTGGTTACCTGCTTGGATTGGTTGAGGGAAATGGCCCCTCGTGCATTCAGGCAACATCTGCTCATGAATAGTGAATAAAACGTCTTTAGGGAATTAGAACTGGCGTTTTTTATAGGTCTCTACTTTAAAAAGGTTTTGGAGGAAAAATAGATTTTCATCTCCAGATGTCAACACTTCTTAATATTTTGAAGGATCTTTTGAGTGAAGCAGTTTATTTAAGAAATGACAGTATCTGCAGCCCAAACGGGAATCGAAATCAGATTTGGCTGATATAATAAGTACTTCAGTCTAATGACTATTCTCTTTCTTTCTCTCTGTGGTAATACAATCTGCGAATTATTGCAAATGCTAAGGTGAGCCCAGAGACATCTCCCCATTTTTAGTTCTTTTCTTTTCCTAGGACAAGATACTACTTCCAAACCTGTCTCCTTGAGTTTCACAATTCAATTGGTTGAACATAACACATGTAACAATTAAACTGAGTTACATTTCAGAATGCATATTCTGCCAGAGACTTGACTGATGGTTGACATTTGTCATTTCTTGTATTTCAATGAATTTTCATTAAGATGATATGAGACTTGACTTACAAAGAACGGTATGGTTTATACCTTTTCTCCATGTTCCGTGTAAGATGGGAACTCCGGAAATGTGATAAATGAACAAAAGGATCTATTATGGTTCTACCTAAGATGAAGATGCATCTGCTTGGTTCTAGGAGGGACACACAGAGTTTGCCATTAGAAGGCCTACTATTAACTCAAGAAATGCTTCCTGAGTATGCACCAAGTATGTATGGTGTCATGGGGAGAAAATAAGTAGCTAGACATGTATATTTTAAAATATTGATATCACATAGGTAAGGAAGAAGGTGGAGAGATATACTCTAACCTATTCCATTTTGGACCTTGAGTCTTTTTATTGTTATGTTTGTAGAGGAATAGAGAAAGAAAATCCAGTAATACAGAACTAACAGACATTTCAAAAATGACCCTATCAAATCCAACCCTGAGAACAAGCTTAAATTGAGCAAAGTTTAATTTAGAGAAATTTCAGTTTACTCTAGCAAGGTGAGAATATGTGAAATAGCCACGAGAATAGTATAGCTTTTCCTCTTTCTTTTTCTGTAAAATGGTGCTAATCCTATTCCTTTGCAAATTACAGAAATGGATTTTCTAATGATGAAATGAGATTCATTCAGCGAATATTTACAAAGAAACTGCTTGGTTCTAGGAGGGACACACAGAGTTTACCATTAGAAGGCCTACTATTCATTCAAGAGCTGCTTCCTGAGCATGTACCAAGTATTTATAGTGTCGTGGGGAGAATAAATAGCTAAACATGTATATTTTAAAACACTCAATGCCGTCACAGAGGTAAGGAGGAAGGTGGAGAGATGGAGGAAAGCAAAATTACTTCCAGATAGTGTAGTGTCACTTCCGATGGAGGCAGTGAAAGCAAACAGTGGTAATGAACTTGACCTCTCTGTGGGGCCCTTCAGCAATGCTACTGAGAGCCCTGGACTTGCAAGTCCATATTTATTCTATTGATCATTTTCTTTCTGCCTTCTGTCCATCCGCTGTATGGGTTCTTTTTTTTTTTTTTTTTGGTCAGACACTGAAGACAGTGCCACTTCTCCAGCCCTTTTAAAGATTTTTGAAACCAGTGCTGCCAGAAGTCTATGAAGTACACTTTTTTATTCATAAAACAAATCTGATTTTGAAACCGGGAGAGTACAAAATGAGTAATAGCTTCTGTTCGAGAATAGTCATGAAGGAACTGAAAATGTCCAGCTCTCTCACTGTCAGCTTAAACAATGTCCTGGTAAAGGCTGAGGCATTTCAAAATAGTGTAGGGTTTGAAAAATTAAATAGAACATCACTCTAATTTTTACATTTAATTTTGTAGAGTCAGTCATTGATCATGAAAATATTATTATACCTGATCTAATACTGGGAGCACTTGTGGAAATCAGATTCTGCTTAGTCTTTCTCACATCTTTTCCAAGAATTCTGAATTCCCTCTCACATGACATCCATCTCCTCATCTCCCTTCCCTTGGAGCTGAGTCTGCTCCTCCTGAGGTGGGCTTTCTCCTTTCCATCTCTTTCCCTCTTCCTGCTCCTCCTCTCCTGGTGCAGGGCCATCACCTTTCCTGCGGAAGCCGGGATGATGGCGACACTGTGCTGGCTCTGAAACGCAGGTGCACTGAACTAATCTGCAGGTTGCAGGGGGCATCTTGAGAGGCAAGTATACAACAGCGAGATTGCAGACCAGGCATTGAGGGACGTGGTAACGGATGGTGGGTACCGCACGGAGGGAATTCTCCTGGCCGCAGGTTTATCGATAAGTCCCATGGTTGAGGAAGGTGTTGTAAGTTAATTTTACAGTCACCAATCTAAGCTGCAAAGCTGAAAGATAATAAATATTAGCACATCTGACACAACTTAAGTGTTGGGTTTGCAGCCACATGCTGTAAACCCCCTAGTTAAATTAAATTGGGGATGTGGATTTCCAAATGCAAATTAGTCATTAAAATAATTTCAAAATTGGTGTTCAGCTCTTAGGATAAATACTGACATTGCAGAATCTACATACACGAAGCTGGAAAGAGTGAATTGTGGAGATAATTTGTTGGAAACATTGTAATTTAAAACAGTTCCATTTATCCTTGGATACTTGAGCATGAGATGGTGGCTTTTCATTAATATTAAAATAGAGTTTCAGCTCTTTAGCAATGACAGTTGGAACTTCCTTCAATGTAATTTATCTTCTGATAGTTTTGGGAATATTTTTGAGAACATTATTCTGTAATCATTTATTTAAAGTGCTTTTAAAATCACTTTTTATAAGAAATGAGTGGAAAACAGTTTACAATATTAAAAAGAATTTTAGATATTTAGGGCATAAGAATTAAACTTTGCACTAATAACTTCCTTTTCTAACCAAGAACACTCTTAGACCTGAATTGCGTATTGATTAGACAGGACAGGTAGCTTACTCATTTTCAAAGGCACTTGCTAATACTTTGGTGTTATTTTGAGGTATATCCTTGAGATAATAATCTGAAGGAGTACACATAACAAACACATGGTTTGTTATGAGGTTATACTGGTTTTGCAGAATCACAAAAATTCCTAAACAAACTCTGTGTAGCAAAAAGACTTAGTCTATAGATTATTTAAAATCACTAATCTCCCTATCAATTGAGATTTCTCCATATATAAGTCTCCATTTATTCTTTGGTAAAGTGTATACTAACATCTATTATTTTCAAGTATTTTTCTAAGTACTAGAGCACAAATGTGAAAAAAAAAATCCTTGTGAAAACCTGAATCTAGTTAATGAGATAAGTCAATAGTGATTAGAATATGGAGAATCCTAGACTGACACCAAGCACAGAACACTCTGGAAACACATGTATGGAGTCACCCTCTCTGGACAGAATTAGACACCCCTCTACTGGGTAGGTTGGAAAGTGAGAATGAGTTTTCCAGAAGACAGTCAGATGAAGGATATTTTAGCTACATTTCTAAGACTGGGTTGGCACTGAGGCTGGGCTGACTGAATCTGGGCTGGTTCTGAGTCTGAGTTGGCTCTGAGGCTGGCTGGTTCTGAGGCGGGGCTGGCTCTGAGGCGGGGCTGGCTCTGAGGCGGGGCTGGCTCTGAGGAGGGGCTGGCTCTGAGGCTGGGTTTGTTCTGAGGCTGGATGGTGCCATCAGGGCACATGAGATGCTCAGTGTGGTCAGTTAGCACTGAGGTTTGGAGGGGAGCAGTGGGGTAGGAAGCTGCAGGTGTTGGGCAGCAGAGCACGAGGGCAGTATGGAGTGGCTGATACATGTTAGTCAAGCAGAGACATCATATTTGCACATTGCAGCCATGACTAGTGATGTGGGAATGGCCAGAAAGGGTGATGCCACAGCGGGACTGTGGACCTGCTGACATGGAGAGCAGATGAGACACATGGAGGCCAGTACAGCCCTGCTCGTGTGGCGGAGAGGAGCAGGGACCCATGAGGCCACTGAAGGCAAAAACACTGGGATTTGTTCACAGGTTGTCATTGGGGGTGGAAGAGAATTTTCAAGGTTTCTAGTTTGTGTAGCACATATTTACTGATAATGGAAACACGGAAGATTTGGTTGAAAGAATATGAGGCTCGTTTTATAACTATGAAATTTAAACCTTTCTGAGACATCATAAAGGTGATGTCCAGGTGTTTGGGGGCTTTGTATTTGGCTTTGAAACACAGCAGTGGGATTTAATTCTGTAGACAGTGGGGAGCCAGTTGAGTTTAGCAAGAAGTGACAGAATGAGGAGCATTCATTTTGCATAACTGTGTAGGTAGCATCACCAATAAGGACGTCATCAGGCAAGAGAAGCAAATCTTGGAGCAAAGGACAGTAGTGGGAATGGAAAGATGGCAAGATTGGTGACACGTGCCATGGGGTGACATGCTGAGAAGCCAGGAACACAGGGAGGAAATGGGCTTTCTACAAATACTGATTTTCAGGTGCTGGGGCAGCATCCAGGTCAAGCTGTCCTGAAGGTGGTTGGGAATCAAGGTGAGTTGATTTCAGAGAAGCTCTCGTTTATGAAGGAGCCAGGATGGTGATGGTTCATGTGTGATGAATGAGGCAGGCTGGCCATCAGACTGAGATGGGCACGCAAGTATGTGAGTCAGTAGCAGAGAGATAAGATAACTAAAGACATTCGACCAAATAGATGATGGGGCCCCAGGGTGAGAACCATGAAAATAACGGTGGGATATAGAGATAAAACCCGCGAAATTAGTTGTAGATGGAACTTAGTTTCTTTGTAAGTTGTCTATCCCTGAAATGTTCTTGTCCCATAACCTCCATGGGTTCACTTCCCTATTCAACCACCATTAAAATATCACTTCTTTGATGTCTACATCCACTATAACAACTCACCTCTACCCTGCTTTACCTTCCTCCACCTTCAAGTAAAAACATATTATACTGTTGTACCAAAATGTTACTTATATATTACATTATTATTTATGTAGAATATATCACTTTATTGATACACATGTGTAAATACCTTTACTTTAGGTGTATTTGCTTTTACTCTATATTGAATTCTCACAAATATTTGTTAAAGGGTAAATCAGTAAAGACAAACTATTCAACAGGTTGTATTGAAGATGAACTGAATCAATGGTTGTAAAAAGTTTAGCATGATCTCTGACAAAGTTAGGGATTTGTTAATATGTGTTGTGTTTATTTTTCTATTTATGTGGCCTGAGAAGCCCTTTTATCTGGAGGATGGTAAGCAAATGAGAGGTGAGATTGGAAACATGGAGGGGATTTTGGGGGGGAGTTGTGATAGAGTGACACTTATCTTCTGGGAGGCATAAATCTTTCCTGTAACACAGAAGATCAAGAAGGCCACCCCTTAGTGACATGTTAGGGAGTTGCTTTAGAGGAACTGAACTGTCATCTGGGTTTAGGGGGGCTTGAGAAAACATTTAGTGGGTGGCATGAAGGAATTTGTGGGGACAGCAGTTTGACAAAAGTATACTGCAAAGGTGAGAGACAGAGAAATGAGATAAGGGAGAGTCTAAGATGAGTGGATTTTATCCAGTGGGCAAGAAAGTTTGATGTCTGAGAAAGATGGCTGCATGATCACTGTGGTGCATTAGCGTGATTTGTCTTGTCTTCTGGTAAAATAAAGAGGAAAGAAGGAGAGCGTTTAGATGGAAAGGCCAATTGAGAAGACATCAAAGTTGTCAAGACTTTAGAGAGGATTGGGTCATTTGTTGGTGGAGAAGAAAATGAGTTTGGCAGGATATTGTGGCCTTATGGATGATCTTTGTAACGATGGAATATGGATTTGGGGTTAAGTGGAAGGTCAAGGAGGAGACCAGTGAAGGATGCGCCTTTCAGCTGCTCTATTCTCAAATTTCAGAGAAAATAAAGGCTTTTGTTTATGTTGTTAAGAGGTTATTGACTGGAAGGTGGAAGAAGAAAATCAAGTGGGTGGGTAGGGTCAAAGGTATTGCATTGAATATTATTAGATTTGCGGTATTAATACCTAAAATGACAGCCTGGTACAAGGGGCACCGAGTAGTTTTGAATAGCCTTTTCATGGATAAGTAAAATGAGGCTGAGTGGCCTCACTCCTACTCACACAGTTACTGTTAGGAGAGCCGGGGTATCGACCAAGCACAGGGATGTTAGTACACACTCAGCTTGTCAACTATTATTTCTCCACTCTTATGCCTGGAGAGACACGGTTGGAGGAAAGTAAAGGCAAAATACCTGAGGGCCATGTGTAGATCACAACCAAGGTAAAGATCTAAAGTCAGTGTCCAATCCAAGTATGCCCGCCTTGGAAGAGGGAGCCTGGATTAGCAGTCTTGGGAGTGGGGTAAGGAATGGCAACAGAGGTTACCTACTGGGTTTTTTAAAAAAAGATTTATTTATTTATGCATACAGAACTGAGGTACAGGCCACAGGTGCAGGGACGGTGAGAGGGTTCACCAGAAACAGAGTGGGGAGCAGAACAGGCAGACTGACGAAGTACACTGCTGAGGGGAGCAGCGGGCAGGTCAGGAGAGGTCTGCCACACCATGTGGGCCACCTCCAGGGTGGGGATCGAACTCATGCTGAAGTGGCTTTAGCTTCTTAGTGGTGCATTTAAGTGCTGCACTTTAACCCGCTGTACCACCAGGGAGGGCCTGGTTACCTATTGGATTTAGTTGAACCTGAGTTGAGAAACTGACGGAGGAAACTAATGGGAGCAGGCCAATGCCAGGGAAGGGTGTGGGGTCTCTCAGGCATTGATAATACAGCAGGTAAGCTATTGAAGGATGTGTGCTATTCTGTCCACAGATGTGGTTTTGGTCCAGAAAACATTCCTCTTGCATAGCTTTCTCCCAGCCCCTTCCTCCACTGCTTGTGATGCACCTGCACCCTCATCTCCATCCCACAGTCTGGGCACTGGACACAGGCTCTCTTGCAGTGACTAACCAGCAGGGACTAAAGAGCATTATTGCAGGCAATGGATTGCAGTCATTCTCCGACCTGCCAGAATAAGTCATGAAACCTTTAACTACTGTTCTGTAATGAGGCAGTTTAAATTAATTGGTTGGTTTCTGCCAACCCAGAGTAAAGAGACTGTGCATACTTCCAGGACCCAAAGAGAAACCAAATAGTTGTTGACCAATAGATAATGAAGTACCCTGAAATGTACTGATAAAAGTAGTCAAACATTGTTATCACCTTTAGATAAACATAATACATTTCTGTATCATCAAATGCAATAAACAAGCACTTAGGAAGTACAAAAAGAAACTCTTTCTCTCCCTCTATGGGTCTCCAGCTACATTTCACAGAACTTCAGTCCAGTCAACACATTTGGTTAGCTCATGTTATAAATCCAGTGTTGTGCTGGGGAGCTGGGACAGAGAAATACTCTCTGACCACACACAAGGCTGAAGAGGAAGAAGGACTTTCCACAGTGCGTTAAGAGCATGTGAGCATTTCTGAGCAGCGAGTAAACGATGCTAGAGCAAAATATGGAAAGTTTTCTTATATTCTTGGAGTCAGGAAATAATTCCCCTAAAGAGGGTAGATCTAAGTGGACATCTGGATGACCTTCCAAATGGACAGGAACAAATGTGGGAAAACATACTTGAAGAACTGAACAGGGTTGGCGATGGACATGAGAGATTGTCCATAAGGAGACAGGGGCTTGCAAGTTTGAGTTTCTTAAGAATTTGTACTTTATATTAAGGTCAGTGAGAAGTGAAAGGAAATAGCCAAATAACCTGTTGGTGTTTTCTGGCTTTGGTCCATACACTCACCAAAAAGAATACAAGGTCTTCGTAATGATTAGTAAAGCAAATATTGACCATACCTTATACTGCCGGTCTTTATTGTCCTCTCAAATTATTTTTCATTCTCTGTATCTTGCTGTTTTCATTTACTTAGGCTGACTTGCCAAACCTCAAAAATCCTACTTTGATTTCTTATTTAGAATTACATTTAGTTATTTAATCTCTAGGGCAATAGATTCTAGTGTGTTTTGATCTTGTACCTTTATTTGTAAAAACTCTTTGAGCATGTATCTTTATTTTTATAGCTATCATTAAAAATTACACAAATGTGTTTACAAAAGTACGCCCACTAATTTCTCGTAAAGCTTAACTGCCATTACAGAGAGTGGTAAACATGCTGGAAATTTGAAACTGACAGTTTGGGTTCTGTAACCTCTTGTGCAGGCACTTCTATTGATTCTTGACTGGCATAAAGAGAAATGTCTAATCTTCTAGATTTTGGTGAGTAGAATAGAGCAGGACATAGCAAGGAACTGTTAACAAAATTCCAGTATGCAGTTTTATCAATTCACTTCCATGAATTTATAGCCTGTAGTATACCAATAGCAGGTCTTAACAGAGATAACACTACTTTCCCATGCTGATAACAACTGTTCATCCTTCCCGGACACTCCAAGCCTTGTGCAGCAGTTTCCCGCTCTCCCCCAGCTGAAAACTTTCTTGCATGCCTGAGACTCTGCTTTGTCTTGACTGGTATACTTTGCTTTCTGATTATTATTATTTATTTATGATATACCCTGCTTTCTGATTATTTTTCACTGTTGCATGCATGATGGTTGCACCGATTCCAGACATGCCTCAATCTCTGTCTACAAGTACTCAGAAGTTTGGAGACATCCATGAGTTAGCATCTGATGCATTTTAAAAAGCACACAGTACAGGTTACTAGCGCTCACATAAGAGCATTTTCTGACTCAAGCACAGAGAGCTCATTGGTTGCCATTTCTACTTTAATGACCCATGCATTGTAGGTTGGACACTTGTAATTTGTGAAGAACCTGCATCAACATTGTCTATCCAGAGACAGTGTGTAATTCATGCCCTCTGCAGGATAGTTTCTACTGACCTTCAAGGAAAGGGGTAGTTTTCATTAAAACAAACTGAACCTTAAGCTTTCCAAGTTCCTTCGGTATGTGCATATTTATGTGCTGGGTGTATGTGTGTGTTGATGGCATAAATGCTGGGATGATCTGTGAGGACGTGTAAAAAGCCACTACAGTAGTGTGTTGTTAGTTAACACTCTGATTTCATCGTGAGCTTAATAATGGTTTAAACATCTTCATACCATGTTCTAGATTAACAGAAGGCAATTCAGTTCTCTGGAACTAGTTTCCATGAGTATGGATATTGTCTCCTTCATTCACTGTACAACCCACATACCTTGAATAGGACCAGACAATAACAGGCTCTCAAACATTTGTTGAATGAATGAATAAACCTTCACAGAAACCTAGCTCATTCTTGTTGGCCAGTAGGGGCTTGAGGGCCTTCAACTCTCAGTTCAGCGCCTCTTAAGTGCTAACATAGAAGCATATGCAAAGTCCAATGGGAGTTGAAGTCTAGGAACTTCAATTAAGGAATCTTGCAAAGGAAAGACACATCTTACCTGGATCTTGGATGATATATTAAGCTTTGCTCAGAAGAGGGGAGAAGAGGGACTTAGCAGTTGGGAAAAAACTGACAAGGTTCAGATTTGTGTGAAACTCAAGATGTTTTCAAGGAATGGTGAGGTTTCACATGGAACTGTATCCAAAAATCAGGCAAGAAGGATAGATGGTGACAGAGTATTTCAGACCCTTAAAGATCACATTGTTGGTTTTAAATTAAAATCAGAAGGCAGTGGTATTTTGTAAAGGGTCTTAAACACAGGATTGCAAATTGTTTGTATTTTAAAAGAAAATGATAAAGGTAGTTCCATAGAAACCAACAGAACTCACTGAGACAACCATAGGGGAGATTGGTGGTAGGGGGCTGGAGGTGGAGGGGCCCAAGGAAGTGTGGTGGAGGATTTTGGGGAATTGGTAATAAGGGTGGAGTGAAAAATACACATTTGTGGAGATTTGATGCTGTAATCGCTAAAACAAGTTCAGTGACATAAACTAACTTTATCCCAATAATAATAATAATAATAATGATGATAATGATGATGATGATAATAATAATAATAATAAAAGACTAATGCTTATGAAAAAAAATCAAATTAATTCATTGGAATTGCAGTGTGGACAATGTGGAAGTAGAAGATATGATTAAAGCAGTGTAGTAGGGAGAGATGGTGTGGTAGGTGTAAGAAATATGTACTAGGTAATACATGATTGGGTTGAAGATTGGGTTGAAGGCAAGGAAAGTAGGGGCTGAGGTTTCCTCACCTCTAACTGGGATCTTCAGTGAGAATTCTTGAGGATCTTACTGAGGGTGAGGTACTGTTAGAGCATGTAAGGTGAAAACGGCTGGAATATAACTTTAACACAGAGGGGCCTCAAGCACAGGGTTGGGAGCCAATAATTGCAAATAAAGCCATGAGAACAGAGAAGGTCACAACACTGGGGTGGATCAGAGCTTAGAATAGAATACGAGGAGGCAGAGTAAAATCGCTGGGATAAGGCGGCAGCAGAAACCAGTGATGGAACATACAGGAAAGGAAGGACAGCCAAGAGCGGTACTGTGGAAGCCAAGGAGGGAAAACTTTCCAGGACTCGATCAATTATCTTAAGTGCTTTGCATGGGTAAGTAAAATGAGAACCAAGAGGATTTGGCAGTTAGGAGGTTGGAGTCATTTAAGTGGTGCAGAAGCCAGCTTGTGATGGGTTTGGGTGTGAGCAAGAAAATAAGAAGTCGGCAAACTCTCCCAAGAAGCTTAGCTGTACAGATACGGGGGTCGATGGGGTAGTTGCCGAGAAGTAATGAATAATGCTTGTATTTGCTAAACCAGAGATTTGGCTTTGATGTTGTCAGGTGATGACTGGGCAGTGGAGAAAAAAAGGTTGGAAACATGAGAGTTGTGTTATCATCGCACCTTCACATGCTGTGTAGACCACACCTTGTGCATCAGTACAATCGCCTACTTCAGTTGAAACTCCTTCTCCAAGTACAGAAATGTATAGAGAATAGTAAGTGCCTGAGAATTTCCTACCCCACATTGATCATAATTTTACAAACTATTTGCTTC
>NW_004567113.1:48300599-48301233 GCF_000260355.1 Condylura cristata
ATCTACAATTTTGTGGACTAAATGAATAATGTGAAGGTGAACAGGTGGGACATTGGAAGGAGTATGTGGTAAGTGAGACTTTTCGGAAACAGAGGGAAAAGTTAGGCTTGGGTAGGACTATACAGTTTGCAGATTCTGCATTTTGTGAAATAGAAAGCAGTGTCGTTCTATGAAACAAGGATGTAGATAAGGGTTTGAGGCAGTGTGGTATAAATTTATAGGCTGTCACTTAATTGAAGGTAAGATTCCCCAAATAGTTATTGTTTCTATAAGAGCCATCCAGCTGAGGCTCAGTTTGTTTGGATTTATAAATGATCAGAACTCAGCAACATCAACTAGCTTCTGAAATATTGATTTGTTTTGCACAGATTCTTCTTTCCTTATTTATATGTTCCTTTAGCATTGGATGGAAATGGTTGTTTGTTTTTTTGCCTATGGAGTATTTTGTGATTTAAATCAGTTTCAGTGAGAATTCTTGAGGATCTTACTGAGGGTGAGGTACTGTTAGAGCATGTAAGGTGAAAACGGCTGGAATATAGCTTTAACACAGAGGGGCCTCAAGCACAGGGTTGGGAGCCAATAATTGCAAATAAAGCCATGAGAACAGAGAAGGTCACAACACTGGGGTGGATCA
>NW_004567113.1:48301333-48335709 GCF_000260355.1 Condylura cristata
AGTCCTAAGGATTCTGGAAATCATTCATCTAGTTGCCACTTAGACTCTTATTAGAGACATTTTTATGCCAAATGTGAAAAATTAGAATGTTTTATATAGTTTAATCCATTTTCTATGTTAATCACCCACCAGAGTTTAGATGCAAGACCATTTTTAAGTTTCACAATCTCTGTGAATATTGTGAAGTCTTCCAGACATGCTCTCCGGGCTCCAGAGGATATGTTAGGGAATGAGGTCTTGCTAGGCCTATCTGACCATATAATTCATCACTGACCCAAACTAGAGGTTTATTCTTTAGACCCACAGAGAAAAGAAAATTTCAGTGTGGTTCAGCTAATATGTGTTGGGTGTCTGCTCTGGGCTAGGCATTCTTCCAGATGCTGAGTGGGTGAGTAGAAACAGAATCCAAAATTGATTATTACTATGATCATCCTACTTACAACTTGAATGGGCAGGCTAGCTGGACAGGGCTTCGTGTTTATTTTGCCCTAGTAGATGGCAAGCCCTGTTTTGAAGGGTCCACATGTAACTTTGTTAGGTTTTATTTATTTATTTATTTTTTAAGATTTTATTTTATTTATTCATACAAAACTGGGGTACAGGCCAGAGATGCGGAGCGTGAGAGAATTTACCAGGGACAGAGTGGGGAGCAGAACAGGCAGATCAACGAAGTACACTGCTGAGGGGAGCAGTGGGCAGGTCAGGAGAGGTCTGCCACCCCATGTGGATTACCTCAGGGGCAGGCGGGAATCGAACTTCTGCGGAATTGGCTTAAGCTTCTTAGTGCAGTGCTTTAACCTGCTGCACCACCAAGGAGGGCCAACTTCGTTAGGTTTTAATACCCACATTCTGTCCCTATGTTGAATTATCACCACTTTACAGATTTAGGGTCTGAGGCCCAGAAGGGTCAAGAAAACTGTCCCAAGTCACACAGCATTGTTAGAGGCCACAGATAACAGACTTAAGTCTGTTTCCATTGGATTCTAAGACTTTTGTCCTTTCAGTCTTCAGAGTATCTCCAAAATTTATATAGAAGACTAGTGTATTGAACAGAAATAGTTTGTGTGTTAAATACATATATCAAAGAGCTAATTAGTGATTTGCATCTTATTCTCTGGCAATAGAATTGTAAATATACTGTCTTAAACAATTGTCACGATGCCTTGACTCTCAGCTGAGTATGGTGTTTCTGAAGCCAAGACTGGCTACAGTCCTCTAGGAATTCTTTTTTTGTGTCTCTCGTAATTTCTGGGTATTCTCTCTTCTGTTTTGCCATTTCCATGAAGTCCCTGTTCTTTGAGGACTACTGAGCTATGCACCTCTCCCCGGGATCTTAGGAGGTGATGTGTAACGTGTCCTGAGTAGAAGTGGTGTTTTGGTGTGATGCCAAAGTAGTGACCCTTAAAGGTGTCCATCTTTCTCATCCTTGAACATGGTGGCTGTGACTTTACATGGAGAAAAGGATGCTTCAAAGTGATTATGTCAAGGGCCAGTCTAATCACAAGTCCTCAAAGGGGGAAAATCTTTCCTGGCTCTCGGCAGGAAAAATGGTGTAAGGAAAAATGGTGAGTGATGAAAAGTTGGTGCTTTGAAGATGGAAGAAGGAGACCTCAGTTCAAAGAATCTAGTGATCCTTAGAACCTGTAAGAGGCTAGTGGCCCTGTGTGTCACACCTGGATATCTGTCCGTTGTCAAACTTTTAACTGACAAAACCGGACAAGAATAAGTTTTTGTGGTTTGAAGTCATTGCATTTGTGATCATTTGTTACAGCAGCAACAGGGAGCGAGTATACTTGATCATAGGGTTATCTGATTGCTTTACTGATACTATACAGTAGCTGCAACATGCTTAGAAAAATAAACTTCTCAATGATACATGCTTGTATGGTGCTTCTCATTCCAGCTCACAGAAACAGTCATTGGACCTTGTAGGCTAAAGAGCACAGCTTTGGTTAAGTAGACATGTAGTCACTAAACAGAATTGCAAGGAAAGCAGATTGTATATCCTTACTGAGGGGCCCTTTCTCTATTGTTAAAATGAGCATTATTAAGAAGCCTCCATGTTTAGACAGATGATGAAGATGTGTAAGTGTTGGATTTAGATAGACAAGCCCTTGGTTCGTGAGCATCCACAACTGGACTCCTGAGAGACAGAGTTTGTCTTTGTGAAAGAGATGCTTTCTTCTCCCAAGAAATATAGAGGTGATTGTCATAGGAAGGGGAGGTGGACTTAGCTGATCTAGTTCTCAGGCCTTGGAGAAAGACCACTTGGGTGTGAACCCCACTTCATTTATGACTGTAAGTTCATTACCTTCAGCTTCTCATATTACTGATGCAGACTTCCTAAAAAATTATTATAGAATTTAATTGATGAGATGACAATGCAGTATTTTAGTCATAATAACTGCCCAATCAATATTGATTATATGTAGCTCAAGAAACTCTGTGGCTATCTTTAGTCACTTAAAAATAATTCTAAAGCCTTGTATACCTTTACAGACTCTTTGATTATATATCATTTGGCTCTCTTCAGTATCCCAGAGTTTGATCTTTGTAAAGATTAGGAAATTGGGGATCAGTCAGCTGAAATGATTTACCCAAGGTCACAGTAGGTATAAATGGGCTCTAAGCTATATCCTCTGGTTCCAGTGCCCCATTATAATTTACTAACCCAACACACTTCTTGAACACTGTGCATTTTGCTGGGATGCAATAACTACTAAGACTGACACAATCTTTATTTTCATAGAGCCTCTAAATATGGTAGACCTCTGGTTATTAAAACAAATTATTTTCATGAGTATTGGCACAAAATGTATCAAGGGAAACTAAACCTTCCCTGAGACCTTATTGAAAACTAATATTTAATTGGAACGAGAAGAGTTGATTGATAATAAAGTATGGAAAAAGAAATTCTATGTGGTGGCCATTCCATGAGTGAAAGCCTGCAGTCTGAATCCAGATAATTGGAAGATTAAATACCAATTACTTAATTGGTATTTATTAATCTTCTTGCAGCAGAGAATGTTGTAGGGAGTCAGAGAAGGCTGAGCTCAGGGATTTAGAATGGCTGGAGGAAAGCTTCATGGGAGAGATGAGCAGCTTGAGTTTGATAATTGGCAGCATTTGGGTAATAGAAGCAAGAGATAAAGGTCTTTTAATTGGGTGGGTGGGTTGAGAAAATGGGATTGAGTAAGATGCATTGAACAGGCCATTCTGTGGTTGAGGGTGAGTAGAATTTCCTTTGTGTCAGAGATAAGAGTGTGGTGGGTAATAATGGGCTACAGGCAGTGGGTGGCGATGGAAGTGTGAGGTGCAGGCTGGCAGAGTTGGGGGGCAGCTATGAGAAGGAGGAGAAATTGGGAGAGCATCTATTCCTTTGCAGTTTTACTTTATCCTAACCTTGCATGCTGATGAAATAGAGTTCCATGTGATTGAATCATTCAAGGCATTTGGAAGGAGTGTCCTTGAATTTAGTAAAAACTTAACTTCAGATTGCAATAACATTAAGGAATATAGAAAGCTACCCTGTCAATTTCAGGTTGGGGAAGTCATTATATGGGGTTGAGAAGTGGAACCAATGTAATGTGTTCCTCTTTTAGTTTATGGACCTTAGCCTCTGACTCAATTCCATGTAGCAGATGTCATCTTGCCTCTGTATTCCTCATTGATTTTGTTGAGCTCCTTCTTGACCCTTTTGCATAAGGTAACACTAGTAGGTCTTTCAATAGTTCGATTGATCTCAATTTATATTATATTTATTCATTTTTATGTCAGTTTCTACCACTAAAAAATGAATCTGCCATCACATTTTTTACTGTTTAACAAAACACTTGATGCAGCAAATATTTCTTGATTGAATGAACTTTAAATGAATTGACTTTAAAATGTATTTCCTGATTAATCTTAAAATCATGAGGAATATAATAGAAAATACTTTATAAAAGCAGAGAAACTTAATGGAACTTTAGGAAAAGTCTTTCTAGTGTCTAGGAGCTCAAAACATTTCTTCATCAATTTACCAAATTGAGCATCTGTGGAGTGTCTCAAAATAGTCACATAGCAATGACAGGGTCAGGCAAGGTGCTTATTCTGAAGGAGTGTAGATTCCTGTAGAGGAAGACAGGTAATAAATAGTCAGGAAAATATCAGATGGCAATTCTTGCTGTAAAGAATGGAAAACAGCATGATTGCCCTCGAGTCATAGGGTGGCTACTTGAGGCTTATTGTAGCTGGGAAGATTTGGCTGAAGAGTTGAGCTATAAGTGGAGGTCTTCATTAAAACAAAACGTTAATTATGTGATACTTTATGGAAAAAGCTTTCCAAGTAGAAGACACAATTCATGAAAAGATCCTAAAGAAATGCATACTGGAATTGTACAAAGGTCAGAAAGGAGGATGGAGAAATTGGAGCTTGGAGGATAGGTTGGAGTTAGAGAAGTTGATGGAATTCAAACCCTGCAAGCAGTACTTCGGAGACTAGAAAAGGATGGCTGAAGTTGATGGGATGATGATTTTGTGAAATCTTAATGCAGAGAAGTGAAAGGATATGATTTTTATTGTTTAAAAAGATTACTTTGGGCAACTTGCATCAATGGAAATGGTGAAACAAAGGTAACTAACTGAAACAGGGAAATGAGTTAGGAGGGTATAGTGGTATCTGCGGTAGGAGACAGTAGAGTTTGAATTGGGTTTGGAAAGAGATGGAGCAATTGGATCAATTCAAGTTCAGCTATGCAAGTGGAAATGACGGGGTTGCTGATGAGTCGAATGTATGAAGTATAGAAAGAAGTAGGGGTTGAATTCTAGGTATTTGGATTGAACCACTGCTTGGATGGAAATGTTTCTCTTTGACAAGGAGGAAAACTTACGGAAGAAAAGATTGGAAAGGAACTGAAAAACTAGGTTAGAGTTGGGGTTAGGTTATTTCTTTGACAGCAAATGGGAGATCTCAAGCCAGTAGTTTGAGATATAAGATAATAGTTTTTCGGGCAGAACTTGATTTTTAAATAGAAATAGGTGTTTAAATCTTACATGGTTTATTCAAAGTTGGGAAGAAATAAGATTATGTGTAGCAAGATCATGCATGAAAGGAAAGAGGAGGTAAGAACTGTATTATGGAACTAATTGATATTTACAGGTAAAGCAAGGGAGGATCCAGCAAACAAAACCCAAAGTAAAAAAATGGAGGGTATAAATTACTGGGGGATGGTTACTTGAGTAATACGAGACTGTGATATCGTGGAACTCAACGAGGAAGTGGTCGACAATGTCAAATGCTACTGTAGTTTGAGTGAGCTAGAGAGACAGTCACCTGCTGAATAAAAGAAGAAATGAATAAAAATGAATGTTTTTACTATTAAGAAGAGAAATGGAGTAGATAGAAAGTGAAGAAGCATATTCAAGCACTGAAAGGAAAGTCTACTCACTGATCGGCAAGATAACACCAATGCAGATAAGCTTACAAAATTGTTGGAGTTGAAAAGATTAACATTGTGTAGAACACAACAGTTATAGGAAGCTACTTTTTAGTGAACAAAGTAATTTCTTGGTGAATTTCCAGTGTACATCCCTATCTCCATCCAGGGAATTGTCTATTCTTGTATGGTTTGAAGCACGTGTATATATCTTATCAGTTCTACATACAACATTATTTGATAATAAGTTGAAAGAAAAGCATATAATGATTAGTCAACTAACAAGTTTTAAGAAGGATATGTAGGGTCTGTCATCATCATTTCCTCCTATTCTCTCAGTATGTGTTTTTTTCTACTATATCCTGTGGTTTGTGAATGGCATATTTTAAGCTATTTATTTTTAGTTTTTCTCTTTTGTTGTAGGCTGACTTCTTTTATAGATATTTCTGAAGACCGAAAGATATAGACAACTTACTTTTTCTACTTTTACCTCAGTGGGTGTGAGGGCTGTAACTCAGGGTAAATCCGGTGACGCTGTGAGCAGACATTCTGGCATCGCTAGATTAGGGATGTCGCGAGTTCTATCCTGGATGGCCTGGCTCTCCCCTGTTCTTAAAACAATAGACTCTGTTAGCTAATCCTTCTCTTAATGACTATACTCCCGGCATCCTTTTTTTAGGAAACAAATTTTTTCTTAGTGATTTCTTTCGCTTGTAAAGAATGGTGTCTATTTTATCTGTCTCCTAAAACACTTTGAGGTCATTTTTTGGTGAGAATGTTATAGTTGTCTTTTAAGAAGTGATAATGAATTTCTTGTTTTTGCCACCCAAGTATCTATTCATACTCTGTGTAACTGCAACCTGAATTTTTACTTGACGATCACTCATTTCATGTTTGATGTATGATAATAATCTTTCCCTCAAGATGCTTATTGACACAGAGTGATATCTCCCTTAAGCCATACCAGTAAGATGCCACATCTGTGGACCAGGAATTTTGAATAGAAGAGGCAACTGGTGACATAGGGAATTCCAAGTTTGAATCCTAGCTCCTTTTTTTTTTAAGATTATTTATTTATGCTTACAGAACTGGGATATAGGCCAGAGATGTGGTGGGTGAGAGGATTCACCAGAGACAGAGTGGGGAGCAGAACAGGCAGACGTATTGAAACACAGCTGAGGGGAGCAGCAGGTGGGTCAGGAGAGGTCTGCCGCACCATGTGGGTCAGCTCTCTGGCCAGGAATTGGAATCGTGCTGCAGTGGCTTTGGAGAGCATCATAATGTGGTACTTTAACTCATGTGCCACCAGGGAGACCACCCCCCCCCCACCAGCTCTCTATTTTAGCAGTTCTGTGGAGGTGGTAAAATTCTTGGTTCTTGCCCTAAAGTTTGGTTTACTCCTGTGAAGAAGAGAGCAATACTGGTCTGGGTGTTTATGTGTGAATTAAATGGGTAATGCACATGAGTAAGACTAACTAGTAGTTATTGTTATCGCTGTCAGCGTGATTGTTCTAATAGGGGTGGGACAGCGGGGAGCAAACCTGAAGGAAGAGGCCATATGAGGAGTCTGTGGCATCCACGTAGTTGAGAACTATCAAAGGCAGCGAGGTGGATGAGGAGATGAGGTAGGAACGATGATCTAGATGGTGTAAGGGAAGAGAATCTGCTCTACCTAGTTGACAGCTTTGATGCAGGACGTGAGATCGTGAGACAGAGGGAGCATTTTGATTCCAGTGACCTGAAGGTAAACTCAGATTCCTGATTGTTCCCACTTCTGCTGGAGGCGACACAGTGGTTGAGAGAAGTCAGTGATGAAAACAACCTTCGGTTGCTATTTGTGACTTCTCAAAGCCCAGCTTTTCCCTAGAATACCTTTCACTTTGATTTTCAATGCTGTGATCCATGCTAAATGCTGAAGAGCTGCGGTTCTTTGAAAAGAGCAGACCAGCTGTTTCACATGTCTCTTTCACTGTAGAAAGGTGTTGACAGGCAGGGCACCGGTGAGCTCAACTGTCGATTACTTCTGTTAAAACTGTCATGGGTCCGGGGCACATAGAATCCTGGAGAATCTCTGCTAAATGAACCCATACTCTAAATTGGATTAGCATCACTGCCAAGTAAGTAGAAAAAGACTGGTTATTGGGAAAGAAGCTTGAGATTGCTTGCAACAGCAGACTTGCCTTTCCTGCAAGCATTGTCCTCTGATGTTGAAGTTATCTTATAGAAAGTTATGGAAAGGGACCTTCCTGGTAGTGCAACGGGTTAGGACGCAGCACTGCAAACTGGCCGCGGCTGTCTCTGTGTGAGTTTGATTCCCAGCCCCGGAGCTGACCCACATGGCAGACCTTTTCTGTCTCACCTGCTTCTCCCCTCAGCAGTGTACCTCCTCCATCTGCCTGTTCTGCTCCCCACTCTGTCTCTGGTGAATCCTTTAACCACCCCTGCACCTCTGGCTTATATCCCAGACCTGTATACATAAATAAATAAACCTTTAGAAGAAGTAATGGAAAATAAAAGCATAATTGTAGCAAAGATGCATGTAGCATCTTTTGGAGACAAATACTTTTATAACTAGGAAAGAAACACGGGGTTTTTAGTGGCTAAACTGGTAATCCCACAGGACAATGCTGGAGAGGTCGGCATTTTCAAAATTAGACTCAAGGGGTATGTGTCGTCATACCTTTTCCTTTAAATCCACCCAGAAACACAGAAATAACATGCTAGTTATTAGGTTGACCCTACAAAGGAGGAGGAGGTACTTAACGCAAACATATGGAAGCTCAAGGACAGTGAATCACACCCCTGAATCAACTGGTGATGGGGAGCAGCCTCACTGGGGACCTGCAGTAAAAACAGCAGCTGGTGCTGTGGTCAGCAGTCTAATGGGGGAACTTCTCTGCGGGGAGACAGCAGCAGAAGCGAGCTTTGCAGGAAAACAAAACAAAATCCACACCTGTGGTTGTTTACGAAGGGCAGCCAGGTCCAGAGAGAAGGTATCATTAACACAGTGGAAAGCAGCATCAGTGATTCTAGCAAAATGAAACAGAACATCCTATAGGGGATATAGGAAATAGGAGGTTTTAAAATTCCATACCAGCTATTATCAAGCTGCAATCTGGACATCTGGGGGGGGCGGGGCAGAGGGAAATAGGGAAGGAGGGAGGGAGGGGCAGAGATGGAGAGGGAGGGAGACAAAGAGATGGGAAGATGGGGAGAGTGTGGGAGGGATGGAGAGAGGAGGGAGAGAGGGTTAGGGAGAGAGGGGAGAGAGGGAGAGAGAGAGGGATGGTGGGAAGGAGAGAGAGATGGAGAGAGAGAGATGAAGAGAGAGAGAGAAAAAGATGGGGGGAGAGAGATGATGATGATGATGATGAAAAGCAATTTCTAGCACACAGGCTGTTCTTGGTGCATGTTTTTAGAATTGCAATCAAGGTATTTATACCATGGATACAAATGTTGTTGCTTCTGTCTAAAAAGGGATAGAAGGGTAGTCTGTGATTATAAGAAGAGAATCAATGAACATATAACAGGTAGACAAGGAGGCTAACTGAAAGAAGTCCTGGATTTAAATCTTCATTCCTCTGTTGTAGGACCCAGACAAGTTATTTCTCTTCTTTGAATGCTTAGTTGATTGTGGTAATATTTACCAGACAAAAAATTTTTTTTAAAGATTTATTTATTTGTGCATACAGAACTGGCGTACAGGCCAGAGGTGCAGGTGCGGTGAGAGGATTCACCAGAGACGGAGTGGGGAGCACAACAGGCCAACTGATGAAGTACACTGCTGAGGGGAGTAGTGGGCAGATCGGGAGAGGTCTGCTGTGCCATGTGGGTCACCTCCGGGGTGGGGATTGAACTCATGCTGAAATGGCTTTAGCGTCTTACTGCTGTGCTTTAACCTGCTGCACTACCAGGGAGAGCCCTGCCAGAAATATTTTTTAAAAATTAGATGAGGCATGTATGCAGAATATCTTGCACAAAGTTTGGCAAATGGTAAATTTACAATAAAGATTGGTTCCTTTTCCTTATATGCTTCAATTTTCCATTAGTACTTTGCACCTTTATTGGGTTAGTCTGAAGCAGCGATTGGCAACTAGGATTCTGGCCAATTTCATGTTGTTTTTATACAGTTTTACTGGCTCGGCCATACCCATTCATTTATGTCCTGCCTGTGGCTGAGTGCTGTTACTGCAGCAGAGATAACGAGTCACAACGGTGTCCTCATGGCCCGCAAAGTCTAAAATGCTCTACAGAAAAACTTGTTGATCTCTTGTCAAAAGTCAATATTTTAATAGAAATCAAGACTCAGCTTATTGCCTTCTTGTTTTTCTCTTCATTGATTGCAAATCTTTCCCTTTTAGCCTCCTACTCGTGTCTCCACAAAACAAGCACCCTTTAGTTTTTGCAGCATTGCTGCTAAGTCTTCAAGTCTGTATGTAACTCGTTACCCAGTTCCTCTACTCAAGCACTCATTTATTCACTCAGTGATTCAGGTAGATGTAAGGAGCACTCTCTAAGGCCTCAACAAGGAAGGCAGAGGCCACGTCTGTCCTGGAGCTCATGGGGGGACCTACTCCTCTATAAATAAACGTATAAACAGAGGTGTGGGTAGACAATGGTCTGAGAAAATGAACACATAAATAATTGACAAGTAAGTTGATTTGGGAGAGAAAAGTGGCGGGCTGAAATGAATGGGAAGCCATTTGCAGGGAGAGGACGGGAACAGAGAGCAGCGTGAGCGGCAGCTTAGCAGACTCTAGGAGAGGGTATTTCCAGTGCAGCTCGGAGCTGGGAGGGCCTTGGGTGCTCCTGGGCTGAGACAAGGCTGGTGAGGCCCCACCTGGGCACACCCCTGTAGGTGAGGTCTCAGGTGGAGAATGGGCATGGGTCAATCGTATGTATCAAAGTTCATGTATATAATAACACACAGGCTTCAGCTGGTGCTGGTCATCACCCAAATCTAGTTTCCAGCCTCTGGCACCCAAGTGACACCTTTAACCCCAACCCAACTTACTCTCCCCCTTCCCTCTGGCAACAACTCTTTTGTTCTTGTCTGAGAGTTTGCATTCCATTTGTCATTAGTTTTGCTCCCACTTTTAAGTGAAATCATGTGATGTTTGTCATTCTCTGACTTTTGTTGTTACACATAACTCCCTGTAGTGAGATGCATGTTGCAGACAGTGAATTTCATCTTAAAAAATGGCAGCTTTTAGAGCATTTTGCTATCATAAAGTGAATTTGGTAGCTTGGGCTATTCTCTCCCGTCTCTCCCTTGTGCGTCCAGGCTGGGATTACCTTCTGTCCCTTCTGATCGTGGTATTTCTCAGAACCATCCCAGTTTTCATCCGCACAGTCACCATCTTCTTACTCCTGGTTCATTCGTGCCCAGTGCCTCCTCAGGGGCTACCTGGCTGCTTCCCTCCCAACCTCCTCCATGGTCCTGCCCCCCCCCAGCCATTGTTTTTTATTTGTCTTATAGTCCCATTACTCTGCAACACTGTGTTTATCTGATTGCTTCTATACTCTTTCACCTCTCAGTGGTGCTTCCCTGAGAGTAAGGTCTTTATTTAATGCTAATTCCCTGCTGTAATTCCTGGTGGAGAAATAGCTCCATCACTTTTTGCTAAATGAGGGAATAGTCTAAAACGCCATTATCTCTGTACTATCACATTGACTTTACTTCTGTTTTCTCTGTCTTCTCCCTGCACGGTAGTCAGTTGGGAATAAAAAAAGCTTGATAGGGATATAAAGGCATTGATATATATATATATATATATATATATATATATATATATATATATATATATATATATATATATATATATATAGTCTAAAAGAAGTCATTTTCTTATTTTAAAGAAGGGAACATGTATTGTCATAATATTATACAGCATATTACATATAGTTTATGGTCTAAATTTATTACAAATAATATAGAATATTGTATGTAAACTCCTCTCTTAAATCATCTTTATATGATCTACCTCTCACCTCATCTTGCTCCACCCTCTCGCTTTCTTTGCTGTCTATGTAACTGTCCCTTCAGTCCTCAGCAATTCCAGACTCCGCTCAGCCACAGGACCTTTGCACATGCAGCTCCTTTGGCCTGCACTTGGCTGAGCTTGCCATACCCAGGAACTTCTGAGTGTCTAGCGTCAGGTTGCACCTCACTTTCTCAGAGACCCCTCTCAGCAGAGCTCCCTTCTCCAGTATATTTTACTCATTTATGCATTAGTTCTTTCATAGCTCTTTCCCCTGTTTGAATTTTAAAATTTTGTTTATTGTTTCCTATACTAGATTGTAACTTCCATGAGCATATGGATGAAACCCATTCTGCTTTCTTCACAGTTATATAAGTAATACTTATTCCAGTGACCGGTAAAAAAATAGGTGTGTTCATATTTGCTGAATACATGAATTAATAGAGCTTTATACATACAACCAATGATATCAGCTTCTCCTTTGCCCTGATTAAGCTCCAGACATAGCTTTAAAAAATCATCTTTCTTTTTTTGAAAGCTCAGGTGGTTTATTTCATAGATAGAGGTGTTGGGAAGTACCACTTAGTTAAAATGAGAGAAATTGTCAACTTCCTATATCTCCTTTAAACCCTAAAAAAAAAAAAGTCTACAGAGTAAGCAGATGCCATCTATGTTCAGAAAACTAGCATCCTGTCTAATTGACAATATAGAATTTTTTGCAATAAATGTTTGAGGTCGAATGTCTTTTTATAAGCCAGTCTGCCTTAATTTATATCTTAATGAAAAAAGTGATAACCCCTTAGCGGAGATCACATTCTAAAAGCACTTTGAACTTCTTTTTCAATAGGAAGGAGTCAAACGGATTTTGTTTTCAAAAATAAAATAAAATTGTTAAGTTCTTTGGCTTAGTGGAGGCTGCCAACTCATTGCATGCTCCCAGAAAATTCCGAAGAGTGAATAAATAATAAGGTTGCTTTGTACTTTTATTTTGATTAGTTTCTGTGAAAAATGAGTGGCAGATGCAACTAGCTTTTAATTAAGACATCTTAGTGGGCAAGCTATGGTAAATCATGAGAAAGGCAGGGCTTCTGCTTTTTAGACACACTAATCACTTAACAAATGAGCCTTCCAAAAACAATGTCAAGTTCAAATCTATGTGTGCTTATAGTTCATATGACTTTTTTCATCTGAGGAAAAGTAAATGAAACACAGAAGCTGCAAAGTAAGTGGCCGGATAATCAAATTTCATTTGCCTCTTAAATCAGAGTGAGTTCGATTAGAGAGTAATGAAAAGCCTCCCTTACATAATTTAGTTCCTTATTGCTTTAATTTTTCCCAAACTGCAGCTTTCCTGAGGAGCAGGCATCTGTAGATTTCATCCTCAATCATGGTTGTTTTTCAGAAGTAAAAACTGTAATTTCAGAATGAATTTTGGGGAAGATCTCTGGAGCTTCACACAATGATCCAAAATAAGATAGTCAATTCTAGAATGAAATCAGGAGGCTTGATCATAGTAAGATCCATTCTACTTGGGCTTTACTTTTGGATACTCTTGCAGACATCTGGATTTTTTGAGAATCATGTAAACAATTTGGAACAAAATACCTTTTTGTATGTTGCTTTGTTGCTTGTGTGATTTTTCTCTTTGGAAGTTTTTTTTCTTTCGAGTAATGATTGATAATGAGTTGATGTCATTTAGACATATAGACAAAGCATTTGCACCAATGCATAGGCTGAGAGCCGTCTGCTGTGTGATTGTGAGATTGGAGGGGAACTCAGACTCCATTCCACACACTCCACACTCCTCCGTGGGGGCCACCCTTGTACAGTGTGTTTCTGGGGAAAGTGTGTGTCCTGAGTTCTCCTGCATGGTCTCTGTTCCTGCCTCAACCTGCGCTTTCAGAAAAGAGATGTTTTGCCATCTCTATCACCAGTTATTGATTGAGCACTTACTCAAGGTTAAACACTGGAATAGGGCAGGGCTATTCGGAAAGGCTTCATGCAGATTCCATGGAGATAAAGTGTCTGTCGTAACTAAGCAGACAGATGACACATAGCACACTGTGCGTGCAGCCTTACACAGTAGTGGGGTTTCTTCTAGTTACCTCATTGGGATAAAGTTGGCTTACAGTATTGTAACTGCCTTGGGGGTTATAGGTTGAACCCTGTCAGATGTATGTTCCATACCATGTCAACACCCATGACTCATTAACCCTCTACCATGTTCCACTGGGCCCTCTGCATCCCCATTCCTACCCCATTACCTTATTTTATTGTTGCCTCAGCCTCAGTTTTGCCATCAGATGCTAAGAGTTTGTTAATGGTTTAGTTCACATGGATTGATTATAATTCTCTATTTCACATGTAAGTGAGAACATCTGGTATTGTCTTGCTTCTGACTGATTGTGCCCAGCAGTGGCCTCTCCAGCTCTATCCGTGATACATCGTATGAGAAGAGTTATCCTTTTCACAGTTAAGTAATATTCCACTGTGTGTGTACATGCACACATGTGTTATACATAAGCACAGTGGCTGCACTGTATCACTGCAACCTTACTTACATCAGCTGAGTGATGAAAATACCTGAAGTATCCAAAGACATGTGACTGGGTTGACAATGTAGACCACAGAATATAATTCAGCCATTAAGAAAGATAAAATCTTGTCTTTTTGTGATAGCATGAGTGGAACTGGGATTATGCTGAGCAAAATAAGTTAGAAACAGAAAGACAAATACTGAAAGAGTTTTGTGAGCTCTGAAGACATAGCCATGGAAGACAACCAAATCAAAACCAACCTCTGGAGTCTGACTGCAAAACCGAAACTATTAAAGAGGATGGAAGGGGAGGGAGCAAAGGAGAAAGAGGACTTCGTGCTCTAGGAGAGGATTTGTGGTGACTGATGGTGGCTGTGATGTGATAACATACAGTTGAAGGGGTGCTAACCTGCACTGCGTGCACATAGGCAATGTTGTAAGCCATCAGTTACCTCTCGGGGGAAAAAAAGAAAAAAAAAAGAAACTAAAAAATAAAAGTCAGGTCATGAGATAAGATGGGACTGGAAACACTAACAGTGGAATGTTAGTGGTTTAGAAGAGGCTAAGAGTTGGCTTTAGATTGGCTCCTGGGAGTGGATGATTAAGCCAAAGCAAGAAAGTCGAGAAAGGACCAGTTAAAGGAGCCTGATGGAAGAAAATTCTAGGCAGAAGCAGTTTGGTGTGATTGAGGTCTTTGCAGAAACTTACTTGCCGGGGGTCGGGGAGCCAGGTAAGGAGCACAGTGGCAGTAAGCTGGAGAGGTGTGAAGTGTTATTTTGCGCCTTAGAGGACTTAGCAAGGATTTTACAACTCATGCTACATTGAATGGAAATCTATATTATTTCCTAGTATCTTATTTTCTTTTTTTTTTGTCTGTAATCATGTACCCTAGATTATACAGAATTCTGCCGCCAGAGTTTCAAATCCAGCTGGAGAGATGGCCATCTCATTATAAATTAGGTTTATGTAGAATAAAACTCAAGGAAGCACATCCTTCATTAAAAAGACTTAGCTATATGAGGAATGCATGTAATTAATATTTGTGATTTACCCACTCTGCATTCCTCTTCTCAAGTCTTACATTCTTAGAGGATCCTGATGGGACTATGACCCCATGGCTGTCAGGGATGCTCAGTTCAGCCCGTTGAAGACGATATAACCTCCACTGTTCATTTGCCTGAGTTCTGTACATAGGGAGAAACAGCCTTGTCGTTTTCCTGATTATATATTAAGGTAATTCCATATTTATATGTGATTGAGTGTTGGATCTTGAAGGTGATTTATATTTTTTTTATTCAAGTAATATTTGTATATAACATTTAGGCTGCAGGTGTATAGCAGTCAAAATCTTTACAAACTGTGCTATGTTACTACCAAAGTCTAGTTTCCATTTTCACCATATAATCGACCCTTCTACTCTCTATATAACCTTTCTGCTAACCATGATTTTGTTCACTTGGTCTAAGAGTTTGTTTTTGCTTTGTTTGTTCATTGGTTTTATTTCTTAATCTTTTAAGATGTCAGTGCAATTGCATAGTGTTTGTTTTCCTCTCTCTGACTTATTTCAGTGATCCCAATACTTTCCAAGTGCATCCATATTATTGCAAATGGCAAGATCTCTCCTTTGTCTAGTTGAATGTTTTTCACTGATTTTCTTTTCTTCTTTTTTTTTTAATATACCGCATCTTCTTATCCATTCATCTACTGTCCACATTGGTTGTTTCCAGTTATTGACTATTATTTAGTAATGCTACCATGAATACGGGGGTGCTGATATTTCTTCAAATTATCATTTGAGGATGGTGAGTTGACTTACTAAAGGGATGGTTTTGTTATGCAGGAAACCATCACAAAGGAGTGTGATTTAGTTGGGGAGTCCAGGGTAGGAATCCTTAAAGCGCGGTGACCCCTGAACCGAGACCAGAGCATTAACAAACCCAGACAGAAGGAAAGAGTTTTCCAGGCAGAGGGAGTAGCATGTGGGATATCCAGTGTTAGGAGGACATGAACAAAGACAGGGCAGTGGAGCTGGGCAGTGAGGACGAGAACACCGCCTCCGGTCTCAGAGATGTCCTCGGAAATTGCAGCAGAAAACCACCAAGGGGCACACGCTGTTTCGTGCAGGCTTTATACATCCTGAAGCGAGGCATTAAAGTAACAGAATCACCAACCTAGCTTGGGATTCTTCTCATTTCTTAATATCAGGAGAGAATTTCAGAGCCAGAAAGAGCAGACTGAGTGTAACTTAACTGTGTGTTTAATGGGCAAGATAACTTTTCCCCTGGGGTGGAAATAGCATGTAAAGTCACACACAGTCAACCCAATTTCTTGCCAGTAATCCATAGACACATACAATTTCACCAGGCTGAGATTGCATCGTTTTTTCCTTATTCACTATTTTTATCTGTTTCTCTGATGACAGACCTACTTGCTACTTCCTTCTCCCTTCTTCCTGTAGGAATTTACATTTCTACATTTAAAATCATTCTCACTGTCTACTAAAGAAAGCCTTAGACTAAAGAGGAAATGTTCATTTCATATACACATGAAGATAACAATGTTAAAAATGTTGGTGGCATCTAATGGGGTGTATACTACTAGCCCTCAACCAAGTCTGCTCTAATGCCAGTGAGGCACTGATCTTTCAATAACACCACCTATGATTGTTGTCGATTCTAGTATTTTAACTCTTAGGCTTTATAGTAGATGATTAGTTATAATCAAATTCCTTGTGTCTCCCTTAACTTAACATGTTGGAATCATACTATGCAATGTGCCAGTGTTGGGATGTATGGCATTTGGGGGTAATAAGTCATAAGGAAGGGAGCCTTCAGAATGGAATTAAAAATACCCAAGAGAGGCCCTCCCTGGTGGCGCAGCCGGTTAAAGCACAGCCCTGAGAATCTAAAGCCGCTTCCGCATGAGTTCAATTCCTGCCTGCCCCGGAGGTGACCACATGGCGCGGCAGACCTCTCCTGACCCGCCCGCTGCTCCCCTCAGCAGTGTACTTCATCGATCTGCCTGTTCTGCTCCCCACTCTGTCTCTGGTGAAGCCTCTCGCCACCCCTGAGCCTCTGGCCTGTCCCCCAGTTCTGTATGCACAAATAAATAAATCTTTAAGAAAAAAAAATTACCCAAGAGAACTCCATATCCTTTTCCATGATGTGAGAAAATAACAAAAATATGCTGTCTGACTCAGGAAGTATCATCAGCTACCCATGATCTTGAGCATTCAGCCTCCAGAAGTGGGAGAAATAAGTTTATATTGTTTATAACTACCCAGTTTCTGGCATTTCATCATAGCCATCTTCACAGATGAACACATTACAACTCTTTGAAAAAATATTTGGTCAAACTCAGGTTCACTGGACAAGATTTTGGAAATTTATATTAATGGATTTCTAAGAGAAGCAAATTAGTATTTATAAGTCTCTGGGTTTGCTGATTGTAGTATCAGATCTCTTGCATACATTATGAGCACTTCCTTTGGCTAGCACTGTGTCCAGTTTCTGAGTAGAAAACAGATTTGGAAATAGCTCATAACTTATGCAAGGACATAGTTGCAGTAAATAAAGGAACAAGAATTTGAATCCAGATGTGTCAACTGACTGTAGAACTCAGCTTGCTACCAGAACACAGTCTGTTCTACTGTGGGAGCTGGGATTGAAGAATTTTTTTCTGCTTATTTTTAATGCAGACTCCTAATGACGTGTTTCAACAGTATAGGAGATAGGAAGTATTCATGACCTTCTCTGTTTCTAGCCCCTTCCGGTACACAATGGCAATGATAGAAAAGCAATGTTCTAGTAAACTTATTCTCTATTTTCTTAGCCAGCAGGCAAGTCACATTTATCGAAACAAACTGCAGAATATATTTTGAAGAGACAAGCCTATAAAGTTGTTTAATTGTTAAAATGAAAATAAAACATCTTTGTTTGAACTGCTTTGTGAAAGAATGAGACTTCTAAAATTTATGATAATGAATAAAACTATCGGGGCATACACATCAGGATGATACAGAATTTATATTATTCGAAAGGGAAACGTTTACATAACTTCCTAATGGAGCTGCCATTTATGATTCAATAGTTCTCTTCTCATTTAAAAAATAAATTGCATATTTCATTATGGCTTATTATCTTTTCCTCTGTTGATTTGGTGAGAATTCTATAATTTACTTTATATTAAAAAAAGAATAATAAATGAGTTTAATAATGTCCTTAAGCCTCTTAGCACTTTTTCCCCCCTATTCAAGCCACTACTAAAAAATATCAGTGCCTGCAGTCTTCCAAAACTCATTCTAAATAGCCATTGCTATTTGAGCTCTGAAATACCAATTAATACTGAAGTGGCAACATTCAATCCTTTCTGTACTAATCTTACTGGTAGCAGAATTAGTCAGCAATGGAAGTTTTTCTCTCAATATGGCCAGTAATAGTATATCATGGTGGTTTCCTTTTGATTTGAGATGGACATTCAGTTTCCATTTTTAATGCAAAATCCGTATGACAGTTATTTATTATTTTATAATCCCTATACCTTGTCTATTCAAAAGTGGAAAAGTATTATTTTTATGACCTGCATTTTCTTCATGAAACAATCTAAAGTTGAAAAGTAGATGATTTCTGAAGGCATAAAAAAATCAGCAATCATTTCAGGCATAAAAAAATCAGCAATCATTTCACCTACCATGCCACCAGATTTAAACATATTGTGTATGTTCCAGAAAAATATCAGTGACTAGAGATGGTGAAGTCAATTTTACCATTGCCCCTAAAGTGTATTGGTCGTTAAGATTGGGTGTTATGTGATTAAAAGGGTCTCTGATGAAAAAATCTCTGGTTAATCTCCACCATTTTGTTTAGCTGTTAGATGAGATGGGCAGGGGTGCCCTGGGTTCTTCCTGCTTGTTGTACTGACTACCCACAGCAGCAGTAACTTCGTGAACATCCCATGTGAACTCCTCTCTGTGGGTCCTTTTCCTGCATGGGGAGATCTGTTGCTTTTCCATATGTGCCTGAATTTGCAGCAACCTGACTTTACTATGTCTCTTGATCTAACCTGTTCCAAATTCACCCAAGCTTCAACTGTACTGTTCTGTGTACCATCTCCAGAGAGTTAGAGTTGAAAATTTAGTATCCACCTACCTTTCCAACTCTGCCATATCCTCGTCTACTTGGTAATTTGGGTCAGCTCATTTCTCAAGGCTTGTCGTGCCATTGGTCCAGCTCACTAATCTATTACTTGCCATTTCCTTGACCTGAAATCCCTTCCTTTCACTTTCTAATATCATGCTGTCTTTTTAATCTTTGGGATTCTGGAATGTCTTGTTCCCAGAGTGGCTTTCTGTGCATGCTCTATTTTGCCTAGGGTTCTCTTGTCCTTCTCTCTCATGGTGTACTCAGAAGATGGACTATTATACAGGCATCAAAATGACATATTGACAGGATAAACTTTAAATGGTGGAAAGTGAGCACAGTGCTTGAAATTTATTTAAATAAAGAAACTCTACTGACTGAAACAGAAGTGTGTGCACTGGAGAACATATAAAACACAAGCACAACAGAAAATATATATACACTTTCAATCCACAAGATTAGAACACAAAAAAGTATGGATTCTTGATCAGTGTTTTAAATATTTCTGGGGAGTAAACAAGGATTCCAAATCAAACTTGAAAGGTAATTTTTGCACATGTATATATAGAGAAAGTATAATTCTAAAAAAAAAATGAATAACATACAATACAGTTAATGAGTCGAATGTGCAAAATTCCCATTTCTTAGTCATTTGATGGCAACTGTGTGACTCTTCTCACAAAAATGGTGACAGGTTCAGTGCAAGTTCACTCCAGCTTTATGGATTGGTTCTGTTTTTTCTTTTACCAGGTGAGAAAGTCTCTTACTTGACTAAAGTGAAGGTCAAGGTGATGATTCCTCATCAAGAAATGCATCAGCCAGCCAAGCTGCTGCTATTATTCTTGGTGGTTTCACATCAGCTTTACAGCTAGTACACTCTCCTTTCCTAGTCTCTTTATTGATTATTTTGATTATTTTTGGGGTGGTGCCTCAAATTATTTTTCAGCCTCATGTAAAACCCATCAGAAAATTCACTTCATGTTAATTTTATCAACCCAGATTTTCGAAAGTGATAAAAATTAAGACAATCTTTATATTTCAAATGTCAGATTTTCACTTTTAAATGCTGTTGGTATTTAAAAAACAAAGAATTAAGGAACAAAAACTGATTAAATACCAACTTTGCAGTTCACAGGGTAAAATAAATATGAAATATGTTCCTGATAGCAAAAGAACACTGAGTGTTTTAGCCTAAATACTGGAAGTCCCTCATGTTTTATACTCTATGGATCTAGATATGGAAAATATTTCTTTATTTTTTTAAAAACATTTTGCCCTCCAAACTCTAAAAGACAGAAAATGTATCTTTCGCTGCAGTATGTTGTCTGGGACTTCTTTATAAATGAGTTAAAATAACACTGAATTATGACAGGGATACAGTTAAAAGTATTTCTTTGTGTTATTTAAATCTATTTAGTCTGAGGATTTTTAGAGCAAGGGGAAATTGTTGACACTTGGGCTAGAAAAAAATTGAAGTTGAATATCTCATGGCCAATTTAGTTGGTTTATAAATTAGAAACTTGCTTTCAAAGGTCTGCTATTCGTTTGTTGTCACATCAGAATTCCTGAGAAACTAGAATGTTGGCAAATGAGAAAAAATAACTTCTTATTCCCAAGCCCTACTTCTATAGTCAATACCTTTATTGTCTTGAGGATTTTAAATATCCTCTTAAAAATGAGATGTGACTGAAAGGCATATTGTACCATTATTTTAAAAGTCAAGCTTAAATTTTCAGAGTCCTGCCTATAAAGCTTTATAAAAAATGTCACACAAGAGAAACTGAAGGTGAATTCAAGAGGAAGGCATGGTCCGATCCACATATTAAAGTCAGGGCATAGGTCAGCTGTGGTGGGGCAAGGGGCTAAATCTCAGCGTTATGAAGCTATCCACATCCACTGCAGCGTGAGTTCAATCCCCAGCCAAGGAGCTGAACCCCATGGCACAGCAGACCTCTCTTGTCTCGCCTCTGCTTCCCTCAGCAGTATATTTCAGTAGATCTACCTGATCAGTTCCCTACTCTGTCTCTAGTGAATCCTTTCACCAACCCCTCCCCCCCGCCAGCTCTGGCTTGTACCCCAGCTCTTTTATGTATAAATAAATGAAAATAAATTTTGAAAAGGTTATAAACAGATATGAGCATATCATTTTCATGATTAAAAAATGTCAGTAGCTCTCCATTTATTTATGAAATAAAACTATATATTTGTGCCAAAATATTTGACCTGATCCAGAGGTCCTACATTGCCGAATCCTACTAGCCCCACTTACATTATCTCTGCCACTATTCTCCTTCTCTCTCTGTGACTTCCAGCAAGACACTCTTCTTTCCTATCCCAGAATGCACCTGACAACCACCTACTGCATGTTTGTTGTAAAATGAGATGTTTTTTTCCTGGACATGCTCACCCAACCCCTTGCCACCACCTTTAGGTCTTCTCCCTATTCTTATGTAGACCCTAGAACTAGATCTGCTGAGACATGAACTCAAGACACTGTATACTCTTCAATTACATATCACGTTTGTAGGTGGCCATCTTGTTCACAGAGTTAAAGTTCCCTCCTCTCCATGTATAGTCTAAGAGGGTAGGACATACCTGTTCTATGGATGACCTTACAGTAATCTGTAAAATGACGTCTGTGTAGATTACATTTCTAAATCTGCAGTTTAATATGCCAGGCAAAGAGTAAATGTTCTACGTAAAGCAGAGAAAATTATAAACCTTCCTGCATAGGAGAGTTTTAGGGAGGAAATGAGGCAATCTGTGCAAGACTTAGCATAGATTAGAGCCGAGAGACTAAGAAAACTGGAGCTCTGGATGGCAAAATTTCATGATATGGACCATCCAGTTTTCTGTCACTCACTTCCTTTCGATGCTTATAATTGGAGAGGGCACCACAGAATGTGTCATTAGACAAAGTAAAGACACTTTGATAGGAAGATGTGAAGTGTAAGGAAACGAGGAAATCAGCTACTCCGGTACTTGATGAATGCTGATGGGAGTCACCGGTGGAGAAGTGCACAGAAGGGGCTTGCCTCTTTCTCCACCTGAAGCTTTGTTAGGAGCTTTCTTCTAACTAGCTCCCTTTGGTTCTTGAGTGTTGCCACTGGCGCTCATCACGAATCTCACCTTGTGACTTTTATCACGATCTGGCTCTCCTTACCTAGCGAAATCCAGAAGTGATTAATAACAATTTAACATTTAGACCCTTATTCTGAAGTGATGCATTTACTGAATTCTCTCAGTGACCTGTGACGTAGAATTAAGACTATCACTAATGTCCAGACATGGAGCCTTGGTTATCCAGCTCATGCAAGGTAGAGCTGGGAGGTGTAGGTCTCGGTGCCCGGTATTTCCACCACTCGCTGTGCTGATGAACGGGCATTGAGCGTGGCTATGACACTGTCCAGCTGCCTTGGGAGACGTTCCCCTCATTCCTGGAAAGCTACAGAACAAGAAGTATTAGAGCCAGTTTTCTGGCCCAGTTTGAACAAAAGTGACCTCATCTTCCTAGATCTTTGCTTTGCTTAATCAAGATTAATCTTTATAAAACAGCAAGGAAAACACTAACCAGCTCCAAAGTTTAGCACTGCATTGATATCATTGCCTTTTTGCTAAATTCTCCAACTCATTTGTTTTTTAGTTTAGAACTGTGGGGGAAGTTAGTGGTCACACCATAGGTGGAAAGACCCTCTACCTACATGACAAGCAATAAGAGGAAGTCAGGGGGAGAAGAAAAAGTGAGAAAACAGGGGGGAGAAGACCGAGGGGGGGGCAGTGAGAGGCAGCTGCAGAAATAAAGCTTGGGAGGAATGGACAGACATCCAGGGAGGGCAGCCCCCCAGATGTCTTCACAGAGCAGCATTCGGCAAGAGGCTGAGTACTAAACATTCAGGACACTTAACTGAACATAGTCTCAGTACAGAGGTGTGGACGAATTTCAGTCCTATACCGTGTCAGAGGACAAAGTTAAGGTTTAACTTGAAAATTTATAAAAACTACAACCTTGATTAGGAGAACTGATAACCTCAACAATAACAGGGCAGCACCAAACTTCATTTAAATTATTGATGTGATAAAATAACACTAACCAGCATATGCATTTTTAATGTTTGCTGTTGAATATTCTATAATTCTTTGTGGTGTGTCAATGATGACATGATCTGCTGAAAGTGGAAAACTATTTATGAGTTCACTGTGAGTACTCCGTTACTTCTGTGTTACTTCTGGATTGCCTCAGATCGACACGCCACAACTGTACCTGTGATTAATGTGGTGCTGTATTTTTTAAGATAGCTGGAAATTGTTGATTTATAGCAAATTAAATTTAAGCAAGTTCCTAAAGGAAAAAAAAAATAAATGTAAGCAAGTTTCTAAAAAATGACATTGTTCAATGACTTTTCACTACTTTTTATATATTCAAATTCTCATCTAGTTGACAAGTTCTTCCAGACACATATATAATAGAAGTGTAGGCTGCTGCAGGAATAGATTATCAAATTACACTAATGAGGATCCTAAAACAGGATGTAAAGGCAACATTTAATGTGCACCAAGAAGCATTAAAAATTCAATTTGGATGCAACTCACCACAGTACTTTTCTAGTTGGCCTATAATAACCTTGCACAAATACATCTTTACAGATTCAAGGGAAAGTTGTTAGTTTTAACGGTAACTTAACAACTAGAACACATAAAATCTATGGTTTTATCTTTGGCTGTAGAAAATGCTCTCAAACTGACTCTTGTTGAATTCAGCAACTGTTTTTTCAGTACTTACTGTTGGGGCATCTCAAATGCACTGCCTTGCAAGTGTGGCTTTCCTTCACTCTGAACCCTTTCTTGTTTGAAATAAGCTGGTCTAAAGAGAAAATGAGAAATTAGGGGTAGAGGAATGAAGTATTTGATCACATAGGGTTTCAAAACAAAATCTCCAAACAATCTGATTTTGTGCATATTACTTATGGGTGGGAATGGAGATACTTCAATTCTACAGTTTTATAAGTCTTAAAATCTGCTGTTGAAACAACATGCAATTAAAAACACAAAAGGGATGTCAAAAGAAATGTTATCAAAGACAGTTGTGACATCTGGTGTTCATTTCCTAAGTAGAGGAAACAAAGCCAAAGCATACACTGAGCGATGATTGTGGTGAGGAGGTGTCATGGCGAGTGTAGACCCTGCTTATTACCAGCAAGATGTTCTACTCTTACCACTCATTTGCAGGTTTTTCAAAAGGGCAGGGATTTCCCTGGTCTAACACAGGATGCTTTTTGTTCTACCAAAGGCCTCCTTTATTCCTCAGGTATTTCTTATTCCAACTGCATTTGACTTTTTGACAACCCACCATGTTTTTGCAACTTGTGATTGACAATATGTAGATGAACAAACAGCACAAATCCCAGAAGTGAGTCTGAAATGGTGTGTTGACTTTTGAAATGTACAGATAGTTTCTAAATCAATGGCCCAAAACTCGGCTGTGTCACCTACGAGCTGGAATAGGACCAAGCCCCCCCCCCCCCCCCGCCCAGACCTGGTGAGGTGAGGCTGCCAGAGCGCTGAGTTCGCCCGCCTAATCCCTTGTTCATCTCCCTAGTGCCTCTCACGCGCAGCTCGAGCAGCAGACCACTGATCTAAAGAATTAGCTGTTACACAGAACTTCAGACTTGAATTTATAAAGCCCACTGCACATTCTAGTCTCATTTAGCCTATTGACACAGGCATGATTCTCATTTAATCGACACAAACTCAATATGTGGAAAGGTGACGGGATTACCTACAATTGTATGTCTTGTTGGGGTTCCTAAGTTAAAATAGAGATTCTGGAGCAAACTCATTGGCTTTGATTTGTTTAGGGTGACAATGTACATACAGAAACCATGGCTGTCATCGGTGTACAGTCAGTGGAGGTTGGCAAAGTGAGTGAGCCCAGAGTCCAGCACCGTGAAGTCCTCTGTCCTGCAGGACTTCACCCCACCGCTACCTGACTTCCACCAGCGTTGCTCCTGTGCACCTGTTTTGTATCTGGAAAAATGGAATTAACCAAAGTGATCTTGTTTGTGTATGATTTCTTTTGATGGTCGGAACATCTGTGAGATTCAACAATGTTGTTCTGTGCAGCAATAATTAATTTGCCTCCACTACTTACTGTGTTTGTGGGTTTGAACATGTAACATTAGCCATTGGCGTATGGGTGAAAATTTCAATCGTTCCAGTTGTCAGCTCCTGCCGGAAGTACTCTATGAGCCTTAATACACAACTCTAGCAAACCTATATGCATATTTCTACCTAGTAAAGGCAAGATTTTCAAATTGTAATTTGTAAGTTACCATTTGACAGAAATCGCCATGAACCTGTGCCTTTCACATCTTTCTTTTTTAGAAAATCATAATTCTTCATCCTACTTCCAAATTCATTCGTCAAATCCTGCCTGAAAAAAGAAAAGCAACCTGCTTTACTCTAAGGCATATGATGTCTAGTATTTTCCTACCTTATTTTACAGGATAGAACATTGATTTACAGAGACAACTTGCTGATTATGGGATTTCAGGGTATGAGAGACTTAAAGGCAGAGAGCTACACAAACAGGTTCTCTTATTTTGATTTTGAATTTTGCTTTGAATTCCTCTGGGAAAACATGTAACAAAGAAACACAAAGTGATTATCAATTACCTGACTGATGTAGTCTTTTGAGTTCAGGGTCCTTGGGTTCACTCCGGGAAAGGTTTCGCCAGAGCTCCCCTTTCAGCGGCACGCGGTGAGATTCTCCACAGGGCAGAGACTCAGTTAGATTTTAAAGAGTAGTTTATTAGAAAGAGACAGAAGAGAAAAGACACTTGCATAGACACAAGCGGCCAGAAAGAGCTGCCCCCAAAGGGACAGGTTTGTAGGGAAGAGACCTGCATGGTTGCAGGTAGGCTGTCTTAGGAGAGCGACCTCCCCAAGGGAGGTCAGTGCAGAGAGGTCCCTGCATGAACAGGTCATGGGCAGGCAAGAGGCTGCTGCCCTGCAGAGGGAGAGTGGGTAGGAAGAAGCACTTGCATAGGCACAGGTGGGCAGAGGAGCAGCTGCCCCGAGCTGGTGGAGACCGCCCTGGTATAGACAGCCTCTCCCTGGGAGGGTCTCACTCCCTGTGAGCCGAGGTTGGTTGACTTTGAATAGAATCTGAAGAGATTTCTGATGACCTTCATCTCCATGTCCTTATCTTTCATCTTTTGGATTTGAGCTTCAGACACAGCCCCAACAGACTGTATCTGCTGGGACCTCCTGCAGCTAGTCAGGCGTCCCCGGCATGGGTTGACCTTGATGTTATGGCTGTGTCAATTGCTGTGCTAGCCCCTTCTACCCATCCGTGACTCAGTCTTGTGATGCCTCCCTGCTTTCCTTCCTCCATCATGACCACTCACAAGTGGCCAGGTTTGGTCATGTTTATTTCGATTTCCAAACCCCTTGGTATCCCATCCCCTTCCACCAAATACCGCTGTTCCTTGTGTGTCCACCTGTGGGTGAGTGTGTTCCTTTACCCTTCATGTGTCTGATTGCCCCTTGGTCCTTTCCTGTGGTCCTAAGGACTCAACGAGCCTTTACTGTGGGTTCTTTTCATGGACCCTAGATCCTCAGCGTTCCCGTCTATTGATGTAACTAAGTCACATTAAGTATCCGCTGTGTTTGTTTCATCCACAGGGCAAATTAGTGGGTAACTGGTGAATAGCAAGTGTGTAAGTTTCCTGATGGGAAAGGTAATTCCTTTTCTAGGCCTCAGTTTTCTCCATTATAAATCGGTATGACAGCAGTTCCATTACATTTAATCATATAAAGACATTATAAAACTGATGCAAACATCAGGTGCTGCATAAATGCTATCGTGGCTGGCAGATAACGGGCAGGCTCTATGCCTAGAATAGTGTCTGGCTAGAGAGCACTTGTAAATTTTTTTTTTAAAGATTTATTTATTTGTTCATACAGAACTGGGGTACAGGCCAGAGGCTCAGGGTTGGTGAGAGGCTACACCAGAGACAGAGTGGGGAACAGAACAGGCAGATCTATGAGGTACACTGCTGAGGGGAGCAGTGGGCGGGTCAGGAGAGGTCTGTTCCACCATGTGGTCACCTCGAGGGCAGGCAGGGATCGAACTCATGTGAAAGTGGCTTTAGTTTCTCAGTGCTGTGCTTTAACCCGCTGCGCTGCGCCATCAGGGTGGGCTCAGCACTTGTAAATTTTTAAGGAAACTTGGGAATTATCTTTGTACTGCTGACTGACAGATAACATTCTCCTCCAGAGGAAGCAGACTTCTCCCCCAGCCCCTCTGCTCTTCTAGATGAATATTGAATCTCTACAAAACCCATAAAATCTGTCTGTAAGCTCTCGAAATCTGTTCCCCATAGGAAGAACATTCCCAGTGACATCCACGTAGGGGTCTCAGGGAGGGTTAGAATGTGTGGCAGTCAGACTCAGGGTTTGCTTTAGAAAAGCACAAAGATAGGATCATTAATGAGCATAAATTATTTTAATTCTCCTTTGTCCAAGCCCTCTTTCTACCTCTGGTAAAGCCTGTTTAAAAAACCAGCTGAGGTATTCTAATTGCTAATTGTTTTACCTCCTAGCCAGACTTCAGTTAGAGCTATTAATTTGCCTGTGTGCCAGTGAATTATCATATATGGTGAAGGGTCCTGGGTCTTCTCTTTGGAAATGACCGTCAATAGGCACTCACTGTGCTTCTGTTACAGAGAATGCGAACACAAACACATTCATTGCCTCTGACCATTCAGCAGTGCTACCACCAATGCCACCAGCCATTCCAAAGCAGTCTGCAGGTTGACACTAATGATCACCCAATAGACTAGAGTAGCCAGGTCACAGCATGAAACAGGCTATGACTTTATTGAGTACATAGTTTCATGAGGAAAATGTATCATCAAGTCATCATCAAGTCCATCCCCCACATGTTTCATCTTGACATGGTGGGCGACTCTGTCCCTCGCCAGCCATGTCTTTGCGTGTTGTGTCAGCTTTCTTTTCTACTTAAAGTTGCTTGGAGTCAAGCTGTCTTGCCTAGAGTAATTTTGGCTTTGATCTTCCCAGTTTGAGATCCTTCTTAACCTTAAGTTCTTAGCTTATAAGTCACTTCCCAAGACATCTCTGTTTTTCCCTTCCCACTCAGGTACCCTGGATCATAATTCTTACATTGCATGGTTGACCAGCATTTGCAATAAATGTGTGAGTGCCTGACGTGATTGGTGGCTTGCATTACTACCAGGAGTAAGAATATCCCTGGACAAATGACCCAATTGACTGGAAATAGTGAGCCAACGTGGATAATAAACCAAAGTCCAAAAGACTAGAATGCTTGCAAGAGCGAGGTTTAAGATACATAGAGGGAAACTCGAGACCAGTTCTGAGTCTAGAACTGAAATCCTTTGGAGGGTTAATTACAACCGTGAGGTGCCTGCAACAGAGCAGTATACAAATACAGAAGTCACAAAGGAGGGGGTTGCCACTCTGTTTCTGGCCTAATTGAGGCCAAAAACTAATAGTTAATGAGTGCAACTCCTAATCACCCTTACTTGCCATGGTCCTTTCAGAAAGTCTTGCATCCTTCTAAAACCCTTTATGTTCTTTTCCTTGGGCTTATGGGCTAAGAGTACAAAATGCTGATAAAAATAAGGACTTGAAGTTATCATATGTTTTCATGACAACTAATCCTATGTGTCTAGGCAAGAGGATTAAGTCTTTAGGCAAGATCTATTTTTGCTGTTTCGTTAAAAGAAAATGATCCAGCACAGTTTGCATGAAGTTCCACATAGAATAATCCTAAGTAATTATGCTGGCTCATACCAGTTTCTCTTTTCTTTAGCTTATTCTGTGTATGAGTCAGAGTGTAAAACTTGTCTTTGATTTATCCATACACAGAGTTGGCTTACTGTAGTGGTGCTAAGCGCAGAGAATGACAGGACAGACCATTTGGATTTGAGTCCAGTTGTAGTTCTGACTACCTGTGAGACCTTGGATGAGTCATTTAACCTCGCTCTGCTTTAGTTTTCTTCTTAGTAAAGTAGTGATAATAGTCATGCCTTATAGTGCATAAGTCATAGAGATGTTATAGTAATAAAAAAATAACAGGAATCAGTTAGAACAGTATCTGGCACATTGCAAATGCTATGGAAATATAAAATATCCCGACTGAACAACTAAGAACAAAGCACTAAATCAGGAGTTTTGAGAGCTTTTTGTACTATCAGAGTTTACATTTGAAAGTCAAAAAGTAATTGCAAAGACACTTTCATAAGCTCAGCAAATATTCTGCAAAATCAACTGGCTTCAATCATCAACAATCTTTTCTTATGGGTTAGACTATATCAAAGATGGTTACAACCTCTTTTAAGCTTTTCTATTATATAACCTCATCTATAATAATAACTGTTAGTTAAGGAAATCATTATTCAAAGAGCTGAATCATCTGCATGCAAATGAGTTCAGCATAATTTTCTTAAGCATGATAATAACTAAAAAGAGAATATTCATTTTTTTTTGAAAGTAACTATCTGAAACAATTTAACAAAATAAATGAAGGGGGGGCAGTTGACCATTTAAAATACAGGAAGATGGTATCGTCGTATGTCTAATTCTCTGGCCCAGGCAATCTTCACCTACCCTAAAACCTACATTATTGGTGCTTTTGCTGCAGGTGGGGTGTGGTAGCATAATCTGCAGAGGTAGCACACCTAAACTCCACAGGCACACAGTGCTGTAAGCCAGCTTCACCGCATTCAGAGCTGATGTAGTTGTAGAGAGACTCCCTTTCCTATGTATTTGTCTCCAGTCTATTTTTGCATAGAAAAAAATCAGCTTTGTATTTTTAGAAAGTGTTTGACTTTGTCCTGAGACAATTATGTCATAGCTTGTTCCTTGGGACATCGTTGATTAAAATCAGGGCTTTTGAATCACTTTCCTTCTTGGCTGACTTCTCTTCCATGGTCCTCAAACATTTTTGATTGTGCCTCTCTCTTCCCATCATAATCACTTGAGCACTCACAACCTCTGTGCAGAAACACTTTATTATTCATATATCTTACTTGCCTGACATAATGAGCATTATAAATACAGAAAAGAGAAAAGGATATAGCTAAATATAGGATTACTTTTTGTGCTCTAGTTGATTACCACCATATTGGGGACATTTCCTTCCCTTTGAATATCACTTTGGGTTCATACATCTGATCTAAACTTTAGCTACACCCTCCCCCTCCTTCATAGACTCACATGCACACACACACACACACACACTCTCCAATCTCCCTATCTGTGTAGCCCATTAGCTTCCTCACTTTGAAAGCCTGCACTACAAAGAAGTGTTGTAGTGGTACATTGAGAACCTTTTAATAGTTAACTTAAAATCCTTGATAGCATTAGAGCTGAAGGACTTTTAGAAAATAGTCATGCTGACAACATGGGATGTGGTGTGACAATTTTGTGTTGTGAACAAATAATTCCTAAGTTCTGCTTATTTTTCTTCTGGCATCTTTAGAGCTTAATTTCAGCCCAGTGACTTGTATGATTATACTGTGTATTTCAATATATACCATAACTTTTCACAGTTACAATGATCAAATCCTCAACATAAGCCTGGAAAGTCATAGCATGTTTTCATAGTAGAAATTCCCAAACTGTTGATAAAAACTTCACAATTTACAAAATCACCTGAAACTTACTCATTCTTAAATAAAACTGCTATTATTTATAAAGCTGACTTCCCTAATAGTAAGAAAAATAAGAAACCACTGGTCTCAGGGACATGGGAAAGGTGTTTTAGATTATTGTGGAAATGAGTAATGATCATTGAAAACTGCTGTCAGAGAGGGGCCCAAAACAGTGGATGGATGGATCTGCTTTTCCAAAGTAGTCTTTGAAGAGGCGCTCTTTGTCGTAACTCACCGGGATGCCTCTTAGTAGTATATGGAAAGAGATGCACAAACCCGCAATCTTTTTTTATTGGAAAGAAATGTTTCCTCCCCCTTAATCATTCCATCTGAATATCCAGTTTTGACATTTAAAGCAAAGCACCTTCAAATTTCTTTTGAAATTTAAAGTTTGTGCTAAATTAGGATTGTTTGGTGGGAAGTGAGTTTTGCATTTGTTAAGGAGATTCGGTTATAAAAGTTTGATTGACTTAAGACTCTTGAAGTGGGTGAATAGAGCCAGTGGCAAGCAAATGAGAAATACAAGTTGGTGGGAAGGTGACTGACTCATTGTCATCCCCTGTACCTCCACTCTGAAGGACTAGGAGAGGCAGTTGAGGGGTCAGGAGACAAAGCTGTGACTGTCTTTCTCAGGATTATACAGGAACAATGTAACTGAGTTCTACGCTCTTGCTAAATAAGGTGCTGATTATTTTCAGGAGACTTTCCTCATAGAGATCTCACTTCCTCAGGATGCAAGGGCTTCTGGTCTTTGAGTCAAGAGTAGCTGCTCAGTAAATGAATATTCAATGAAATTAGGGATAAGACTTTTATAAAATAAGGTTAATTACTGCAAGTATTTGTCTCATATGCCGCTGGCTCCCTTTCTTCTCTCTTCCTTTTGAATGTGCCTATCAAACTCATGTGCCAGGATGGTATAAGGTATTGGGACTTCATTTCATGGAGTCGATATTCTAATGGGCAACATAGAGTAAATGTCAAAATAGTAAATAATTTTAGATTGAGATACGTTTCATTAAAGAACCCTTCAGGGGACAAAATTAGGAAACAGGATAGTGGTAGGAGGTGCTGCACTGTGGTTCACAGAGCGTGTCAGTAATTGGCACCAGAGTGGGGGCCGTGAGGCAGCAACCATGGAGATGGTCTGGGACTGGGTTCCAGAAACAGGTGGGGCCGTGGGAATTGGCATCACCTTCCAGAATGGGAAGAGGTGATATGACCAGAGTGAGAAGGGAAGGTAACACGACTCTCTTTCCACATGTCCTTAGAAATAAATTCTAAAGGCTTTAGCCTTGGTCATGAGTCACCTATAGTTCCTGCTGGGTGGGCTTCTGACTAGGCCATCGAGGTATTCTGCTCCAGTCTTGCTGTCAGCCCAGTGCAACACCCAGATCCATAGTGTACTTGGGTAGGTACTCCCTCATTTAGCCCACAGGTATTTTCTGGGGCTTTCCATGGCTATGTACTGTTTCAGGCATTAAGGGAACAGCAGATAAAACATACACAGGACTGGGTACAGCGGTATGTGTGTGGGGGCAGGATGACAGATGAAAAAGAAGCCCGGTGTGCGTGCATGTGGCACGCAATGCAGAGAATGTAACAGCATCTGTCAGAGGACCCGGGAGGGGCAAGATGAGGACACAGGGGACTTGTAAACTAGGCCTGAACGAAATGCTGTCTCCCTTTGGTATGTCAGCGGGGCACAGACCTTGCACCTGGCTCTTGCATTTCTTTTATTTGTTTTAAAAACTAATTTATTTATACATACAAGAACGGGGGTTAGGCCAGCGGTGTATGTGTACGGAGGATGACAGGAATCATCAGAGACAGAGTGGGGAGCAAAACAGGTGAATTGACTGAATACACTTCTGAGGGGAGCAGTGGGCAAAAACAGGAGAGGTCTGCCACGTCACGTGGGTCACCTCCCTGGCTGGGGATCCAACTCATGCCTCAGTGACCGCCATTAGCTTCATAGTGCTGACACTTAACCCCTTGTGCCACGAGGGAGGTCCTGGCTCTTAAATTCTTCTTGGAGTAGCTCCTGAATCATTCTCACATCTGTGAGGCAATCAACAGCAGAATCCTCAGAAGTTCAAGATTTGCTGATAATGGCAACAGTGTAATGCACTAAACATATATCATATGGCAGATAGGCTGGGCACTTTTACAGGCATTACTCTACTTAATGGTCACTGCCTACAAAGTGGGTATTATCTTCATGTCCCTTTACTAAGGAGGAAATGCAATCTGAGAGAAGAAAACTAACCTGAGGTCATAGAGCTTTCCAGTTGGGAAGAACAACATTCAAAACCTGGCAGTCAATCCCAAAACACAGCTCCTGGAGAGGCAAAGACTAGATAATGCTTTTCCAGAATGACTTCCAATGAACTTGGAAGTGTTTTGTCATCTGGAGGGGAGAATGTTCTACTATCTCTGTTAACATGCTACTGAGGGATGCTGAGTGTGGCCCCCAAACTTGTACTCATTAGTGGAGTCTGGCTGTCTGAGAACACAGTGTCAAAGCAGATGCTTAGTGTGAATGGCTTTTAATAGAACAAGTGCGTATAGAGAGAAAGGACAGTATATTTTTACTAATAATGGCTTTTAAGTAAAACACCCCAAATAAAATATCCACTTATGTGTGTGTGTGTGTGTGTGTGTGTGCGCGGGGCGGGGGGGGGGCTGTGCGATCAAGTACTGAAGAGTTTGTTAAGACATTTAATGCCCATTCTTAACTGCACCAGCAAAGTGTAGCAAGATCAGAGGCCCAGAGGTGAAGCGTCTGCTCATTCCCGGTAGGAAAATGTGGAATCTCCCGAAAGCCTCACTCAGCAAGGTTTCCCATCCCATTCCTGCTCATGTATTTTCCATGAATGTAAGTAAAGGTGAAGCTTCCCGAAGCCCATGCAGTTCAGGCTCCCTCTTCTCTTTCGCTACAGAAGGCAGCCACCCTGATTTGACAAGAACTGCCCTCGGCTGCCTTCTGGGGCTGTCCAGTGTCAGACTTGCCTGGGACTTTGTGTTCTCTTTTCTCTTCCTCACACTTCTCTTCTGCCTGCTTACCTACATCTCCAGACCCTCACTCCCATTCTGAAAGCTCCCCTTCTTCTTGAAACACACATATTCTGTGACTTCTACCTCTACCCCGAAGTTAAAGGCTGCACGAGGCTCAAGAGAGTAAATTTGTGAAACTCTTCATGTTTTTGTCAATCTTCTCTTCTTGTTGTATTTTGCTCCTTCCTATCATCTCTAGTGTTTGCTCAGTTCATGCTTTGCAGATCTGAACTCCTACTGACATTAGAGAAACTGATTGCCCTCTGAGCCTTATTATCCTCACCCACATTGGTGAGCCCATAATACAGACTTCGGGAGAACGTTACACATTCAATAAGCCAGTATTGTCTGAATACTTAACATGGCACTTTCCTCCTCATGCACCTCATTTGGATGTCTCTTAATTATATAATGACTGTGAGTTTGCATGTTTGTGTTGTCCTGAAAAATAGTCATTTAAACATGGGAATTGCCTTAGGAATGACCTAAGATTTCAAATAGTACATTTGTCACATAGATGTGTTGAAAGTATTGTGCTTGTCATCTTGGGTGGT
>NW_004567113.1:48336144-48344855 GCF_000260355.1 Condylura cristata
TTTTAAAAATGTGATAAATGAAAAGATGCCAAGGAGTGAGGGGATGAGACCAAGCCTAGCTATCATAGATGGAAGATACAATACCTCTGTAAGTGCATATCTCTCTCTGGTAGAAAACAGAAAGCAGCTTCCAGCAAAAGACAAATCTTCCATGGAGCCCAAGTCCCTACAATGGTCTCTCCCTGTCCTTTCACAAAAAAAGCATCTCTGCTCTCCCAGGTCACCTTCATTGTTCCCAGATCTGACTGTTTTCCTACAACTCCAGAACTTTCCATAGTCTCTGCTCCGAGATTGAATGGCTTGGAGATGAAAATGTAGGCCTCCCACTGCCGGCTAGGCCGGGATTCACAGGAGCCATGGAAAGAGAAGGGCTTGCCTTGAACCAGGACTGGAGAGCATCCAGTAACTCAGGAAGAGCGGGGGTATCTTCAGTGAGGTGGATCATTTGTGTGGAAAATGCACTGAGAACTTTATGTGAAAATAAGAGCAGTAAACAGTAAAATAGGCGGCATGCTTATGTTGATATACGATGTTGCAAACCTGAAAGCTAGTAACATAAATCAATGTCGCTTCACTAAAAAAAATTGAAAATATAAGTGAAGTTGGCAGGAGGTCAGTAATTCCCAGAGAACAAAGAAGCATGCTAGGAAAGTGAAGCTCACCCTATGTTCTCTGTTGACATTTGAACATTAGTTCAGTGTGACCTTGAAAAGAGGGGAGAACAGGTGAATACATGGGAGACACAGAGCACTAGGGTGCTAACGTGGCCATCTGCTCCTGTTGGGAAGTGCCTCCTGTTTTCTCTCTACATTCCTAATTACTTCTAGAACGATCCTGTATGATGAATCCTGGCACTGTGTAATACACTTAATGAGAGTGGTAACTCAGGACAGGGTTTTAATGGATCTATTTTTTAATTTGCTGATTCTGATCTTAGTCGATATATTCTTCCTGACCTTTTATCCTTTTGAATTAAAAGCCAGGCAATTAAATGGTGCCTGTTCTGCGATTGGCCAGCCACGAATGGACAAGCCAGTCTGTACCTAGTCAAGGACAGTTACTGTGACTTTGGGTGCTAATGCAGACCATCCCTATTCAGTCTTCAGTTCATAGCTCCTATTTGCTTTCTCAGGTGAGCCAAATAAATGAGTGGCCCTGCCATTATTTTTCCTTGAACTCTTACTCATTCTTTTTTTTTAAGATTTATTTATTTGTACATACAGAACTGGGGTACAGGTCAGAGGCTCAGGGGCGGTGAGAGGCTTCACCAGAGACAGAACGGGGAGCAGAACAGGCAGATCAACGAAGTAAACTGCTGAGAGGAACAGTGGGGGGGGGGCAGGAGAGGTCTGCCAGGCTATGTGGTCACCTCCGGGGCAGGCGGGGATCGAATTCATACTGAAGTGGCTTCAGCTTCTCAGTGCAGTGCTTTAACCCGCTGCGCCACCAGGGAGGGCCGAACTCTTACTCATTCTTAATGATGAAATACATGTTACACATTTTAAAGGCAGCACCATCCCGTCAATCACTTAAAAATCCAGTATGTTTCTTTTCCTAAGAATTTTATGAGGCTGTCTGCTGAGATCTATTTACACTTATTATCTTAAATAGAATTGTTATTTTGTTCTGTTGTGCAAGATTATATTGTCTCTACAATTAATTCTGTTTGAACAGCTTTGCTGTTCTCAGTCTCAGAAAGAAAGGCTCCCCTAGGCTCTCTTTCTGCTTGTTGAATGGTGCTTGTAACTCCCCTCCCCCCAGTGCTTCTGTGTCAGGGTCTCTGCATGTGGGATCCACCATGAGAATTCAGGTGTAAACTTCCATAAGAATGAAAATTTCATCTTTATAATAGCTTTATGCAAGTCCCTCAAATATTGGCATAAAGAAACCACAGAAATTATGTGCACCCATGGAATCATAGTTATAATCAGTTAGAATAGCACTGTTATCTAGTTTTAAGTTACAGATATTGTTAGCAATTACAGTAGTTATTATATACACTTTTATATATTGATAGTTTATATTTTTACAATGAAGTATCTTATATCACATAATTATTTTTATAATATTTTTATAGCTCTCATTGCCTTTATAACCTTTTATTCATATAAAAGCATTGTTCTAAGAACTCTGAGAAAGATGAGGAATGAAGCTTAGTTCTACATTTCAGATCTGAATGATATTTGGAAAGAACCTTCATTTCAACAATTTCTCTTCATCTACAAAATGGAAAAAAATAAAGTCTTCCATGTAGCAGAAACCAAAACCATTTTTATAGGTTTCACAAAATTGCAAAAGGGGTCCATGACTTAAATTGTTAAGAATTCCTTATATTTTCTGAAGTTTCCTTTATAGCATAAATTGTATTTGGAATGTCCTTTACTTGTCCTGAAATACCCTAAGTCAACAAACTTGTATTTTCTTCCAAAACCCTGTGATCTAATATGTTTTCATATTGCATGTGAAGTAAAAGCATTTCAGTGCCAGTTAGAAAAATGAATCAGACATTAAATTAGCATTTACTATAATGAAATCAGACCAGTGTAATTACCACAGTGCAATTACACTCATCTGAAAATTTGCTGTGTTTCCCTTTTCAGCATCAAATAATCAAAACTCTTATTCGTCTGTGAATGATAAGATGTTCTTCCTCCAAATGCTGAATACGGGCGTTGATTTTCTTTGACAAAAAGGCTTCTATAACAACTTAATTGATTAAAATATGTATTAAGCGCTTACAATGTATTGCGAAAATAATATTCCCTTTCTTTGGTGTATCAAAGTTTAATACCAGAGACAGAGAGCGAGAACTCAAGGAAACATAGCCAAATCACCAAGAATATTTCAACGTTGAAAAGCGTTCAATGAGAAAAAGGATAAAAAAATAAACACTTATTTTGCATACTTATTTATCTGAATTGAGTTCCAGAGTTAATCAAACCCTGAGTCCCTGTGGGCTTCTGGTGAGTCTGTGCCTAATGAAAAGGCGGCTCCATTTGCAGTGCTGTGACTGGCGAAGAGTCTCCCACGCTCATTGTAAGAGATAATGTCGCATCTGGCGAAGAGTCTCCCACACTCATTGTAAGAGATAATGTCGCATCTGCTAAAGGACCAGAGCTGCATGCTGGAGCCCCTACTGACTCGCTATGCGACTTGGCTTGAATCACGGCCCACTGCAGATCACTGTCTTGAAAATGAGAATGAGAAAATGTGACTGGTGAGGTAGTTATGGAAATTAAAGAATGGAACGCACGGGCCACCACTGTCTGGCACACAGAGAGTGCTCAACAAACTTTAATTGTGATTTACCATCACAACTTCACACAAATATGTTCTCTTCCTAGTAGTTGGAATTCAAGTACCATGTCTAATCCTAAACTGAATTTAATGTTCACCCTACTCCTGAGTGGCAGACATGCCCTGGTCTCAGGAAGTAACATTAGAAGCAGCAGCATGAAGAGCAGCCAGAGTGACATGGTACCTGACGCGTGTCCACACTCACCTGTGTGCCGTGAGCTCATACCTTAGCTTCTCGTTCTAAGGATCTCAGAGCAATCATCTGTTGGGGAAAATACTTTGTCTGTGCTCATGTTGCTTCTTCCCTCTCTCCTCCTTCCTTCCTCCCTTCTTTTCTTTATATGGGAGTTGTTTAGCAGAATGGAAGGATGACTTGGTGATGGTTATGTCTTCTGCTACTTTTGTGTATTTAAAAACAGGACCACAAGACATAAGTAAAAGGCTCTTTCATATTCGGAAAAAATAGACACATGTTAGAGTCAAATGGAAGATATTAAAAGACAGTAAAGTAAATGCTGAATGTGGGATCTTTATATCAGTAGAATCTTGCCTGAGACAGGAGAGGTTCAATAAAAAGCCAATTTGCAAATACCTGGGTAAAGTTAAGGAAGCGGAGACAAGAAGGACCACCACAAGAAGCTGCTTTATACCTTCTGAAGAAGCAACTTCAGAAAGGGGGGTATCATCACTTCTCCATGGACTGGAAAGGGAGGAAGCCGCTGTCCAAAGCTGAGTGGCCCCAGCTCTTCTGATTGCACCCTCAGAAGTGCAGCCTTGCTTCATCACTCTGTGGAAGGAGCCTTCCTTCCATCCCCAATAAGCCTACACACCCACAGAAATCAGAGAATTCAGGATCCACTTAGAAAAGTCCAACACATGGCCTTTTGGTGCTTGATGGAGGGTGGACCTAAAGAGGTGAGTGAACTGTTGGGAGAAGTTCAGGCATGCCCAGAGGGAGACACCATCGGGATTAGAGCCTTCATGGGAGGCCTTCTGACGTGAAAGCAAAGTCCATTAAATAATGCCCACTTTAGTCACCATGTTGTGTATGCAGCTGAGCAGGGTAGAACCACCAGCTTTAACGTCCCCCAAATGGATTCTTCAGAAGGGCCCCCCAACACCAGCTCACTGGTTTGTGGCCATGTCGCCTACACCTGTTGGGATATAGGTGAGAGCTGTCCAGAAGGCCTGGGCTGTGCCTACACCACCTTCAGGACACGTGGACACTTAGCAAGTCAGTGACTAGGTGAGAAACGAGGGAAGTAATACCTGAGGAGGAAGAAATTTCTGCTAAGCTGACACTGGGTCTCAGCCTTGTTTATTTTCCTTAAATGGTCGGGGGATCTGTTCAAAGATAAATGCTCTTTGTTGTCACGGAGGTTGCAAAATCTGTCCCTCAGCTGCCATTGATTATGACTGCAAGACCTATTCTTCCAAAATTTTATATTGATCTGTTTACAGAATTCACTTCAGGGCATATTTTTGTGACAGGGTGCTTTGCCCAATGGATCCTTTGGGTCTTATTTTGTTGTGGAGGGGAGGCTGCTTCTGTGTTCAGAGCATTTGCTAAATGCTTGGTCTTAGAATGTCGTGCAGTAGAATAATTCAGATTTCCCAGCATCATTTGGTAAATTATTCAGTCACCAAATATTTTCTCAGTGATGATGTTGTGCCAGGCACAGTAGTAATTGTTAGAGAGGCATTAACTGGTTCTCAGAGGCCAAGTCATTTTCATTTCCTTTAATTCTAATGGATTGATAACACTATTCTTGCCTTGGAGCATGGAATCAGCAGAACAGAGCTCGTAGCTGATGAGTGATGACTTTGGTAATCATGGGGCGGGAGCCCTCTCCGGCTGTGTGTCTGCATCCTTGGCCGAGCCGGGCCTCTAGTGGGGTAGTAGCTCTTCCTTTGATCAGAGGAAACCTTTGTAATCACCGTCAAGTTCACTTCTTGTGCATTTCATCTAACACCTAGAGGGCTCACCTCTTTGTTGGATCAGTTAATTAAAGCCTTAACTACTCAAAGAATTAGCCCTTTACAGGCAAAGGGTTGTTCTCACTTTCTTCTGAGTTCTGTCATATTTTGCAAAGCGACAGTGAAAAATCACATCTAAAGTGGTGACTGCTGTTGTAGAGATTTTCACTAATGATATCTATGAATCTTCATGTGAATATGAAGCCTAGTGGAGCATGTTTGAAATCACAAAATGACCAAGTTTGAAGTTCCAGACCACTTCCCAGTGGAATCTGAGAAACAGTTGGAAAGTGAAGAATAAGGTTACATTTTTCTCTCTGGCAGTTCTACACTGGTTTTGTTGGGGAAAAAAAAAAAAAGTACATTTGTCCCTTTGAAACTCTCCAACATAAGAACTACTTGAACGATTCTGGAGACATGTCTCTCAGGACCGTCCGTCTTCAGGAGCACTCATCTCGGTGAACGGAATTAAAACATTAGATGTTATAGATGTGTGTTCTTTGAGATCAAGGGAGAAACACTGTAAAAGAAGCCATTATGTGAGGGTTCTACCACACCCATTACGGTGACTTTTGCCAAGTGGTTTCTGAATCTTTCTGTCTCTACCTCCCTCTTCTGTTCTTCCTCTCTCATGTTCTTCTTTTCAAGTGCCCTAAGACATTAAAAAGTAGTCTCATTCTGGGTCACCAGCCTTTGCTTCACTATTCCGTATCTAAACCTCAGTGAAGAAAAGAATGTTCATACGTGGAATGGCGAAAAGCCTGCTGATCCTCTCACCTCTCAGTTACACCTGCCTTTAGCAAGGATGACAAAAATACCCACAATCCACAGTAGAAGGCGGCAACTTGGTAGAGTAGATGCTGGTCCACAGTGCGGGGGCCCAGAGGCCCCAGCCACCTTGATCTTTAGTGATCCAGGTCAGGAGGAAGGAAGTAGGTGGGTTAGAGGGGATCTTTTTCCTTTGCTTGTCACTGCTACAGAGAAATTCAGAAATATATTAGCCTCTGGTGTGACTGGATAATACCTAAGTATCAACCCTTCAGAATATAGTGTGTCCTGCTCGCTGTCCCCTTTCTGAAGGCATTGAGATGCTCCCAGACTCTCGTAATTAAAATACAATTAAAATACCACCCTATTCCTCATGCCTGTTTCTTCCCCATAGTTTCTCCCCCCCGCCCCGACCTTGTATTTCTCTTTAATTTGTTTAGCTATTATTTGTTTTACTAGTTCTTACCTGGATCCATGCAGTTTAATAATTGCTTGACTTGCATCAGCTCACTTAATCCTGTGGACAAATTTGAAATGTGTTTACCTCCCTTACAGATAAGGAAATTAATTCCAGAAAGGCTTTTACTTTGTATAAAAGACAAACGGCTGGTACACGGTAGAGGTGGGGTGTGTGTCAGTCCTGGCTACTAACAGCACCACACATTTCTGAGGATACCACATCCAGATATATTATCTTTTTAATAAAAACCCTGTGTTAAATTAATTAAACAGAGGCCATTACAATGTGGCATATCTAATGTAAGTAGCCCCAAATCAAAACCTAATGATAATGGATCACGAGTAGTCAACTCAGTTTTGAGGTCTAGCCATTGGTAAGTCCCTAACTTTTCTTCCTCCTATTCTCCACAAAAGCCAAAGGCCTGTTGCTGTGGTGTTTCTAACCCCTTTGGCTTGGTGCTGCCTGAGTTGATCCATTTTTGTTGAAATAAACTCTTAAAAATTTAAATAGGCTTCAGTTCATTTTTTTTATCAGCTTCAGACAGGACTGTTCTCACTAAAAGCCCCTTTTTCCTTAAACTAGGCATCACCTTCCGTGCCTGTACAGTGTGTGAGCTGAACGTCCGTGAGCCTGCAGCTGTGTCTCCAATCCTGTCCATCTCGTCTAGTCCACTGTTTCCATCTGCATCTGTATTTAGAGACACACTGTAGCCATTTTCCTTTGTGCTCTCTGCCCTACAACAGAAACATAAATTGTTCATGAGGAAAGATGTACTTTCATTTGGACAAATACTCGAAGGACCTTCACATCCCACAGAGATAAGTCCCAATTTCTACTCAGGAAGGAAGAGATAAGAGAGAAAGAGCATTGCATAGGAAAGTTCTGGCTGAGGTTACTGTAGACTTACCTCTGACAGTCAAAACAAGTTTGGGGTTCTTGGCTTGGGAGGAAATAAAAGAGCAGCAGGGACATTAATGGAAGGTGAACATTAATAGTTCAAGGCAGTAGACAGAGGTTTGAAGGGGAAGGTGCAGAGAGAGAAAAATCTCCAAGGATGGAAAATCTAGGAATGTGAACGTGTGAAGAAAGCCACGGTGTGTTTCTGGCTTTGAATTCTGTTCCCTACATTGTTTGCAGCCTTCAGGGACCACTGTTAGCTGACGGCTTGTGGGAATCAAGAACACCTCATCTTGTTTCTGGCGGGGGCAGCGGGAGTGGGGCTGAGCCAAGTCAACAAGGATCTCTAAGGGAGAAAGAACCTGGGACTAAAAATGACAAGAAAATACAGGCAACGTCTCTCAGGAGTTCTCAGAAGTGACAGCTGTACTTCCAACCACTCCAGGGAGCCAGGCTTCTGACGAAAGTCATGTTGCTTGGGTAATAAAGACTCTAGAAGATAGACTACCTAGGGACCCTTATTATTATTATTATTTTTTAGGGTTTTCAGTGCTTTGAGGAAGTGAAGATGATGCTTCTCATTTTTTATTTATTTATTTATTTTTGGAACTCCCACTTGTGCTAGTAAGAACATTTTAACAAGTGTGTCTTTGGCTGTCAATCTGTTGTTTAAATAGCTGGGCTAGGCGAGATCAGTTTCAATTGACAGAGAACATTTTTCTTTATGTCTCTGTGTCCTGGGATCTTGATGTGGGATCATCTCCTACCGTATGCACTCTGCTGTTGTAGGTAATTCTCAAACCGAACTCCTGGAATGTGTTTCCAGGTAGATTCTCATTATACCCCACTCATGGTCAATTGCCTGCTGGTTAAGGATCTCAGTACATTTGTGTTTCCTTGAGGAAGTGGAATTAAAGTCAGTAATCATGGTCAGCACTTGCTGGGCAACTGAGCCGGCTACTGGCCCAAGTGTCTTCTGAAGCTGCGATGTTCTTCCTTTCATTAGTGGCCACGCTAGGCCTTTTGCTCTCTGCCCAGAAAGCTAAACTCTGAACCATGATAATGTTCTTTTAGAAAGGAGTGTTTTCTAGATGGAGACTTGTACCCAAAGATCCTGTGGTTTCCCAAATAGTGGGAGTGCCGCAATTATTGGGGTATGGGGGTGCAGAATGTGAGGAAATATCAGGCATAGAGGGAGTGAAAGCTTCACATTCTCAGGCCCCTGGAGGTGCATGGAAGTCTCAGAGTCATAGTTAAGGTTTGATTTATTTCTTTTTGGCAATGATTGTTGTATTTTTTTTTAATTTTTAAA
>NW_004567113.1:48345235-48363156 GCF_000260355.1 Condylura cristata
GCTGCACCACCAGGGAGGGCCAATTGTTGTATTTTAAGACATGCTATGGTGGAAGGGGATTTGCTGAAGACTTCTGATTCCAGTGATTAATCAGGAATATAGGAGATGGAAGTTAGTATGACTGTCCTCTACAACTCCCTGTCCAGGTAATTTTTTTTTTTTTTTTAATAAAAGATGACAACCAACCTCTCCTACATCTGCACGGCTTGGTTATTTAAAGATATCCCTCCCCATATAGTGGCACTAAATTAATTACATGTAGTTCATCCATCTGGTGCACCTAATGCTTGTAACATGTTCTGGCAGACTATGACTGAGATTACAGTTTTGTAAGATAATTCACTATGAAGCTATCCACAACCACCGCAGCACGAGTTTGATTGCCAGCCAGGAGGGTGCCCCACATGGCGCGGCAGACCTCTCCTGTGTTGTCCTGTGCTCCCCTCAGCAGTGCATTTCAGCCAGTCTAACTGTTCTACTCCCTATTTGTCTCTGGTGAGTCCTTAAACCATCCCCCTCCACACCTATGACCTGTACCCCAGTTCTTGTATACATACATAAATAAATAAATATAATGTAGTGAGGAAGCAGGACACATACTTAAATAATGCTCATACAAGTAAGCACTGCCAGCAAGCAGTGAGCACTGAGCACTGTTATAAGGGGTTCCAGGCTGAGCTCTGTGTAGGAGAAGAGTGAGATGGAATTAGCACTCCTCTGAGAGAACACTGCGCTTTGGCTAGTATTGGTGGCAGTGCTGCCTAGCTTCTCAGAGCCCTCCTAGAGCCTGTAGGTGGCCTTTCCTGCTCCTGACTTCTAAAACAAGGAGATTTCTGCTCTCCCTAGTATTCCTGGCCTCCCGCAGCGAGATGTAGCTCTGTTTGGGAGGCATCTGTGTTGTGAATGCTTGTAGTAGTCTCGCAACCATGGGATGGCTAAGAACCACAAGCTTATTTACGGTCCTGGAGCTGCCCCGGGATAAGCACACAGCATATGGTCTGACCCTGGGGCCCCGCAGGGAATTAGGAAGAAAGCAATTTTATATAACAAATTTCAATTAGTGGTGCTAATGGAGAAGACTTGCTGTGATTTGCCTGAATCCTGAGATGATTTGCAAACAAAGTCTCAGTTCATGCTATTTGTACCAATTTCAGTTTAAGCTGCTGATTAACAGTATGTATTTATACATGTAGAAGAGCAAATTATTTCAATTACCAAGCCTCAGGAATGTAACTCTGCAAGCTTTATTTAAAACCATGGTGCATCTGTGAGATCATTGCAGAAACAATTCTGCCACTCTTGTGGCATTTGTTTTTGTGTTGAGAATTGCTGGATATCGTTTGTCAAAGTCATTTTATAGATAGATGCTTAATAATTCTTTGGTGTGTCTGTGTGATTGAAACCTTTCTAGGAGTTTTAAAATAGTCTCATTTGTCAAGTTTTGATGTTAAATTCAGAAACTGATAAATCAAGTTACGAGTTTGAGTTTAGTCTTCTTTGCACTTTTTCTTTTCCTTTTCCCTCTTTCCTTCCCTTCTTCCTTCCATCCCCTACCCCCGTCTCCCTTCCTCCCTCCCTTTCTCCCCTTTTGCTTTTGTTGGTGATGGAAATGATCACGAAGAGAGTCTCAACAAGAGAAGATTGAATTATCCATTTTTTTCTGTGTATGAGGCTTCACCTTTCAGAAGTCAGATGAGTCATCATCCAGAAAATTTCATTAGTTGAGATTTCTTTCTTACCATGAATGAGTGCTTCTTTTATAATGACTTAAATAGTTTAAATACAAGACTACAGAAAAATTAAAAGGAAACAAGGATTGCATATGTGGTTCCATCCCTACATGCTGATATTTGAGTTTATTTCAGTCACCCAGTTGTTAACCTCCCCTGTGAAGACCCAAGACACTAGCAAGTGGGATGTGCCCAAGCCAACAGTTTCCTGGTGCATCTTGCAGAGAAATGAGTCTGGAGTTCATGTTTGCTACTCAGCCTTCTCTGCTTCTCTCATTGGAAGGTGATTAAAATTGCTTTTATGCACTTATCTTCTTGGAGCTTTGGATCTTTGCTGTGAGGACTTGGGGCTCAGTGCAAGGGGTTCTGGGAACTCCTGTTTGACAAATGTGATGTCTAGTTTTGGTATCTATTTATTTTTTAACACTAGTATTGTAGATAGTGGATGCTTGAGAGTGGGAAGGAATCCCTCATCTATTAAAAACCATATTGCTGTTTCTGATACTTCTACTTTGTGGCAACCCAGATTTGAGCACGTGTGACAGATGTCTAGTAGATAGGAGACGCCTTGGATTTCCAGTTTGGCAGTGTAGATACTAGAGACATAAATGAGGATCTTCACATTGTTTAATCACATAGGACTTGGCTGCTTTCTTAAAGCAAACACATGCAAAAATAAATTGTTATATACAGGTGATTCTGGAAATGTCTAGGTGGCAGAGGTATGATGGAATGATTGTATTGAGTGATTCTTGATAGCAAGTGAAATAATTATTTATTACATGGTGTGTGTACTTTGCACATAAATATATGAGAACCTTTGGGATTTTGTAGAATAGATTGCAGGATTATCCATGGAAAGTAAGTAAGAGGCAACATGAACAGAATTTAAACAGCTTTGCCTTCCCTCACAGTGAGGCTGCATCCTGAAGTCTGCACACTCTCTTTGGATTATTATATGCCAATTCTAGGAGCCCATGGAGAGTGTAAATAATCATCTGAGGTGAGTCCTGTAACAAAGTCATTGTTAGTCAAAGTTTCACAGAATTTTTAGATTTCTACCCATAGAAGAAATATGTATTATCTTCTACAGGTATATTACAGCAAAATAAAAAAAACTGTTTATTGATAGAAACCAAATTGTCATTTAATATGTGTTTGCAAATAAAAACCAAGACACATGACAAATAGGTGTTTATTTTCTAAATATGTTCACACGAGAGCTTTAGTCAGAAATCTCAGAGACCAATTTCCAATTTCACATTAAAAGAACAAGTGGAAAGGTGACTGTAGCTTCAGCTATGGTTGTATCTAGATGTTCAAATAAAATCATGAAGGTTCTTTCTCTGTTCACCTTTGCCCTCTCCTGCTCCGACTTCCTTTTCCTTGTCTCAGTGCTGCATGCTAATGTTTTTCTTTATGACTGGCCTATTCTCTCCCCATGCTGTGGATTTAAGCACTCTTAAGTTTGTCACCTTCCTCAATTTTTTTTTCTCAGAAAGAAAAAGTGTCATGTTTCCTCCCTGTCTGTCTGTCTGTCTGTCTGTCTATCTATCTATCTATCTATCTAACAGTAGGATACTAATTATCCTGCTAAGATAGCAGATCCACACTTATGTACAAATATAAATTGAGAGGGGATTGTGAATATTTGATTGTTTAGGTATAAGTCACCTCCCATGCCTCAGGAAGGGAGTGGAGCTCTCTGACTAGATACTGTATTCAAGAATACTTAAAATAGTCTTACTATCACATTTAGAGATAGACCATTTGCAGAACAAAAATGATTTAATCTGTGAAGTTCATGAACCGTATATGTGGATAAATAACATGTACATTAAAAGCTGCGGTGACTAATGATATGATGTTGACTTTGGGTTATCGCTGCAAAAGAATAATAATTTCATAGAATAACAATATTTTAGTGATACTGTCAAAATAGGTGCCCACAGTACAGGCATTACAAAGTTGGATGGTAATATTTAATAATAATATCAAAACAGATTCCTGCAATAAACATTTCAAAGTTGTTGGTGGTAATCTGGTGATTGAGTTATTGACAATACCAAAGTGGAAACAAATCACTTAAAGGACTTAATTCTGTCTTAATTTCATTAGTCCAGTCATTCAACGAAGTCTTTATTGAACACCTGCCAACAGGGCATTATTGATTATGGCAAATACAGTCCTTGCTCACCTTCTCAACAACGCCTCCCTGCCTGGTCTATAGGCAGCAGGAACCCTATGGCTCTGTTCTGTCTTATATGCATTCCCTATTGTTCGCCCCTGGGTTTTTTTTTTTTTTTTTGTCTTCATAGCAATTAACAACACCTGATCATATTTTAGTTATTTATGCATATCTCCCTTGATTAGAATTTAAAGTGTCTTAGGCCAATTTTTAAAATTTTAAAAATTAATTCTTATCACTCACAGACTCACAGCTTGGATTTGTCTGTTACAAATGAACAGCCACTCGTTATTGAATACATTCTTGAGTCCTGGTATAGTCTCTGTTCTATACCTGTTTCCCAGATGTGATAGGCACTATAGACGTTATATTCTTTCTAAGGTGAGAAATAAAGCAGACTTAATTAATGGGGTGATGGTAGAAATGCTAGTTTGAATTAGGTTTTCAGAGCGATCTTGCAGATGAGGTAACATTCGGACATAAATAACAAGAGTGTACTATCCATTGGGAAAAGAGACTTCGCAGAAGAGGGAACCAGTGATGAAAGCCTAGAGGTGAAATTGTGTCTTGTCTTGTCAAGGGGAAGCAAGAATTGATTAAGGCTAGAGCAGGAAGGGAGAGGAGAGAGAGAGGATGACAGAGGAGAGAGACTGGGGACCAGATCAAGCACGCCACTCTGAAGATGGGATTCCATTCTGAGTAGGATGAGAAATGACATGAGGATCTTTGAACAGGAAAGTAAAATGACCTGACCTACATTAAAAACAAAATCTCTCAGGCAGGTGTTTGTTTGTGACAAGTTAGAGAAGGAAGGCCAGATGGAAAACAGAGATAATAGCATTGCAGGTGGTGAAAGTATGTTCTGGGTATATTGCAAAGGTCGAAACATAGAAATTTGCTGATGGATTAGATATGAATTGATAAATAAAAACAGAGTTAAAATTGACTTATAGGCTTAATTTGATCTTCTAATTTTGAATGATTGTATAAACTCACCAAAGTCTACTAAACCTTGAATTGTGTTTTGTTAATTTCCATGATATAGTGATCCTTGAAACAAATCTTTAAGGGAATAAGTTCTTTGTAATATTTGCAGGATGAGAAGAACAGCTAAAATGAACATGTGTAACGGTTGAGGAGAGAAGATAAATTCTGGGCTTTTACAACTTGAATAATTGATAACAAAATGTTTGATCTGTAATATTTGACCTAATTTTGGTTCCCTGAAAGTTGCTCTACCCTGGAAAATACAGATGCTGTTTGTATCATTTAGGGTTGTAGAATGTGTCACTTGGTTAAGTGGGAGGAATGGGAAGTATAGGGGCTAAGAGGAGAGAATATCAGAATGCTATGCATAGAGAAGAAATTAATCAGTGCTAAGATAGAGTAAAATAAAGGGATAATTATAGACTGTGCCTTTAATCCATTCCCAGAACTATATCCATGCTTATGTCTGAATTTATAACCACTATATATTTCAGTTACCAACTGTGTGTATATCAGTAACTGTATCTCTATGTCTAGAGCTGTATCTATATAACTATATCCACAGCTATATCTTTATAACTGTGTCTGTGTTTCTACTAGAGTATGATCGTGATTTCCATTGTGTATGTGAACATTTTTCTTGATATATGAGAGCTAAACTTCCTTTAAAAATACAAACTTTTTTGTGATTATTTTTGATTTTCAGTGGAAATTTGAGAGTTTATATGATAGCCAATTATCTTAAATATCATTCTTATAAAGTTACACTATTCAAATTCCTGGTTTTCCTTTAGCATATTTAGGTGAAATAAGACAATCAACATGATAGCAAGGAACAGCAAAAATAAATAATTTATTAAAAATTATCCTAAATTGAAAACATCTTAAACCCTTCTAAATTCTTGAAAAAGCTATCTCTTGATCTTTGAAACTTCAATTTTCTGTTTGATTTTGGTTCTGTTTCTTAAATTCAACCATAAATTGATAGTTGAATTCTTTAGTTGTAAGAATAAAGTTCTAAAGTTCTGAAGATGAATTTTAGATAAATGAAGCACTAACATAAAAAACTATGTAGTCTAACATCATCATAAAAGTCAACAAATAAAGGGAAATTGTCCTCAAAGGGAGCATAGTACAGGCCAGGGAGACAGGTGCATCAAATGCCTGCCAACTATTCCGTGTGCTTACAAAAAAAAAGTGCAATCTTCTTTTGTCAGTGTAGACCAGGATGACTAGATTTTCTTAGGAGGTAATTTGTGTTCATGATGAGCTCTTGCCCACACATATTTTTGGTCTTATACCTAATATCTGGTAAGATTACCTTTTCTAAGAACAGAATCTTCTAGAATCTTCCCTCTGTCTACTGTTGTTTTGAGAGTTTCTTATCACTAACTGGATGACCCTGTGTAATCCTGTCTATTTCTCAGCTCCTATATGGTTTTATTATAACATGGTATTTGTTTTCTAAATTTCTAATGCTTCCTAATATCAGTCCAAATAAACTACATACAATGTGTAAAAGTATGACTTTGAATGTTCTTGGCTTTAATTAGTAGCCAAAATGACTTTAGGCAACTATAGTGTCTTAAAACTATCATTAAGAGGATATTCCAAATGCTATTACTGGAAGAAAAAGTATCAGTTGATTCTGATTTATGTGAAAAAAATTTAATCTGTATTAAAAATTTGCTTAAGAAGAATAATAATAGAAGTATAAGCAATTAAGAGTGATAGCGAGTTAACTTACTTTTAACTATTGTAATATGCCACATTCTTATAAACTAGGGTACATATTAAAATGCCATTTTTTTCTAAAATTAATAATTTTATTACCAACCTTTTGAGTTGAGTCCTTTATTCACTGCATAATCATAATTTCCACTAACATTCTACAGAGAGTTAGGGGATGAAATGAGGTGGAAATTGGGTCACTAGAGTTTTAAGTTAAATTCCATTTTAGAGAACTGTGAGACACTCATTTCCCCCCTTATGCTAGTAATCATTCAAGTAAAAATGACAAGAGCAGTGATTCTCAAAGTTATCAAGAAATTAAACCTTTTGCCAGCCATTTTTCTTCTCTGTTCTCCCTTTATGCTCCAGATATCTAATTATAGATGGGAGACACTGATAAAACCTGTAGGATGCCCACTGCAGGGTCTGTGAAGATGGCTGTTTCTAACTTTGTCTTTCCACTGGAGTCCTCAAATAAAGTTGAGTCCTGTCTGTGTGAGATGGCACCTCAGATGTAGCTCTAAGTATTTTGGGGTGTCTCTGCTTCTGGTGAGAGTCATAGTCCAAGGTCACTGGTGAACACTGTCCCTAGGAAGCACCCAGGTTCTGTGAATGAGCTACGTGTCTCTGGGCTTATCCCAATGTGTGGTCAGTGGCCCAAATTGTTGTGACCTCAAAGCACAACAGTGAGTGGGGAGGACTTCTAGCAAATGGGACAGCTCCTGTTCTTCCCTAGTGAGGGCCACTGCTACTTTGCCCCGAGGGCTGATGGCCATGTGGGACTGGTGGTCTAATGAAATTCCAACTAGCAACTTAGAAAACTCATTTTAGTGAAACATCACCCTATTTTTAAATGTTGGTAACTTTTTTTTTTAAGATTTATTTATTCATACAGAACTGGGGTACAGGCCAGAGATGCTGTGGAGGGTGAGAGGATTCACCAGGAACAGAGTGGGGAGCAGAACAGGCAGATCGACAAAGTACACTGCTGAGGGGAGCAGCGGGTGGGTCAGGAGAGGTCTGCCGCGCCATGTGGTCACCTCCGGGGCAGGCGGGTATCGAACTTATGCGGAATTGGCTTAAGCTTCTTAGTCCAATGCTTTAACCCGCTGCACCACCAGGGAGGGCTCTAAATGTTGGTAACTTTTAATTTTGAAAGAAATGATCTGGGTTAGGAACGTTCATTGACAACATCTACAAGGAACACGACGAAGAGGTTTTATGGTAATTCTGGTACCTATGGAAGGTGGAGGGAAGAAGGGTCAGTGGTGGGAAGGGAGGTTAGGGTGAGTGGTTGCAGGAATAATCCATTTTGGTCAGCACTGGAGCAAAACAAGGAGCTCTGGAGAAAGAATGAAGAGCTGGGCTAGAGACCTTCAGGAGCCAGAACAGTACCACCTAAAAGCCAGTTGGGTGAGGATAAGAATGTGGGAAGCACTGAGATTTCAGTTTTCTCTGGGGTTCCAATGGGGGGAAAAATCCACTGGGGCTCAGGTGGAATGTGAATATTTTTATCAGTCATCTGAAATCCAATTATCTGTCTTCCGCAAGTGCAGACACAACTCCTGCACACACAGAATAATTATGCCATGTATGGGCTCAGTTTTGATTTTTCAATCAGAAGATTTGCTGATACCATTGCTACATTTGCTTGAAAGGTCACAGCTTCAGCACTTTAGATGCTGGAAAGCAAAGATGAAAATAGAAATGGAATGATTTTTGTGAAGCAGATGGAGGAAAAGCAAAAGGGAGGTCAGTTGACAGTCAGGAGAGAGGCAAAAAAGGCGCTAAATAATCGCATGTAGACTAAGATTCTAAAAAGGCAGGAAAGGGGGATGGAGCTGAGATGCTCTCCATTCTGAGTTAGCTTGATTGCTAAAAAATCGAACAATGGCTGGTACTCTGTTGAGCTTCCTGAAGAGTGAATGTTCTGTCTATTGCATAAAGACAAAATTTAAATTACATTTGGAATCCTGGGGGTACCTCTCTTCTCTGTTGAGAGGTAGAACTAAGAAGAGTTAGCAGGGGGCAAATGTTAGAACTGGGAAAAAAGCAAGTCAAGCTCATTCAGCCGTATTTGTTGGGCACTGTCAGATGCTAGATAAGATCCTACTGATGAAGACATAGTCCTAGCTCTTAATACAATACAAACATTTAAATAACTATTGGCGCTCAGATAAGACAAATATTAGATTAGCCATTTTAAAGAGATTGAGTTTCAGAGTCTAAGGGAAAGGTATTTGAATGACTAACTGCTTGTTGGAAAGAAGGGCTTGATTTTGGAAGTGTCATGACTCAATACAATTACTTAAAACTTAGCTTTGGAGTCAATTCTAGCAAACATTAGGGATGATGGATGTTTCCCAAAGAGAAAATGTAGAGCAGAAAGACTGATGTGTTGACGGTGGTGCCCAGAAGACTCCTGAGTTTAGTCATCAGGGACATAAGTAGGTCCACATCACACAGGTGATAGCTTTGTGACCCTTGACCTACCCATGGGGTCAAAGGCCCATTGAAACAATTGGGTTGTTGAATGGAGGAATGATAGAAACCAGTATAGACTTGGGAATGACAGTATTCACTATGGCATCAAGGGCAGAAGGCCCAAGCACTGCTTTTTATTGAAAGTGTGGCTTCACCTGGGAAGCAATTTGACATTTAACATTATTATTGGGGCTGTGCTGAATCCCCTTTCCCACTACTTTAACTTCTGGGATTAAATTCTGCCCCACATCTTTTAGGAAGACTCAAATAGTCACACATGCTGCTTGGTCGCTCACTTCTGAGGTCCAAGAGCCAGTGTGCCTGTATTCTTCTTCCGTGCGTACTGTCTTACCACATGTGTGTATGTTTCTGAGGATGTGGGCGATGATGAGGAACTGGAGTACTTCAGACAGTGAGGCAGAGCAGAGAGAGGAACTGCTTTTGATGCTGTTTATACTTAGGAGAGTAACACGCGAGGATGGGGACTCTCTGGCTTTCTTTCCCCAACATAGCCATGTAACCCTCTTTTTCCTCAAGATCTTGCATCTTGTAGCATCTGAGGGCTATATCCAACTTCATGGCAAGGGCATGCAGAGATCTTTTCCTGACCTAACAAATCTTCATTTTTAACGTGAGGAAATGGAGATCCAGAGATGTCATTTGCCTAAGGCTGCACCCTGACTTAAGTTGTGTTCGATTGTTAGGAAAGTCATGACATATTTCTTCTATGTTTTGAAGCAAGTGTGTGTCAGGATTTCTCTGAGAACCCAATAGTTCTGTCTTTTTAGTGTCTAATCTTGTTCTCATACTAGTCTCTCAGGCTGGTATCTTTTCTCATATGTTGGCAAACATTCATTGCCTAGTTGATTAATAATCTTGTCCTAACCATTGGTCAGATTTTTCTGACTTTTTTCCTATTTTTCACCATCCTGTTCCACAGGAACTAGGACTGTCTGGAGATCATTAAATGCTCAGCAAATATGGATTGAATTAACAAATGATCCTGGAAACACTGATTTTTATTCATGAAATCCGGAAATGATGTAACCAGGTCTTGTTGTAAAAAAGGAGAACCATCTCAGAGGGGGGTTCATAGCTTACTCTGAGATAAATCAGCTACTTTGTTATTCCCTAGGTTTTTAATTCTTAAAGTAATGTTTTTCCTGCTATGCCCCACTGCTTTGAAAGTGACAAGCAGCAAAATAGTAGTGTCTGAAAATTTAAAGGAATGTTATAGTGATTTATATATTTTACTGTAGTTTTCCAAATGCTGCCTTATGTTATAGGACCCTCCACTGCAATTCTAGGAAGGTGGAGAGATGGTTGAACTGTTTTATAAATTAGACCATCAATACTCAGAATCCAAGAGACTCAGGAAGGAATTGGTTCAATTTCCTGAAATGTGAGAATACAAAGATGCCTATTCAATCTTTGCACTGTCATTGAATTTACTTTTTTCTGATTCAGCAAGGATATTCCTCAAGGAAATACTTGGGATTATATGTTAAAAAAAAACTTCCTCTGTGTTACTATCACCCAAGTGACAATATCTAGATTTACTTGTTGTTCATGTGGACAATTATTAGAATAAGAAAATAAACTTCTTTGGCAGTGAAGAGTTTTAGAATCATGTGCTGAGTGAGCTAAGGCAAAGGTAAATGTAAGACTTTTTACCATTTTAATGAAAGATATAAAGAGAAAAAGAACATCTGAGAATTGGCTACATGCAGAGTGGGCTTGAATGCTTGAGGTGTGATGCTGAATTAAGTGATGTGACTCTCTTCCAGCAGCCTCTGGGCTGTAGTGGTCCCCCAGAGGACACCCATGGGGAGCTGGTTCTCTCTGTGGGCTTCAGTCGCCTCTTAATTAGAGACCCTTCAGGGCTCAGTTTGCTGTGTTAGCAAACATTGACCTAAATCAACCCAATTAATAAATAAAGTTTCCTAATTTGTTTTGTTGCTTTACTCTGCTGAAGTTCTATTGAGACTGTTTCTCATTAAATTAAATGTGAATGAGAAAAGAGAGTAAGGAGAGGCATTCCCGTTGTTCCAGAACCTTCGCTAAATGGATCTACCATTGAGTGAACAACAGGACTGAGAATTGGGTAGTGTTTTGTTCAAAGGACTTACACCCAGGACCTCAACAAGGGAGAGACATATAATAGAAAGTGAAGACACCTTGGCTAAGTAAACTAGCCAGTGACAGGCTGCAAGCCTTCCTGGAATGACCCTGGAGCTCCTGCATCGTGGAGAGCTGCTTTGCAGGGTCACATGTTTTTACTTGAGAAATATATATTTTACTGGGTTGTAATGAAGGTCATCTCCCTGAATAGGGAACGTCTGTATTTTTTATTCATTTTTTTCAATTGTGAATCTCCATTGACTTAATATCACTGTCTAGTTATGAGCATGTGTTTATTGAATGAAAGACATTAGAAATGATTAACAATGCTTCATTGTTTCCCTAACTCATGAAGATCTGATTATTTATAAAAAGAGCATAATGTTTTCAATTGAGAATAAAACACCATCTTGATATATAGAATATAACACAGTACATCATAGTGCATTGTAACTAGTATCTAAATAATGAATTTTAATATGTTGTATTATGTAATGTACTTATACATCCTTCATAAGTAGTATGTGCTAGGCTGTAATATACATAAAATAACAAGCAATAATGAATGTGACAGTAAACAGTTTTGTTACCTTTAGCCTTTATTTTTCCTCAGCACATTGTAAAAATTATATAAAAATAGATAAGCTCTTATCATTTGCAACAAGTTGGGTAGAACTGGAGGTGATTATGCTATAAATAAGTCAGAAGGAGAAAGACTACTATCAGTGGAATTGCTTATATCTCTTATAGAGAAAGCAAGGTTTCAGATAAAGTAAACATAGAAATCTCACTTTAGAATTGAGGCTGCTGGAGGGGATGGGGATGAGGGAGGACAAAGAGGAGAGGGTACTCAGTGGACTGTGGTGGACTCTGGATGCCTTGGTGTGGGCGTGGTGAGGTGACATATACTCACAGGGATGGTCCTATATCTCTGAATTATTTGAAGTTCTGTAACCGATGTTACTGTACCAAACATTACTCATCTCTGTTAGTTTAGTCTTTAAAGCTCTGAAGTCTGTCCCTGTTGTGTTCTTGGGATGGTTACTTAAATCTCGAAGATTCTGTTTCTTAACCTTCCAAATCTGAAGTAATGATGTATGCCTCATGAGTTCAAGGGAAAGCATTAGCATAAACTGAGCACTTACTATGCTCAGGGTCTCACAGGGACACGCTCTCTGGAGAAGAGACCATTATCGGTCCTATACAAGGGGGGGGATCTGAGGCTTTGTATTGCTTCCTTACGGAGGCCAACATAGTTTGTACATTACTTAGTGTTATGATCTCACAAAAGAAGTGTTAATTAGATTAATAATTTAGGTGCATTTTTGAAGAGCATACAGAAGAAACATACATGGGCTAAGAAAGTTTACCTCATATACTAGAAATAAAACTATACCAAACATTTAAGAGAAAAACAACCCAAGTACTAAGACCGGAATGCCCTAAACTCTGCTCCAGAATGCCTCAAAACAATAGAGGGTTTGGGCTTGTGTTCCAAGATTGGCAGGAGAGGAAAAGAAAGATAGAAAGATGGGGTACAGAGGGGCCACCATGCTCTACAGAGCTAGAGCTGGACAAAGCTCTTGGTGTTCATATATAAGAGACTAGGTCTTGATGTTTGAACGGTACTTATGGAAAGGGAGACACTCTGACTATTCCTTTATCAATATGTTGCTTTATATGTGATGTCTTTAGGAAAATAAAAAATGTATTCATCTTTACATTTTGTATCTAGGTGACATCGCTGTCTTCTACAGAGATGCAGGCCACTCTATCTAAGGTCTTCCCTCTCAGCAACAAACATCATCCAATCTCCTACCAATTCAAGCTTCCCACATTCACTAAAACCAGTTTCACTGCTGTAATTTCCAAGTGAAGTCAGATAAACTGTGGCCTCCTCCTCCTGTGGGCACGTAGCTTGAAAAGTAAATATATAAAGCTGGTTGGATGCTGCAAAATGGGTCTGGAAGAAGTAGCAGAAAAACATATAAAAAGAGTTGTGCCTATTTATCTTTTCTACATGATATTAGTTGACATTTAAGGACTCGAATGCTGCTTGGATTTGAATACATATGGGATTACTGCCAGATTAAACATCTTACATTTTCTGTCTCTGTGCCTTTTCTCTGAGTTTAAATAAAGTGATGTGTGCACAATGTGTAATACCATGTGAAGGCCACGGAAGGGCTCAGCAGGTATTAGCTTGGTTTGCTTTTGCTCTTCAGCATGGTCCTGAGGTTGAAAACTACATTCCGAGAAGACTGCTTCCCTTCCACATCGGGAGTAAGTGTCATAACACTTCTTCTTCTTCTTCTTTTTTTTTTTTTAAGATTTATTTATTTATGCATACCGAATTGGGGAACAAGCCAGAGATATTGGGGCGGGGGCTGTGAGAGGATTCACCAGAGACAGAGTGGGGAGCAGAACAGGCAGATGGATGAAGTACACTGCTGAGGGGAGCAGTGGATGGGTCAGGACAGGTCTGCCACGCCAGGTGGTCACCTCCGGCGTGGGGGGTCGAACTCACACTGAAGTGGCTTTAGCTGGCTTGCAGTGCTGCGTCTGAACTCATTGCATCACCAGGGAGGGCCAGTGTTGTAACACTTCTAATAAGTGTTTATATGTATATTGTTATATGATGCATGCTATGACACTTATCAAATTTTAATTATTGGTTAGCATTTTCATTACCTCCACCTCCCTTTAAGAACAAAGATGATGCCCAACATAGGGTAGGTGTAATACACATTTACTTAATGGAAAGAACATATATTTAGCTGGATTCATGCATTTCTCTAATAGAATTTTGTGCTTCCGTCCTGATTTTGGAAAAGGCAGTAGTTATTTACATTAGAAAGAAGGGAGGGAGGGAAGAAGGGAGGAAGGTGAAATGACTTTCGCATCTTTGGAACAGAATATTAATTTAGGACTCTCTTCAAAAAGAAAATTATGGTCTTCTCAAGGGCTGTAATAATAAACTCATGTCATTTTGGCAGATAAAATGATCCAAATGTACATGTGGTTTTGTCTGCTCAATGCAGTACGTGCTCATTGAATTTTCCAGAGGGTTATTTTTATAGAAAAGTCACACACACACCTTGCACATCTGATGCATGCACTGCATGGTAGCCTTTCTTTTCACAGCTACTCTGCTTATACTGAGAGTGGCACAGAGTCAACGGCCATGAAATGATGACCAAAAATGTGACAGGTCATGAAGGCAGAACTAAGATGAGGACTCAAAGATCTGTTACCTTGATCCATTTCTCACCACCTTCATTTATTTGACAAATTAAATACATAAAGCTTTGGAGTTCCCATTGGTCCATTTTTGTTTTGATTTTTGCCATTGATCTGCGTTAGTTCCTTTGCAGTGTTGCTTGGAGATACTCTTTGTGGTCGGCTTTTCAAAAATGTGGACTTTGAGCATTTAGAGTGTTCTGATAAGGTGTCCTCTCACTTGCAGTAAAGGATCTGAGTTTGGGTTCTGTTGGGCTTCCCACATGGGGCTCCCTAGTTCCTGTCTCTTCCCTGTGTGAGTCCTGTGGTCCCTTCTTCCTCTCTTTAAAGGATGAGCATATGTCACACTGTCTTCTTGCTTTGTTCCTCTAAACTTAGGTATCATGCCTCCCTCCACCAAAGCTGGCTTATCCCATTCTGTACATTTTTTTCTTTCTTTCTTTTTTTAATTTTAACTTTATTTTAATAGAATTTTATTTTACACCATTGTTCATTTTTTCTTTCTTTATTTTTGTATATCTATTTTCATTATTGTTCACTCAAATTAGAAACCAATTTTAAACTTTTCAGTAGTCTTTACTGAGTGCTGGGTGGGAAGCAATCCTGCCACAGGACTTGGGTATTTATTATTGTTAGTTTTGAGTCTATTTAATGAGTCTTAAAAAGTTGTATTGAATAGTGTCCAAATACAAGGATTTATAATATACCTTTAAAATATTTTTTAGTTTAGTTTTGAATATATTTGAGACTTGTACATTTTGCGATATATTTCACAAAGTGACTCTTTTAGTTTCTATTGAATTTCCTATTTTTTCACCCTGTTAGTGTGTTGGAGATTTACTGGATTAGGATTTAGAATGTGTATTTTAGCTCCACTTCCACCACCAATATCTTGTGTCTTAGATTTAAGTTATTCTCTGTCAACTTGAGTTTTGAGTAGTGAATACTGAAGCAGCATGATTTCATATTTCCCTTTTCCAACACACACACAAGCATGCCACTATTCATTGTATTTACCATAAATTGCCTCATATGTGATTGATTCAGTACTTTGGGAACAACTGAATTGACTTTAGAATATTAAGCTTATAGATGAGTAGCAATTACCTTCTTGGAATTTTTCACACCTAGCATTCCTTTTCTAAATAAATGTGAAATTATTAATGACTTAAATTAAAAATTAAAAAATATAAAAAGTATAAAAATTTCAGTAAGCATTGCTTTCATTTTATATGGGCATTGCAATATGTAACACTGAATTAATTTCTCACTGATTACAAAAGTAGTATATTTACAAATGATTTTTTTTTTCTGCTGGATGGTGTGAGTGTAAAATGAACTGAGCTGATATTATAACTGATCAGATTATATGAAGCACAATTTCAATAAATGTTTTGTTTTGATGTGGGCTTCTTCTCTAATATCCTCATTAATTTGAGGGCAGATTGTGAACATTCAGTTTTATAACACAGAAAGACTTGGTGAGATTATAGAACAAAAGCACTATGACAGGAATTATAGTTTAAGAAGACAGTTCCCTCAATGTTCTCTCTCTATAGCAAGTATCAAGTTGTGCATAATTGATATTGCCATAAGTATGTTCCCATCCTAGCACAGACAAGAGAATAGGGTAAATTAAAATGCACACTTAATATTCACGGTTGTACAACAGAATGATTTCTTTTACATTTTACATAAATATCCCACTCAATGGAAATGAATATTCTCATTGCAAATGAATTGAGACAGACAGGTAGGAAGAAATCATTACACGTTTATTTTGCTTTTCCCCAAATGGATTATTCCAAAAGAAGGTAAAATCTCAGCTAACTTTGGCATGTGCCAATCAGTTCTCCCCTCCCCCCTTCCATTCTCCCTCCCTTTCTCCTCCACTCCAGTCTCCTTATGTGGATATGGATACATAAATGTCTCCCAAAGTAACTCTTTCCTTTTGTAACATTATCTCCTCAGGTACCCCTCATTTTTAGAACAAATATGTATTCTTATCATTCTTAGATATTTGCAGCCAGAGTGAAAATATTTCCCAACCATCCAGAAGCGTCTGAGACAAGAACAACTATGGGTAGGTGCCTCTGGGCTCCAAGCACATGGAGCTTCTATAGCGACCTCTGTTGGAGAAATGAGGCTCTTGGGGGTATTTTAAAGCGATTTCCAGACTTTTCTATAACAAAAATAAGAATGAGGATGATAGGTTCTGCTTGTCCAGTACTTTCTATTCTCACAAGTTCCTTTGAGAAAGGTGTGAATATGTCCATGTTGTGAAAGTGTAGGGCATTTAAATAACTTGCTGGAGGTCACCCAGTGGGGAAGCGAGGAAGACTGAATTGAACTCATTCTCTCTGACTACTAATGTGGCCTCCTGGCTTGTGCTGCTACCTCGGCCATTGTTCATTATCAACCTCATCAAATCATCCCACCAGCACATCCATGTTAAAACTTGGTTTGAAGGCAAGTGGTGCCCTGGGCTTTTCATGTAGGGTAGTGGCTCCGTTTTTCAAGAAACACGGAGAATCCATCCAGGAAATGAGATTTGATAGGTTGCTCAAATTCCGTAATACTGGGATAGTCCAACATTTTTAATTATCTCAACTAAGACTTCCCACGATGTTAAGCCTTCAGAATGGCACTGACTCAGAAGGGAGACACAGAAAGAAAGCTTCTCTGCGGTGGTGGTGACGAGACAGAACCAAGGGCAATAGTCGAGATGAAAGAGATCTCAGCCTTCTGCCAGCATGCTGCAGGGGTACCACTAAAGATAAAAGTGGAAAGGAGACTTCCATTACCAGTCAAGGGAGAAGGACCAGTTTTTTAAAGCTGAGCAAAGGGAGACAAAGCAAGAAGGACATTCAGTGGTGGGAATGGAGAGAAGCACGGCAAATAGCACAGAAAATGAATGTGTGGCCGTGTGGAAAGGACAAGCACGCGGTTGCTTTGTACGAGGAGTGAAAACATGCTATCCACAGACTGCTGTTCCAAGCGGAGAACAGAAATCTTAGACCAAGGGAAGAGATACTTTCTGTTTTTAAGAGAAGATTGTAGGGCTTCCTTGGTGGCCAGAGTGGCTAAGTCTCAGCATAATGAAGCTGTGCGACTTGGGTGATGCTATCTTCTCTTGGGGGAAAAAAAGAGGGTTTCGTATTTCTTTCCAGTTACACAGATGCGTGGACCGCCCTGGTGCACAGTGGTTAAGTCACAGGACGATGAACCTGTTGCCAGCCACTGCAGCACCAGTTTGACTCCCAGCCAGGGGGGTGACCCACATGGCACAGCAGACCTTTGCTGTCTCCCCGCAGCTCCCCTCAGCAGTGTATTTCAGTAGATCCACCTGTTCTGCTCCCAACTCTGTCTCTGGTGAATCCTGTCACTCCCAACACCTCTGGCCTACACCCCAGTTCTTGTATGCATCAGTAACAATAAAT
>NW_004567113.1:48364291-48390983 GCF_000260355.1 Condylura cristata
GCTTTTAGTAATATTACAATCTATTGTGCCCTCCCTTGTGGCACAATGGGTTAGGATGCAGCACTGCAAGCGGCCACAGCTGTTTCAGTGCGAGTTCCTAACCCAGTCCTGGAGGTGACCCACATGGCAAGGTAGACCTCTCCTCACCTGCCCACTGCTCCCCTCAGCAGTGTATTTCAGTCAGCCTTCCTGTTCTGTTCCCCACTTTGTCTCTGGTGAATCTTCTCACCCCCTGCACCTCTGGCCTGTATCCCAGTTCTGTATGCATCAATAAATAAATCTCAAAAAAATCGATTTGTTAAAAACAGTTTTTACAATTGAGACATGGATCTGAAATACTAATTTTTACTGATACTTACTATATGCTAGTACATTAGTTATTACGTGCTAATTAAGTTTTTACAGCAGACCTTGTCCAGTCTATCTCCGCTTGTAGATGAGGAAATGGAGACACAGGGAGGAAATGAAACATTACAGCAAGTGGGACATAAGCTGTTTTACTCTATACTTGTAATTATCGTATATGTTACTGTGACATTAGGAAGACTTATATTCTTGGGCTGATGGTATTTTAGAGGCAAATGTTACTTGTCAGGAATTTGTATTAGATGAAAATATATGCCAGTGAGAATTTCACCATAAAATGCTTAGAAAAAGTAAAAGTGTTTCCATGGGACCTCCAAAAATCTAGTATAAAAGATTGGTATTTCTTTTTAAGTAGATACAATATGTAATGAGATAATGTATGAAAAACCTCAGACTTCACTCATGGCAGATGCTAAAAAAAAACTTAGTTAACTCTGAGTCAGATTTCTTCTGAGAGTCTCCAACACATGAAGAATTATTTGGAAGTCTGAATTGTCAGATAAGTTATTTTATTGATGAATAATTTATCCCAGCAAGTTTTCAATTTTTTTTTTGCTTTTTCAGCACACACAGATTCTGCCACAGTCTGTGTCTTTTTGTAAATGCTGTCATCTCCTGAGGAATGGATTCTTAAAAAAGAGGAAATGTTCTGTTGTCCCAACCACATAGACTTAACTGTTCCAAGGTGCCATCTTTAATTCACTGTCAGTAAAATAAAGAATTATTTGACAGCCAGTTGATATCACATTACATTGTTCTAAGATAATGCTAACCTCCATAGAAATGGCCTCTTTTAGAAGAACCATTATAAAGTGTGACATTCAAGTAATCCTTATTTATCACAGACCTTTTTTTTAAAAAAAAATTCCCAGTTCTCAACTTTTGATTGTAAGGATTTTGATTTATTTTAAGGACTCTTCAGAAAACTTTAAAACCATTGATCTATATATTTCATGTGGTTCAGTCATATGCAGGGAATCCTTTATAGAAGCATAGAAATACGTTTTATAAAATTAGATTGTCATCTTGAAACCTTTGAAGAATATTGAGCTAGAACTCATTATTTAGGCAGAAATAGAATCTATAAGCAGAAATTTCTGGATGCCTGTAAAGGGGAGAGGAGACTTGGGTGGGGAGGTAAGATGGCAAATCAAATCCTGTCTCAAAACAAGGAAGAATGTTTCATAGGATGTCACCATATGTTTGGAATGGCTTGATCAAATAAATTAGTGACTTTTTTTTTTAATAATGTAAAAGTTTATTTTCCCATCATTTTGTTCATTTTTCCATCTCAGTTGTAATCCCCGTGTGCTTCCCATCACCAAATCACCTGTGTGCCATCACCATAGTTCAGTGCATTTCCTTCCCCACACTGTTTTTGGTCCCATTTCCCCACTCCACCCACATAAAATGTCTCTGGTATATAGCTGTTCATTATTATTATTTTCTCACCTGGTCTATTATATTCCTGATATGAGCGAAACCATCCAGTATTTTTACTTTTCTTTCTGGCTTATTTCACTAAGCATGATTTTTTCCAGCTCCATCCATGTTACTGCAAAAGACATGTGTTTATTCATTTATTTATTTTTGGTTGCTGAGTAATATTCCATTGTCTGTATGTACCACATCTTTTCAATCTAGTCATCCACTTTTGGGCATTTGGGTTGTTTCCATGTCTTTCCAATTGTAAATAAAGCAGCATTAAACATGGGAGTGCAGGTATCTTTTTGAATCTGTTTTTCTGTCTTTTGGGTAGATAACTAGGAGTGGGATTTCTGGGTCATACGGAAGCTCCATGTTTAGCAGTTTGAGGAAACTCCAAACGGTTTTCCATAGTGGTTGTACTAGTTTGCATTCCCACCAGCAGTAGAAATTAGTGAGTTTTTAAAAGAGACATTTGACCATGCACTATGAATGGTAGGGAAATAATTTCTTTTGTGCTGAGTTATGATTAAATGATGTGTCAGGGCCTCCCTGGTAAAGATATCTGCAGCCACTGTAGCATGAGTTTAATTCTTAGCTGGGAACTGATCTACATGGTGCAGCAGACCTCTCCTGTCTCCCCGCTGCTCCCCTCAGCAGTGTATTTCAGTAGCTCTGTCTGTTCTCTCCCTACTCTGCCTCTGGTGAATCCTCTCACCCCCTGCACTTCTGGCCTGTACCCCAGTTCTTGTATGTATAAATAAATAAATCTATTAAAAATGATGTGTCAGGACCTTTTCAGATCCAATGATCTGTGAAAGCAAAATGATAGAATGTTTCAGCATTTAAGATTTGAAGATCACTGCATTATAAGGATTAATGAGAGAACATAAATCTTGAGAGTTTTCTTTCTAAAATCAACAACTTTTTCTAAAAGTTTTCAAGGAGAGCTTCAGAAAGGAAGTAATTTTATAGTTATTCTAAAGGTAAATTTTATGAAACCAGACTTTGGAAAACAAATAAAAGGGAATAGTTTTGTGCTTTTTAACATACGAGGTGGTAACAGTTTCAGAGCAGATGAATCTCTAAGAACGTAGCTCAAAGATGGCAGTTAGTATGATTTGTAAGCCATACGAAACTGCTGGAACATGACATAAACAATAGAGGGATTTCTTGATAACACAGGGTAGTTCCACACTTGAAGTATATGCAGAGATATTAGCTTTGGGAAGTCTGAACCTGCATCTCTCTGAACATCTGGAGGTCAGGAATTAATCCACAGTACCCCCAGGATGTCATTGGGGGGTGAATACAGATGTTACCAGTCTTATCACTCTGTTCAAGAGTAAATCTGGTGAAAGGTGGTAGGATATCATTTTATACTGAACATGGTTTGATGCTCACTCCATGGCCTGGGAAAGAAAACTAAGTTCTTGCTTACCAACCTGCCAACATATTATACAGAGGCATATGCGTTTCCCAAGGCCAGAGTGCCACTTTGGTGGAGACATTAATTCTTAAGCCCTCTCTGCCTCTTTTAACAGTACCTTGAGAGCCCTGTTCTTTAAAGGCTGGTGGCATGGGATGGGGAGGTGAAGAATTTGCTCTGCACAGCTGTTGGAACTCCTTTGGAAATACAGTGGTCTGTGGGTCAGGGGGAGAAGGAATGGAAGAGCCCCACTCGTGGAGACTGTGTGAGCTTGTGGAGGGCCACAGCTACCAGGAAGTCTCCCACAGTAAGGATGGCACCAACAGAGTTTTATCACGTCGTATTTCACAGTCCATTTTGATATGGTGCCTGTATTGCCAAGTGTTAGTCCTTCCCCCTGACCCTAAGTCCGCCCTACAGGTCTATCGGCACAGTCGCCCTGCTTTTGGGAAAGGACTTCTGTTCCTTTTTGAAAGGATGATACGTCAGCATGTTGTGAGGTGTGGTAATACCAGAAGAGACCTCCACAAAAGCCATGAGGTTGTGGGCAAGCTCTTAGCCAGGTAAATGAGTAGTCTTAAAAGACACAAGAGTGGTGGGGTGCAAGGTGGGGAGGGAGAGTTTCCACATAATCTAGGGTGGGGACTTAAGGCCCCTTTACTTGCTTAATGACCCATGTATCAGCTCTTTCTTCTGTAGCTATTTTTGCCCCCTGTCAAAAATTATTCTGCATTCATTGTTGGGTTATATTTTTCAAGAATGAACATACTTGTACAGGTGTATGGTGTCCTCGCCTTTATAGGAACGAAGGAGGAGGTAAGTCACCTCATGCGTGTTATAGTGGAGCCTTCAAATACTTATAGTATATGTGTAAGAGTATATATATCTACTTAGGGGGTTTCAAATTTTATGTTTTCAAAGATTAAGTATTTAACTTACAGTTGGTGTTCAGTAGTTCTAAAAATATGCTGCTGGAAGAGCATCTAAATTCAGATTTTAGAGACATCTAAATTCAGACTTTCATGGTAGCCTGGTTGCATGACATGAGTTTTAATATTGATAAATGATTGTTTAATTTAAATCATTGCTTAACAAATTGCAACAGAATATAATGTTCTTTATTAAGACTTCAATTTTGATTTGTCATTCAGTTACATTTTCCATTTGAAGTAGAGGCTAGGGTATCTTTTATGTATACTTGAGTAACAGATTTAATGAAAGTCAGTTTGGGGAGAATTTAAGTTTCAAAGAAATATTTTGTCTTCATAAAAGCTGTTAGAGGCATATTGGTTCTAAAGATAATTTTAGTGTCATTCAAGGAATTGCATCCTTAAAAATGACTTTTTCCCTGGCTTATTTTCATTTTAAGTAATTGAACTGTTTGAGTGAGGTGATCCATGGAAAACTTTGCATTACAGTAACTATGTGTAACTTTCATGAATAACAGGATCATGAGCTATTCCAGAATGATTTATTCTTTACTTTATGGATCAAGGATATGCACATTTTAGACACTGGCCCAGTTAAATCAAGCACTGAACTTGACACTGTTGACTGAACTATCTCTTAAATGATATCAACATCGACATATAGTCCAAGATGGTGGATTGATGATGGTATTGCACATTGGTGTATGTCGATGGATGGCCTAGAAGCAACTAACCAGAATGCATTGAGGAGATTCATTGAAGAAGGAGTTTTGCTCTTGCTTGGGTGAGGTGGGCACTTTCTTGGAGAGACCACACCCTCTCCCAGCTGTCCCGGTAAAAGAGTTTTATAACCCACTTTCTAGTCCAGAAAGTGGCCCTAAGATCCATGCATGCAGTACCTATGTTTTACAGTATAAGAATCTGAGTTCTTTTCAAGAACACAGACATTATTAAGTTGGTAGAAGAAACCCTGATTACCATGGCCACCTGACTTTTCTTGTTGCTTTCATGAGTTTCTTTTAGTTACTGCTGGTCCAGAAGACAGGAGGGGGTGAGCATAAGGAGAATTTCCCCTCCTCTTTCTTAAGTCTGAAACCCAAAAGGGAATGATCAGTGGGATATTTTCTTTTCAATGGAATGGCAGAAATGCAGGCTTTATTTTTATCCAGTGTAAAGTATGTGAGTTAGACACTGCTTTTTCATCTTTAAATTTTGTACTTAATATTTTATGGCACTTAAGTGAGTAATGAATTATTTTTGTCCTAATTCATTATTTATGGAGTGCTTTTAACAAAATTTAATGCAATTCCACAAAATGACAGACATAGGGAGAAAAATGAGCCTGGAGATAATTGGCCTGTGCTCTCCAAAATAATTTAAGACATTCTTTTGGTAGAAATATTGATGGAATTTCTAAGAAAAGCCTCTTCACTAGTGATAGTAGATAATCAACTTTGGATTATTCAGGGTTCAAAAATCTAATTTATAAAATTTTCTTTCTGTCTTTGTGCCATCTCAATTAAATTTGGGGAGCAAACTCATTTTGAACAATTTTATAGACATAATAATTTAATTATTTAGCTGCACTGGTGAACTGTGGCTAAAAAGGGGAAAATCTATGGCCATCCTCAGAGTCCCCCATTTGATATTTTGTCTGTTCACTATCTTCACTCCATCTTCTTGCTATGTTTGCAGCCCTTGCTTGAGTTTCCAAATCTCATCCACAGATTGCTGCCCTTGGAGAAGAGCAGCTTTGGATTCCGGCTAGCAGTGAGCCCCTGGCTGTTGGGTTATTGGAAAAGTCTCATTTTTTTCTGGTTTTCAAAGAAAAAAATACATCATGACTTTTTGGACAGCCCAACAGTTAAACTCAAGAAGGTCTAGATAGGGTCTTCCTTTCCCTAGGAAACAGCTGCCTTTGTAGGTGAATTGCATCATCATGTCAAAGCACCGAGATGTTAGAGAGCAAAGTATGAATGTCGTGTTAGCCATTTCTTGTGACTCTTTTCAAGATTTTTTTTTTCCTGAAAATATATAACGAGATGGAATTAAAGGAGGGAAGGTAAACACCATGCTCTTGGGTTCTAAGTTGGAAAATAGGACATTTCTTGGCACGGCTTAACACCTGGTTTTCCCCAGCTGGCTATAGCTTCCCAGACATAGATAAAGGTGAGGCAATTATCTCCTTTCTACGCTCTATTTTCAGGCAAAGGCTATTGATGTACAATAATTGAATTTTCCCAGGGTGTCTAAAGAAGAAAGGGCATGTCATCAAGAAGTGCAGCTGAGTCCTTTGTATTCATTTCGGTCTGTGATTTCAAAGTTTTTTTGTTATGAAATATGTAACATATAAATGATGTATAACTTAAAGATTACCAAAATAAACACCTATGTACCAGCTCAAAAGCAAAACATAGCAGATGATTTAGCGACCCACGGTGCGCCCCTCATTGATTTCATAACAGTAACTTCCTCGCCCCCTCAACAGGTAGTCACAGCTTCAAATTTGACCTTACGTTTCTTTATAGTTTCAACATGTATTCCTTTAACTATGAGATATTTGGTTTTGCTTGTAACTGAACTATATTAAGCCGAGTTACACTATGAGTATCATTTTGTGACTTTTATTTGCCAAATAATACATTTTTGGCTCAAGCCATGATGAACTATAACCCATGGTTCTTTAAATTTCAGTGTTGAATGGCTAAATACACCTCATTTTATTTATCCATTTTTTTAAATGAAAATTTGGTTTGCCTTTGGCCTTTCTAAATTAATACTATAAACAGCAAGGAACATCCCCATGTTTGTCATTTGTGCAAGCATTTCATTTTTTTTTCCAATTTTTTTAAATTATTCATTTTTGCGCTGAAGAACTGGGGTGTAGGCCAGAGCTTCAGGAGGGGATGAGAGGATTCACCAGAGACAGAGTGGGGAGCAGAACGGTCAGTTGGATGAAGCACACTGCTGAGAGGAGCAGCAGGATAGATAGGAGAGATCTGCCATGCCATGTGGGTCAGCATCCTGGGTTGGGGATCGAACTCATGCTGCAGTGGCTGTGGCTAGTTTGGCTATAGCTATTTTGTAGAGCTGCACTTTAATCCGTTGTGCCACCAGGGAAGTCCCTGTATGTTATTTCGTAATTATAGGATCAGCCCCTTCAACTGTTACTACAGTGCACCCACCTCCACTATGTTTTTAAACTTCATTGCTTATGTACATTCAGGTTATTGATCCATTGAATTATTATTTTTAAGTAGCAGCCTGTTCACTTTTTTGAGGGGATCTATTATACTCTCAAAGTATTACATGTAAAAGGCAATGGCGCTATGTATCCATTTATTTAAATTAATTTCCCTGCTAATTTGTTTTCTATATTAAGTTCTGAATTTTAAACTTTTGTTTTTTTTCTATTCTGCAAACAGAGTTAAAAAAATTCCTATAAATCTTCTTTCACCATTGTCTCTAGGCTTTCAGCATTATAATCTCATGCTCCTACAACTTTATTTAGCTAAAATGTAATCATTTCTAATTGTTCAAGGCAAAAATCTCTATATTCTTTTGTCAAAATGACTTATGAAGATTTCATCTATTTTTGGATTTTTAGAATAAGATCTGAATGATCCTATCATATGTAAATGATTTTAAATATGTTAATTTAGAAGAAGTAATTACAATTTATTATTTATAGCAAAGTGTTCTCTCCAACGTACAATTACTTGGCTGCCAGTAGAGTCATTCAGCTTTTGATTAGTTGCATATTTTTATTTATTCATATTTTTTCTTCACATGTAGTGTGATCATTAATATGTGTGAATACTAACTACTATAAGAGTTGTATTTCAGTGACCTTTTTCTTAACTTCAATTAACTACTAGAAGTATTCTGCTATACTTATTTGAGTAAGTTCATTAAAAAATACTTCACTGACTTGTTTTATAAATTTTTAAAAGATTTTTTTATTTATGCATACAGATCTGGGGTACAGGCCAGAGGTGCAGGGGCGGTGAGAGGCTTCACCAGAGACAGAGTGGGGAGCAGAACAGGCAGATCATCAAAGTCCACTGCTGAGGGAAGCAGCGGGCGGGTCAGGAGAGGTCTGCCACGCCCTGTGGAGCACCTCTGGGGCAGGCGGGGATCGAACTCATGGTGAAGTGGCTTTGGCTTCTTAGTGCTGTGCTTTAACCCGCTGCACCACCAGGGAGGGGCCATGTTTTATAATTTTTATTGTTGTTTCTATTCTATTCATACATAATTATTAACATTTTAAGACCCAAATATCTGGGTGGGAAGAGTTGAGAAAATATTTGAAGGATTATATCCAAAATGGTAAACCTTGTATTGAAATACACAAATATTTGTCTTTGCAAATATCTCTGGAGTCCTATTCATTTAGTAGTCAATGATAAAATCACTGTGTTTATTGTTTGGGTGCTTCTTGTATGCTTGTGTGGGTTTTCAAAGTCAAATAGTTCCGTTGGCAAACAAACTCCATATGTAGATTTCTGCAGTGTATAGAGACTAAGGATGAGATCTGTGACATCCAAGATTCACCTGTCTACATGCTCCATGGTGCATTGTCTCATGTTCTCAGAAACTTCCCTTTGACCCAGGTAGTACTGGCAATGAGTTTTGGAATCCCAATCTTACTCCCTTGTAGGACCTTGCTCTTTCCTTGAACTTCTTTTTCTTTAAATTTGCATAACCAGTGCTTTTCATTTTGTTCTCATCTTATATGGCACGTGAAGAAGCTGCTAATCTGCTTTTCTAAATTATCTGCCATGTTCTTTTACGTTTTCTTACTTGTTTTATTTTATTTACAGCGCTCATGAGTTCTAGAAATTATCTTATTTCCCCGTGAAAGTGTTGTCTCTTTGACAGCAATATCCCTGATAATTAACCATGTTCCTGGTGCCGCTAAATTAGTGAATTAATCTAGGTAATGAAGTTCTCCCCAATATAATGTTATTGTTGCAATAAGGGTATGGAATACTTTATGGCTTTAGCTTTTAAAGCTCATTCACTATTTTATGTCATTATCTTCAATATTGTTGGAATATTTCTAATTATCAAAACTGTTGTAAAACAATTTTTATGTTAAAGCAGTCTGATGATAGAACTTTCATGGTAACCTACATATTATGATGAAAAATTTCAGGTATAATTTGTTTCATCCTTTACAGATACTTTTACTGGAAATAAAAGTGATGTAAGAAGAAGCAGTTACCATGGTAAACTTAGATTTTCAATAATGAAAGTGAAATTCTTTTGTAAAAGTCAAAACCAAATGTCACGGTTAGTTTTGCCAGTTGCATACATTTCTCATGTTTTTTTCTTTTTTTCCAGAAAGTACTTTATTCACTTTATATTTTTTTTTGCTTCCCAAATGACATACATATTCAGTGGTGCTAGATTAAGTAGGGTGAACTTCTGGAATCTATTTGATTGCTGTTAATTACATTTACCAAGTTCTAAAATGAAAATAGTAAATATTAAATTTTTCAAGAATGTGGTAAAGGTTTAATGCTACTAAAATTGACTTCAGAAATTCCATCTTCTTTTAATTTTTCTTTTTGTAAGATGGGTATATCATTTAGCATTTTCCATGTAATAAACCACCAGCAGCAATGACATACTAGCTTGCAATACTCTGGGCTGGCAGTTTGAGCTGCGCCCTTAAGATATTGCCTGGGTCACTGCTGCGGCTGCAGTAGCGAACAGATTGGTTGAAGCAGGTACTTACTCAGCTCAGCCCCTCCTCCGCTTATCTGGCTTAGGTGCTGTGATGGAGGCAACTGTCTCTACATTATCTCCTGCTTCAGGCAGATTAAGCCTGACTCCTTACCCTGATGGACCCAGGACAGGTCAGGCCCCACGGCTCAAGCTCCTGTTGAGTCTCTGTTTCTGTCACATTTGCTGACATCCTAGTAGCTGCACTACATCACACGGCCAAGAGGCCCTGAGGTGGATCTGTGCAGTGCACCTGCTAATGGAAGGAGCTGCAAGGCCACATTGTAGAGAGGGGCCACATAGGAACGGAAGGAATGGAAGTCAGTGTTGACCACTTACAGGAAAGGCTCGTGACAATTATAAGTTAGATTACAAGTCATCCAGAGGGAAAATCTTGCACAGTGTCACCCAGGAGTGCTTTCCAGTGTGTTAACTGAATGCCCAGCTAAGTCACTGTTCTCCTATCGACGTGAGTAAGAAGCATCTTGCAGTACCCTCGATAAGCACAGTTTAGCATTCTCCCTCTGCTCTGCTCTGATGCTGTTCTAATTCAGCATCTGTGAGCTGGGCCCACACCCTCTTCCTTTTCTTACCTATATTATAGGAGTTTTAGGAGGACAGATCCATTTTATGATGACGGAACAGAACTGATCTGAGTATTTGTGCAACAAAAGAACTACAAGGAAGTATTAAAAGCTTACACTGCTTTGAAAATTCATATTTTATGTGAAAAAAAAAAGACAAGATACACTACTTCCTCTAGGGGAATAAACCTCTAGGGAAAACAAAACAAAACAAAACACCTTAAGTTAGATTCCAGTAAATTCATTTCTGCTTAGCCCAGTGATGCATTTTCTTTCATGTAAATAAATTTGGATAAAATGAAAATAGTTTATTGATAGAAGTACAGAGCACTTTATAGTTGGTATCTCCTGTTTGTTTGGCTCATGTATGAAATCTGCTTTGAATGCCAAGAGATGGATGTACTATTTCTAAGTAACAAATCAGGAAAACAATATTAAAGTTCTAACTCTCTGGTCAAATATTTTATTTATGTGAAAATGACTGGATAAATATTTTAATAAATTGATGGCAGTAATACATTTTACCTTGCAAATTTATTTTATACCTGCTTAAACATATGCAGTCCATCTCCTAGACAAATAACCTCTAGCACTCTATAATTATTGAAAACCCCCCAAACTAGCAGCTTATCATGGACCAAAACTCTTGAGAAAGGTACAACTAGAAAATCACAGTATAAATTTATGTATAAAACATTTGTTTTTTAATATTATCCAAGAGTTTTGGGCAATACAAGAGTTTCACACCTGGCTGCTGCACCTGCTTGTTTGATTATTGCATTGTCTCTCTGTATTTGTCTTTAATAAATTCTCAGAGGAAAGAAACTTTTCTTGCAAATACTTATAGGCAATGATAGTAAGACTTCAGGAGAATGCCGAGTCCCCAGAGACTAGCAACTTCACTATCATCTTATAAAGATTCGCAGTATGTCGTTTGCCATTTCACTTTCTGAAAACTTAATGAAAATTGAAAATACCACTCATTGTTTCTTATGTCATATTAGTATATCCCTTGATAAATCACATGCTTGGATTTCAGGTAGAAATCCTGATGAATATATTACTGATCTGTTGCAAACTCAGTGTCTCTAGATTTTGCTCCAGAATAAATTAGAAGCTTCCCCTATCTCTTATTTTGTAACATTCACTTCAGAACTGCATCTAGTGCTACTTTTTATTTCCAGATGCATACACCAAATGTATATCCATTCAGAAAAATCACTGCAAAAAAACTTATTTAAGCACTTTTAAAGAAGCATTTATTTTTTCTTGGTTTACATCCTTGTTAGTGTTTTGGAAGTATAGGGTACCCCCTCAAGTTTAAGCACCACATTGTACCCACCAAGAATCCCTAGTCCTCCAGGCTAGTCAACTGTGCTCCAAACTTTCCTCAGCCTCCATCCCTGCTCCAAGACTCAGATTGATAGGTTCAAAGGTGGCTTTAAATCTCATCTTTGACCTTTTGTTTGGTTTCTCTGTATTTCACATGTAAATGACACCCTACTCAATGAATGGAATACTACTCAGTGATCAAAATGATCAACTCTTGTCATTTATGTGGATGGAACTTTAATTGAAATAAGCCCAAGGAAAAAGAAAAAGGAATTTTCTTATTTATTGGGTATAATGTAATTCAGAATCCATGTGAGAAATGTCAGTATTCTATATTTAAGTAAACTTGTCTTATGGTGACATTTAAAACAAACCATTTAATAAATAGTTTGAAATTTTAACTTTAAATATTTTCAGTAAGAGGTTAACTAATATCTGCTATAAAGCAATTCAGGTAACTGCTGAGACTTCAAACAACTATTTGCTCATTCATTTATTCATTCATCTATTTCATTATTAAAACCCCAAGTAGGTAATTATACCAAGTAATAGTGGAACTATGATGATTTTCTAGAAAACCTGAAATGATGACATTTCCACTTAATTAACCACATTTTACACTCCATCTATAAAAGTTTACTCAGACCACTGAACATTTTATTAATGTTAGTTTTCATGTTTGCTACTTTCTCTGAAAAATCATTTTCTTTTTAAATTAAAGTAACATTGCATTATATCATAGAAGTTTCCAGTGAGCCTCCTTTGAAAACCAGTGTGTATACTACATTAAGTTCCACCAAATCCAATTGTTTCTTTAACCATAAAATGTTTTTCTTTACTATAGTATACCCACCCCTCCTTCCCCTTCCAGTAACCAGTAATTGGTCCAAAAGCTTTTTTTTTTATTTCAACTATTAGTTTTCTCTATATGCCAAATGTGAATTTATATGGTGTTTACCTTTCTCATCTAACTTATTTAACTCAGTATAATAATCTCTAAATCCATTCATGTTATTGCAAGTTGCAGGATTTCATCATTTTTTATAGCAGGATACTATTCCACTTTGTACATATACTGCATCTTTGCCCATTTTTCAGTTGATGGGTACTTTGTTTTTGGTCTTTGCTATAGTAAATAGAGCTGCAGTGAACATGGAAGTGCGTATATCTTTTTACTGTTCTTGTTTTTTTTGGGGGGTAAATCCCCAAAAGTAAGATAACTTAATCAATTGGTTTAAATGGAATTTTTATTATAATTTTTTTGAAAAATTGCCATACTACTTCCCATAGTGATTGCAGCAATGGACGATCCCAGCAGCAGGGTTCCCACATCCTCTCCAACACTTGTTGCTTATCTTTTGGGTAATAACAGTTGCATAGGTGTGAGGTTACATCTTATTGCTGTTTTGACTTGCATTTCCCTAATAATAAGAGGTGGTAAATATGTTTATATGTTGTTTCCTTTGAAGAAGTCTCTATTCAGATCCTCTGCCCATTTTTAATTTTTGGGCTTTATGAGTACTTTTTATATTTGAAATAATAACCCCTTGTTGTATATATGTATGGTAAGAAAATATTTTCTCCAATTTAGTAGATGCAGTTTTTTTTTTATTTTTTGTGATTGCGTTTTATCCATTGCTATTGGAGAAGTCTCCAAATACATCTCTAAGGCTGATGTTATTTATGTTTTTTTTCTATGTATGTTTATGGTTTCTAATCTTTCCTACAATTCTAGAATAGATTTTGGAGTTAATTTTTGCATATGGTATTAGGGACCCAGTTTAATTATTTTCCATGTGACTGTTGACTTGTTGAACTGTTTGACTTATTGCAAAGGCATTCTTGCTCCATTGTAAGATGTTGGATGCTTTGTCATTAATTTGTTGTTCATATGTATGCAGTTTTCTGGGCTCTCAGTTCTGTTCCATTGGTAAGTGTGTCTGTTTGTATTCCAACATCAAACTGTTTTAATTACTATTGCACTGTAGTGTAGTTTGAAGTCAAAAGTGTGATAACTACATTTTTGTTCTCACTTCTCAAGAGTATTTATGCTATTGGAGGTCCCTTGTAGTTTCAGATAAATTTCATGATTTCTTATTCTATTTCTGTGAGAATGCTACTGGGATTTTGCTGGGGATTATGCCAAATCTGTATCTTATTAAGATACTATAGGCAATTTAGTATGTTCATTCTTCCAACAAATCAGCACAGAATACCTTTGTATCTCTTTGTGCCTCTAATCCTTTCAACAATATTTTAAAGTTAACAGGTCTTTTATATCCTTGGTTAAATTTATTTCAGGGTATTTAGTTCTCTTTGATGCAGTTGTAAATGTAATTATTATTTGTGATTTCCCTTTCTGCTAGTTTTTATTGTATTTTAAGTACAACACATTTTTTTGTACATTAGATTTGCAGATGACATATACAAAAATGTATGTTAAAAGTTACTAAGGTAATAAAGTGATAGGTTGAAAATTAGTATACAAAAATCCTTCCAAAAATTTAAAATCTGAGAAAATATTAAGTTCCTTCTACTACTTAAATTTCCCTGTTCAATTTCAACTGTAGATCATATTGTAAAAGATTTTATTTCTTTTTAAGTGTAACAGTATAGCTTTGACAGGGAAATGTATCATCTTTAATATTATCTGGTGGAAAATTCAGTTACCTTAAAATTATTGTTCATGGGTTTTATGCATATCTCATTGGCACCTTATACTTATGGAGAATGCTTACATATTACTTAGAATCAGGGTTTAATCATACTCAATCAGGTTAAGACACACAAGATAGCTGCTAAAAGTCAGGTTACCTACCAGGACAATCTGGCCATTGAATTAGAACACGGGCATCTAATCACCCTATATAGACATTAGAGAAGAGCGAGTTTCCCCAAACTAACATTGGCCACCATTGAACCCTGCCCTTTAGCATTGGGATCTGGAATTTAAGACTGTCTTGTTCTCAAATAGTAACTGGTATGTACAGTGAATTCTACAGGAAAGCTGAAATTATATGTTTCTAAACAGCATATACCTGTTTAGTCATCAGGGATGACAGTGCTCAGTTATCAGTTGCATGACACTCAGTTAATAATGACAACGATTTTGCAACTGAGTGTTTCAAAGCAGAATGAATCTATAATGTAGAAATCAGCTGTGTGCTGATGGGTTTGTTTGAGCAGCCCTATGAACATGGCCCAAATTTAGAGGAAAGAAAAAAAAAATCCTTTAATGATCATTGAAGCCAACTCAAATGTCACTGAACTTAGAAAAATCCAATTATGATGCAAATGTGAAATTATCAGCACAGCAAGATAAACAGAGCGTCTGAATCTTTCTCAGGCCCATCCAGTGCTAAAATTGCATTAGATCAAGATTGTAACTTGACTTTATAAATTGAAATGAAAGAAAAAGAAGTCAGAATTCGTTGTCACCCTGAATATATTTGGCTTCGCCAGGTTAGCTGATTTCAGCGCCAAAAATCCGAGGGCTTTCTGTGGTCTCCGTGCTCTTCAATGTTATAAATATCCAGCTGGGTCATATCCAGACATTGTTGTCTGGCTTTAGATATACCATACACAGGGAATCAAGGTTATAATGCGGTGTGTGTGTTTGCACGCATCATGCACACACACGAGTGAAATTGTTTTGTATTGTCTTTTTTTGAATTGAGTTAATAACAATGGTTTACAACACTGTATGTAATTCAGAGATATAGGATTACAGCTTTCAGGTGTATCTTATCACACCAAACCACCACCAAAACACCAGTAATCTTCCAGCAGAATCCATTGTGGGGCTTCCCCTCTCTGCTCCTCATCCCCACACACCCTCTTTTGTAAATTAGCTCAGAAGTTATTGCCATTTAAATGGCTTTCTGTATTGCACATTGTTTATTCTATAGATTTTTTTTTGAAAGCTTATTTATTTATACATCTAGAACGGGGATATAGGCCAGAGGTGCAGGGGTGGTGAAGGGTTTCACCAGAGACAATGTACACTGCTGAGGGGAGCAGTGGGTGGGTCAGGAGAGGTCTGCTAGGCCATATGGGTCACCTCCCTGGCCAGGAAATGAACTGGTGCTGAAGTAGCTGCAGCTAGCTTCATAGTGCTGCACATTAAACTATTGCACCACCAGGGAGGGCCCCTATTCTATAGCAATTATATGCCAGCTGCACAGAGATGAGAATAATGTCCCAAGAATTATCGAATTTTTTGTCATCTTTTGATATTTTCTTAGCATATGTGCTTTCATTTTAATTTTTTAAGCTTTCTAATCCAGCTATACAAAATAATAGAGTAAAATAATTCATTGTTTTTAATACAAAGTCTAGTTTTTTGATTCAAAGGACATTTAGTTAGCTCTGTCTATATTAGATATTTTTCCACTTTTCATTTGGGCCTTTTTGTACATTTTAAATCGGTAATATAATGAACACTGAAGTTTACATCCTTGTTCTTCATGTCCCTACAAGTGACCTGATGTCATATTACACTTCAAAAATAGCTGTCTCGGCCCTCCCTAGTGGCGCAGCGGGTTAAAGCACAGCACTAAGAAGCTAAAGCCACTTCCGCATGAGTTCAATTCCCGCCTGCCCCGGAGGTGACCACATAGCCTGGCAGACCTCTCCTGACCCCCCTCCCCCCGCTCCTCTCAGCAGTGTACTTCATCAATCTGCATGTTCTGCTATCCACGCTGTCTCTGGTGAAGCCTCTCACCGCCCCTGAGCCTCTGGCCTGTTCCCCAGTTCTGTATGCACAAATAAATAAATCTTTTAAAAAAAATAGCTGTCTCATAATTTGCCTCTAATAATATGTAAACATTTCCTACATTGTAAAGAAAGCAAATGAATGAAAAGATAGTAAGAGGCTTTCTGTGTTAGTGTGAAAACAAGAAAGAGCTATGTCTTGGCATAGAGAGCAGGGGAAGGCATTGAGATGTGGCCAGTGGAGTCTAAAAACCTCTTAAAATCGAAAGCTCTTTGCCACAATTTTTCTCTTCATTCTAAGCCTTCATCCTATCACTGTTTTATTTGATGGAGGTTGAGGGGCATATGGTTCTTTCTCCTTTTAAGTTTTTATATATCGCCTTCTTTCTGTTTTCTTTACAGAGATGAGTCCTATTGTCATTTGTAGTTGAAATCCTATGGCTTGAGCAAATGTGTTTAGCAAGAGAGAGTCATATCTTGCTGGATGTTTTGTGCAAAACCATCACACATGCTGTTAGGCTCACTTTGTATTGTTGTTTACGTGCTGTTAGGCTCACTTTGTATTGTTGTTTACCTGGTGATTTCATTGTAACTTCTAATGAACCCATAGTTGGTTTCTGTTACAATTGCTTTTAAAAATGAGGTCATAGTTCTAGGTTTGATCTTGGATGAGAACAATGAGCCATTGTTGACCAGCAATAGTTTTGATGTAGAGACATTTCAACCTTATGAAATTCATCTTCATCACTGAAATCAGGTTAACGCCACAAAAACAAAATGCTATTTAACCATTTTTATTTGTAAACACCATTAATGTACATTTTTTATATAGAAAAACCTAATTAGTATCTCAAGTAGATATTTCTGGAGATTATATTAATTGGTAGACTAGAAGTACAGGTGACCCGAAGCTCTTTAATGGGAGAGATATAATGGATTGGACAAATCTGAGTAAGAGAGTTGATGAACTGTGGCTTTCGTTTTAAAAGTACTTTATAATAGCTTTTTCACAAATGCTTTCATGAGAATGAAGACCAGCTTTACAAACATAATCATTTGTATCCAGCTTTTATCGAATGATAAAATAAAACATTTTTTTTTTCTGTCTCAGTGCATACTTGGTGTCAGTCTACACACCTCCAGGAAATAATTTAGTGGTATATGTTAAAGATCGAGGTCATGTTTTCTCCCTCCTTTTATCTAATGTGAAAGCTTTGGGGATTATGCTACGTAAAGAAATATTTAGCAATAACAGTCTATAGGTGATGATCATGATGGTAGTAATTTCAGTAACTATGATACCTGATTTATACCATTAACTATTTTATACCTATTAACAAATTTATTCTTCATAATAATCTTTATTGTTTCCTTCATTCTACATGATTATCTTCACTTTACATTAGCACACTTAAATCGCAGAAAAGTATTATTACTACAGTTTTAAAAATATTTATTTATGTATACCAGAGCGGGGGTGCAGGAAAAAAAAAAGTGCAGGGGAGTGGAAAGATTAACCTGAGACAGAGAGGGGAGCAGAATAGGCAGATCTACTGAAATACAATGCTGAGGGGAACAGTGGGCCAGACAGGAGAGGTCTACTGAGTCATGTGGGTTAACTCCCTGGCCAGGGATCAAACTCATGCTGTAGTGTCTGGGTGTAGCTTCACAGTGTTGAGACTTAATCTCTTGCACCACCAGAGAGGTCCTATTACTACTATTCCTTACAGATAAAACTGAAGCAAAATTTATGAACCTGCTTGCCAAGGTCAACTAGCCAGTTGATCTTCCTGGCAAGATTTAGCCAGCAGGTGGTGCTAATATAACCCCTACTAAGCCTGGTGTCCAGTATCATCATAGCATTTGTATGAAGGATTAAATGAATTCATAACAGGCACCAGTTATATGTGTTCTATTTACCCAGTGCTTTTATTTATATTATCTGACTTCCAACAGCTCTCTAACGATGGTGAAAATGAATTTGAGATGGATCATGTCATTTAGCCAAAATTTGACAGGTAACCCCTTGAGAGAGATGGGGTCATTCCTCACTTTAATGGCAGTGTTTACTGTGTCAGTTTTAATTGTTTGTGCTGAGCAGGACATTATATCCTGTAGAATGAACAGGGAAAGCCATTAAGGACACTGTATGCCTGGAGGAGACACTATCTGTGCTCCTGGTTTGAAGATGGTGATAGAATTTTTGAAGTTTGGGTAAATGGCGCTTCATTTTCCCCCTCTCCTCAGAGGCCATGAGAGCAAAGGCCTGTTTGATGCCTTTTGCTCTCTCGGTACTCAGCACCTTTGAAGCCTTTGGGATATATCCGGTTTTACTTAAAATTTTGAATTTCTATTTTTGCTCAAGCACCCCTTTGATTAAGGGATACTTGAGTCTCAGAAAGGAAAAAAAGTCTCCAACAGGAAAAGATTAGATCAGAAAAATGTGAACTATAAACCTGATCCCGATGGTGGACTTGAAAAGCTGACTTGTCTTCTCTGAGAATCACCTGTAAATGATGATAAAAATACTGACACAGCAGTTACTTTACAGACCTGTTCCGACTATTGCTTTGAAATGATTTATGAATGGTGGGCCTCTCTGGCTGTGTAAGGGGTTAAGTCTCAGCACTATCAAGCTGTCTCCAGCCACAGCAGCATGAGTTCGATCCCCGGCCAGGGAGCTGACCCACATGGCACAGCAGACCTCTCCTGTCTGTCTCCCCCCGCTTTCCCCTCAGCAGTGTATGTAGTAGTCTGCCTGTTCTGCTCCCCTCTCCATCTCATAACCCATAACTTTGGCCTACACCCAGTCTTGTATGCATAAAAAACAATAATTTAAAAAGAAACATTTTATGCATGGAAAGCACAGAGCTCAATATTCAGCATATAAGACATTTTCAGAATTATTTTTGGTATTATTCAATTTAATACAATGGTGGCTTAGGTCTAGTCTTGGATGAGTCTAGCTTTCTAGAGAAATCAGCAAAAATGATTCATGAAACTGTTTCAGAGAGTGTTTCTGTCTCTGCAATAATTGTTGATCGAGTGAAGAATAAATGATAGGAGTCAGAGGGGACATTTTCCTCTTTCAATTTACTTTACTGCTTTGATAGGGAAAATACATGTTATCATGATGTTTTTGAAATGGAGTTCTTCTAGGGATTTTCAAATGCAACAAAATAATATCTTTGTGTCAGTCTGCCTTATTCTTTTCCTATTACTCCCCATTTATTTATGTGCTTTTAATGCTTTTGTAGCAGTAATAATTAGATATTTGTCATCAAATTTGGCTGTACTTAAGTCTTAAAGTGTGTGATAATAGAGCAGATTTCTTGAAATTATTTTCATAGAGAGATGCTGTGGACTGAAGGCAAATGCACAAATTGAAAACCTAACTACCTCCCTGCTTCCCAGTATTGGCATTTGCAGATGGGGACTTTGGGGGTGATTAGGTCACAGGGAGGAACTTTCACACTGTGATTATGTCCTTTTAGGGGAGATTTGTGAGGTCTTGCTTCCTCTGCACTCTGCACTATGATTCTCTCCACACTTTAGAATCAGGAAGACACTCTCACCAGACACTGCCTGCCAGCACCCTGGCTTGACATTCCCCAACCTCCAGAACTGTGGGGAACATGAGTCTGCCCTTGCACCTGCTCAATACACAGTGCCTTTTTACAGCATCGAGTCAAACACAGATAATGAGAGTATTAGCAAGAAAGAAGTGATCCCACCTTATCCAGGTCTTACAAAATTATTAAATGATATTTACTTTCTTAGTATTTGTTTGTATCAAGGAGTCTGTGATGACTTTTTATTCCATGCTAATATTCTCTTGACGTTCAGATGACTGACCAAGTAACTGCTCATTTTTGGGGAAAGACAATGGAATTAAACAAAGGAATGGAGTAATATAAAGTAATATAGACTCCTTTTCTAGAATTAGAAGCATTTGTCTTTGTTATTACTTTTTCAATGTAAAAACAACAACAGAGGGATAGGAATGATTTTCAATCCATTGAAAGGTATTTATTTTATAGGCTCAAACAATGTCTGTTCATCCAGTATCCCACTGTCGGCAAGTCCTTCGGCCTAACACTACCTCAGAGTGATTAACTGGCAAAACTGATGTAACGCACATCATGTGCTGAGAGTGTTTGCGGATACTGAGGATTGCTAGACAATCTTCACTGTTCCACTTCATCTCATTGGTCACCATGACCAGGGCACTCCTTGAGGCTGTGCTTGCTGGCTCGAGCCAGGGCTTTCTCCGACTACCCTTAAACATGCTTATTTTAAGTTCCTGCATCGAGACGTTGGCTGTATCCTTATCTTCCATGTGACACATGCTTTTTCTGGGTCAAATCACGCTTACTACTTTTATTCAGCCTTAGAGAAAGGCTTGTCCCTACGGCTGTTTTATCACCTTCACAAGCTTTCCATTCTAGAATTCAGTGGGCAAGTTGGAGCGCTTCCCAACCTCACAGTGGGTGAAAGGGTGGGAGTCTTGCCCCTTCTGAGCTCTGTCTTGATATACTTATGCAAATTCTAAAGCAGGTCATGAGGAAAGTCTTTATGAAAACCACCTGGATAACATTATACCTCCATTTCATTCACTATGCTGTAAGCTTTCGTTTTTCTTTTTTTTATGATTTATTGTTATTTATGCATATAAGAATTCAGGTATAAGTCAGAGGTGCAGGGGATAAAAGAAGCCACCAGAGACCGAGTGGGGAGCAGAACAGGCAGATCTACTGAAATACACTGCTGAGGGAGCCGTGGGTGAGACCGGAGAGGTCTGCCCAGCCAAATGTGGGTCACCTCCCTGGCCAAGAATGGAACTCATGTCACAGAGGCTGGAGATAACACTGAGAAGTTACCCTAGCACCACCAGGGAGGCCCAGGTTGTAAACTTTCTTGAAGTCATGGGTATGTCTTGATTGAAGTCTAAAAAATTGTCTTCATGGGCCCTCCCTGGTGGCGCAGCGGGTTAAAGCACTGCACTGAGAAGCTAAAACCACTTCCACATGAGTTCGATCCCCGCCTGCCCTGGAGGTGACCACGTGGCACAGCAGACCTCTCCTGACCCGCCCGCTGCTCCCCTCAGCAGTGTACTTCATTGATCTGCCTGTTCTGTTCCCCACTCTGTCTCTGGTGAAGCCTCTCGCCGCCCCTGCACCTCTGGCCTGTACCCCAGTTCTGTATGCACAAATAAATAAATCTTTAAAAAAAATTGTCTTCACGGTCCTACACAAATCCTTGCACAAACTATAAACCCCATGGGGAACAGAAGTGAGGATTCAGGAAGTCATTGGACACGGGGTTTCATTCTTGTCTACCTTTCTCTAACTTTATAAATGGCATTTGCTTATCTGTGTAGGAATAAGTATTATACTGAATATTAGGATTAAAAAACAAAAACAGGGTCCTCCCTAGTGGCGCAATGGGTTAAAATATCACATTATGCAGCTCTCTGCAGCCACTGGAGCATGAGTTCAATCCCTGGCCAGGGAGCTGACCCACATGACAGCAGAACTCTCCTGACCCTTCTTCTGCTCCCCTCAGCAGTGTACTTTGCCAATCTGCCTGTTCTGCTCCCCAGTCTCTCTGGTGAATCTTCTCACCCCCCACACCTCTGGCCTATACCCCATTAGGGAATCCTAGTTCTCACAGCCTCACTAATTTTACCCCCATGTTTTCCAGCCAGAGATTTAGGTTAAGCATGTAATAGCTATGTTTCTCAGCTTAATGTCAGTGGTGCTAATATTTCCTTTTCCCTCTTCCTGCCTGTCTCATAATGTAAGAGTAAAATTGGAAAGGAGTATATAGGGACTTCAAAAATAGATATTTAATAAACAAACAAAAACAATAAAGTTTAGCTTACAGTAGGCACTGGGCAAAAGCAAACCCTTCATTTCCCTCTCCCATGTCACTGCTACCATAGCTTTTGCATGTATACTTAGGCCTCAGTTTACTCAAGCACTACTTTGGTGTTGGGAGTGGCAGGGAATCCATCCCTTCTCTCTGGGAAATAACCCTGGCGTTGTCCTTGGCCATCCATCTTTAATAGTAGTCCTCCCTTTGTTCGCAAAGGTTTGTAGATGCCACTGAGAATTCTTGGGTTTGTATGAGGAGTAACAAGGAGAAGTTGGCAGAATGAGGAGGATAATGGATAAAGATTTAGAGGAGAAAGTGCATAGCTCAGAGTGCTAATGCCAGCCGTGTAATTTACTGGCTTTGTGATTGTTCATTTGAACCCCTTCCATGAATCACCATCCTCATTTATGAATTTGACAAGTCTGTGTGTTTTGTAATTTACAAGATCACATAAGACATATGATGTATATTCGGCATTAAATTAAGGGTATTTCACTATATTTCATAACGTTCCAAAATACCCTGCTCCACACTGTCCGTGAGGCTGTCCTTCATGGGGGCTCCTCTGTCCACTAATCCTTTCCATGTGCCATCTCAGTGAAGGTTCTGAAGTGCTGTGCTGAATTTAAAAGGTCACTACTGCCTACCATTCCTAAGAGAATGGATGCAGGTTTCAGCTACAGGAAACTGTTACATCGTTGTGGATACTTTGCTTAATGCCATGTTTTTCTCTGATTTGCCATTTCTAACCTGGAAGGGTCTGGGTTTTACTAATTTCTTTTCAAATCCCAAAAGATGAACACAATGCCTGACTCTTCAGAGTTGCTCTACAGGTTAAATAACCTATGACTCAAGGTGTAGATTATCAAAGCAACATTTAGAATGACACTTACTATTTAAAGTGAAATAACCCAGGGATGAAAAATTCCTGGCTTTAGACAGCGAATTAAACAGTGAACACTACAAACCTGTCAAGGACATCCAATGTAATATTAAGTTTCTTGTATCTGTAACTCTAGAGGAATATCTGGCAATGCACAAGGAAGCCTGGGAAGTTAAAGTTCAAAACTCAAAATGTTAGTTGAACCTGTGCTTTCTTATGTGAAAGGATTTTTTCCGATATCTTATTTCTCCAGTGACAAATCATATTTCTTGATTTTTTTGTGTGCTGTGAACTCCTTCTGGGTGTCTCAGTTCTTTGTGACAGAGTTTCTTCTCAAAGAAGTTCTTCCCTTGAGGTAGTCTGGAAGATTTTGTGTGATTCACTTGTTCTTTTAGGGTAACATGTAGTCCAGCCTGGAGAACCATCCCCAAAACTGTAGATTTGGATTTTATGGAGTCAGTTTCATACAGAAGTATGAAACGGAGAGAACAGAATCTAAAAGAAATTCCACAGTTTGAATATTTTCATTAAAATAGACTAGCCACCCATTTCGTTTATTAGTTATGATCCAGTGACTAGGCAAATATTGTTCAGTGTTGGGATGTGAGAACATTAAAAATATATTTCAGACCCTGAAAGCTTTGATAATGATTCTACACCATAATAAAAAGAAGCCAATATTATACATCCTAGATGAGATATTTTCATTGTGACTAGCTGTGTGTATATATGTGATATTCATTAACATTTTAATTTTATTTTTTATTCTACCCAAACACTTTGAGCAATCCTATTCAGTCTGAAATCTAACTTCTCTGCCAATATAACATGTTATCTACAGTTTCATTTCTAAGTTATGTTTACAGAACTCTACATATATGACTTAGGTACAGAGCAATGTCAAGGCAATGCACCAATTTGCTATATACTTGCCTGTGAAATAGGTAAACCAGGAGCCCATTTTTATTTCAGTGAACAGCTCATTGATGCAATTAGTTATATGTACGTGAGGATTAGAAAGGTCAGAAATCTTGTACCATTAAGTGAACCACTGAATAATGGAGAATTTTAACCTCAGTTGGCCCATGTGGAAATATTGGCGCCCATAGAGTAATAACTTGATATTTTATTTAATGTTCTCATCAATCTGGAGCGCTAGTTTATTACCATATCTTCTGGGAACCTTGTATGTATCTTTAGAACTTGAAAGAATACATTGTTGATGAATTGATTGGGAGTCATCATTGTATTTATTATATTTATTATATTTATTATATTAGGTGATCACAAAATAATGTATTGCTTTGTAACAGAGCTGCTCTAGATTTAGTCACCCCTTACCTTCTCATGGATATAGGCATCAGCCAGCATCGTGCAGGCTGTCAGGTGAGACCATCTGTCATGGCTCATGTGTGTACATCATCTGCTTCAGGAAAAATTGATCTTTAAACTCTATGCATCTATAGTATAGAGGTCTTTTAGCTTTTTTTTTTTTTAATGTGTTTTTTTTCTTTCCCCACCTGCTTGGATAAACTTAGCTATTTTATGTCTTAAATTTATTTCTCGGTTTCTAACAGAGGGGATATTGGAGCACCCTTCAGGTGGTGTTACCACCATTGTGCACCGACCAACTTACCCATATTCCTACCATCTTAGACCGTTGTTTTTCTCTCCTCTTCCTGATTTCCCCTCCCTGACTCACCCCTTCTTGCTTCAGCTCTCTCCTCAGCTATCAAGGATTTGTTTTCCAGCTTGTCTTCATGTGACTTTTTAGTTCTTTCCAATACATGTACCAGTGGCATCATCTAGTATGCATCTTGCTCCTTCCAACTTCATTCAGTGTCGTCCTTTTCGAAAGGGCTGCATCATGTTGCCCCCAGAGGTGCGTTATATCTCTATGTTTATATTTTGTGTTTTTCCTTTTAGCCTCCAACTCTTTATTTTTTTTAAACACTTTGTGGTGTGTCTCCTCTTTAATAGATCATGCACTTTAAGAGGCAGATGCCATTGCACACATAGTCATGTTTGTTTCCTCTTGACTTAGTAGAATTTCTCTATATGGCAGGCAGTGAGTCTGTGTTTACTGATATAAGTAAGCAGTCCTCATCTTTGCCATTTGTATGTGCGATAAGAGGTTCTTCTACGTGAAAGATGTTGTTATTGGTGCTGGGACAAATTTTAACTAACTCAGTTTTCTGTGCTTCTGAGCCCGTAAATAATACTGGTCTACATCATTATTGAAAGCTATAGATAAATCTGTAATTGTAGCTGAGAAGCCTGGAGACAGAGAAGGTTTTTTCAGGGTGATAGTAACTACATAGCTGAGCCAGTACTGTTGTGTATGGGATGAAGTCGGAAGTCCGCTTTGTGTCTGGGGATATTTCATAGATATTTTACTCGGCCACCGTGATATGTGTTGGACGTGCTTAAGAAAACATTCATCTGAAGCCCCTGTTTGCAACGTGGAGGAGGGAGAGGTTCTGAGTTTTGGTAACGTTTAAGTGTGAGAGAATCGGGCACAAACCTCTTGTGCCATTTTCTTGGCCTATTCTGTTGCTTGCCTACTATTATATGGATCAGAAGAAAACCAAGGTACTGCTTCCTGTAGCTATCAAAAAGGGATACATAAGCTATCTCCTGGATTATACAAATTTACAACACATACATTGTTTTCGTGCTTCATTGTTAATAACAACTACCAGTGATGAAAGACATGAGGCTTATCACACCCTATATCGTTCCCTTCATATATATCAAGATAAACTCAAAATGTCCTTGGAATGGTGGCATTGCTATTATTGCGGAGAATGTGACAGAAGGTCAGTCACTAGCTCTGCTCGTAGGTGCTAAGTTGGAACTGAACTATGGCCCATGGGTGTCCAGTCCACAATCTTGTTAATCAACTTTCTAGATTTCTAGTTGGCTAGAGATTGGGATTGGTGTGACTAAAGGGAGGGATTTCCCTGTTTTCCACAGATCTTCAAATATTTCTCCATAGAGGCAGAAGTTTTGTGGTAGCAGATAGTAAAGAAATACTTTTTCCAAAGGTGAGACTCTAGGATGTGGAGTGTAAAACCTGCACCCCAGTGAGGTGAACCACAAATATGGATAGAGCTTTATCAAACTGATGTTTTAAAAGCTTTATTGAGGTATACTTTACATTCCATAAAATTTACCTACTGTAAGTATGCTTTTCTAGTAATTTCTAATTTGAGGTACAGATCAGTGCAGCTAATATTAGAATATTATTCCAAAGATCATGCCCCTTCATCCTCAACTGCCATGTTACCTCCAACTTACCTATTACTAGCCTACTCTTGTACATGTATCTACCTATCTTAGAAGCTTCTCTCCCCCTCCAGCCTATGTGTATTTATTTTCCACAAATTAAAAACAGTTGTGTGGCCATTACAATATAATAGTA
>NW_004567113.1:48392093-48393912 GCF_000260355.1 Condylura cristata
GTAGATTATGCATGCAATAAAAGTGTTTGTCCAGGTTGACAAAAATATAAATAAATTAATAAATATATTCAGGAAAGAAATCTCATGAGAAATGCTGGCAAGTGATATAAGGAGAATTCCTTTTAGAAGCTGTAGCTGGCTTGATTACCGGAGGCATTAGGGAGGGATTATGTTCTCTGTCACATTACATGTTATGTTTGGAAGTATATTGTATTCTGCTGTATTTGCAGTTTATTTTGGGAGTTTGTTATGAGGAGTTCTATATTAAAATAAGCAGAATTGATTTTTTTCCCTAAATTTCTCTAGGCCTTATTTTATTATTGGCTTACTTACTTTTTTAAAGATGTTCTTGTAAACAGTGAAGAAAATAAAAATCATTTATCAAAAGCAAAAGAACGTAGATGTTTGGGGAGTGGGGTGTTGTCTCCAAGCAAAAAATTCATTTACTTCTTTTGATTCATAAACTTTTATTTTGCCTTGGGAGTGTGTGTGTGGGGTGTGTGTGTTTTCTTTAGAAATGATAACTGTGCCATGTGAATTGATCTGATCTGTTTTTTCTTGGAATCCTTGGTTTGTTTAGAAAAGGGAAGAAAATTGCACTAAAGGTGACTTTGTTCAACATTTTTTAGACTGGATCAAACACTGATAAAGTGCAGATTGTATAAAAAATGGATCATGCCGAATGACCCACATCTCTCAAGGTTCTTAATTGCCAAGAATGAAGCCAACAATGAAAAGTCGCATGTAGCATAGTCCAAACACCACGGTCTTGAATGAATGAATGAATGTACCTATGTGATCAAATAATATCCCTGGTCATTGATGATTTCATTCGTGAGATGGGAGAATGAACACTTTGAAGGAAATGGGACCCATTTCCAGTCTCTTCTAGAGGAAATTTAAGAGCTTTGTAAGCTCAGTGGTCAAAAAATGTGGGCTCTTTGTAGGACTTATCTTGAAGGAGAATTCTTACTACAGTTGATTAGGGAAGTGAGAATAACTCAACATACTGGATAACACTACAAGTCATCTTTCCAGGTGCATTTCTAAGCTGGAACATATACAAAGGAGGTCTTCAGCACTTCCCTGCATACTTTACTTTTTTTTTTTTCTCAGTAGCACTTATTAGCACCTGAGGCCCATTGTACTTACATATGTGTGTGCTACCAAAGCTGAGTTTCATAATCCCAGTCCCTTCTGTGTTTTTCACTGATTTATCTATTCCATGGTCTCCACTCTTCTCCTATATATAGTGACGGTGTGAGAAGTGCCTGTAAGACCTTTACCAGGATAGCATGTGGAATTAACAACCACCCTATAGAACTCTTTGCTGTTAACTAGCTCCTTCAGAGCCTCCGTTCACTGAGAGTCAGAAACTAATGTGTTTTTTTTTTGTCTAGTTATTACATATTTATCATGATATAACATTTAAATACCAGATACAACTCACTGTGTCTGGGATGAGTTTTCATTGAGAAAATAGCCCAATAAAAAATGCAAATCAAAACCAAATATAATAAACCCTTTGCAAAAAGGTTGCAAATACAAATCACCTTCATTTATGGAAATAGTCAAATATAGAAAGAAATCTTTAGCACAGGTGCCATTATTATTTGCTTCCTACCATTGAGGAAAACAAAGATGAAGTTTAAGTGTCAGACCCACAGCGGTACTGGTGTTAATAATGAACCGAGGAGCCCTCAGTCAGCTAAGAAAGGGATGTTGACAGCACCCTCCAGACCTGCCCTGTGTCAGATTTACCAACTTTGCCCTAGTAAAGTCGTGTTTTTGTCTCGTTTTCCAGAATAAGCCCAAATTA
>NW_004567113.1:48395027-48437160 GCF_000260355.1 Condylura cristata
ATTTGGAGGCAGGGCCCTCTTCTGGTGATTAAACATATTTTTCCCCCTTGATACATTTTCTATTTTGTATTCAAATAAAGAGGTAATACACTTGATATCCTGGAAATCAGATTTAAAAAATTTCAGGTGAAAATTTCATGACGTGAGGTTTTGGAAATAAATTAAGCTCCTAAAATCTAAATTCCTCCCTACTCTGATGGACATAGAATTTGAGTGTATCAATACTTGCTAACACCCTCCCAAAACAGGATAATGGGAGGTATTAGAGTGTCTTCGTATTAAAGTATTTGCTGGTAAGTATTTCAGCATTGGTGAAAAATGTCTTTAACACGTAGGCAATTTTGGAAATATTTTAAGAATTGCAAACACATCCACCCACCTGCCGCTCTTGATGACCACCAGCCTGGTTCTTTCCCTGCTCCATTTCCGTCTTTCATCCCAGCCCCTCATCCGCCCTCTTCTTGAAACTTTAACTTAATGGCAACGCAGGCTGTGTGTGGCTTCTTTCCGGGTGCCTTTCATTTACCGTTCACATAATGGTTTTGCCTGGAGCCTTTTCCATTAAAAGACAAGCTGAGCTGGGGTTTTTAAGGTAGTTGTGACCAAAATAACACGGCCAGGCTCTTCCTAGTGTCACATGGATGTGGAGTATGAGAAAAACAAAATTTCAGTTTGGGGGGCTCACATTCAAGTCAGTTTACTTTAAACCAAACACAAGCTGAATTTGATGTTCCTTTACACATGTGATTGCTGAAAAAACAAGTTTAGGCAGATGGCCCTAGGAATCTTACTTATTTAAATAGGAGGGATCACAAAAGGCTCCCCGAAAGTGATTCTGCCTCACCCACTCATTATAAAAGCTACCACAAATATAATAATCTCTCTTGTGCCTGAAAGTAGTGATTGCCACAGAAACACTTAGGTGTGTGGTTTCTAAGAAGTGATATACACATTTTTTTTTTTAAAAATTTATTTATTTGTACATACAGAACTGGGGTACAGGCCAGAGGCTCAGGGGCGGTGAGAGGCTTCACCAGAGACAGAGTGGGGAGCAGAACAGGCAGATCAACGAAGTACACTGCTGAGGGGAGCAGCGGGCGGGTCAGGAGACGTCTGCCACGCCATGTGGTCACCTCCGGGGCAGGCGGGAATCGAACTCATGTGGAAGTGGCTTTAGATTCTCAGTGCAGTGCCTTAACCCGTTGTGCCATCAGGGAGGGCCCCCCAAATTTTTCTTTTTAATTGTATTTATTTATTTTAATGTGGTATCATTATTATTGGTACTTGGGGATCGGTACTTGGGGATCCGGGGTTCCCCCCTTTTGTTTTGTTACCTCATTGCCCCTACCACCAAATCTGCATATGCAAAACTTTTAAGTTGTGAAGTTGTGAACTATCTCTGAAAGGAGCCCTCAGTCCTTCATACAGATAGAACACAGGTCTGATATCATCTGAGAAATCCACCTCTCTGTGACCCACTTGCTGTTCCTAACTATCATATGAAAACTAAAATTTTCGAAAAAAATGGCTTTTTGTAAAGCCAACTGCGGGTTTGGAGATTTCCTCGCCGGACACAGGATGAGCGTGCAGCTACCGCCACCTAGTGGTCATAGGCTGAAGCCACGCATCGAACTGTAGTTTCCCTGGTGCAGGTAGGGCCAGCTAGCTTCCAGGGTCCCTAAATGCATAAGCTGCCAGCTGAAATACAAGTTCTTTCTTTTTGGCTTGAAGGTTTCAAGATGCATGTAGTCACAAGCTAAATACATGTAGTCAATACAAGTCAAAGAGGATTTGTTAAAATTTCTCTTGAGCATTACATTTTATTATTTGTTACCTCCTTGTCCCTTCCTCTAGGACATCGGATGTTTCCTCCCAGTAGTCATTTCTCTCTCAGCTGACATCATGTAGGACTCCTTAGGGAGGTGGGCGGTGACATGCTGCTGATAAGACCCTGAGCTTTAGACCCAGGTGGAGCTGGTTTTAAAGCCTGTCCTAGCTGTGTGATTGCAAACGCGCCCTATGACCTCTGAACTCCAGCTGCTCATTCTGCAGTGATCAGGGCAGGCCCATGCCTGCCTCTACAGTCCGTGTATGCAGTCCGTGACTAGAAGGGGCTCCATGGGTGGTCACGGCCTTCGTAAGTTATTCTGTATTAACTTGTTGAAGGGCTGTAGCATTAGAATCTGTAGGGATTTTTTCCAAATGGACTGTAAATCCCTTTAGGGAAGAAGCTACTTTTACCACTGTTGTCACCAGCCGGTGTGGTAACGCCCCACAAAGCCCCTGTTTATAAAATGTGTCAAGATATCCCCTTGCTGTAGTGTCAGGAAGTGGGAGACTGGAGCTTCTTTGTATTCCTCATAAGGAACTTTGGTGCAGTGGGTGAGTGTGTTAATGATGAGCCTTTGATTCATATGCAAGACTTATGTGCTGTTCAGTGTTAATGTCGCTGAGCTAATTAATGAGGTCCCACTTCAAGCATAAATTGAACACTCTGTATTATTCTTCGTTCTCCATTTCCTAAAGTTCAAATCCTTGCATATAGTGTTGATGATTTAATCATCACTAATTGCATTACTCTTGAATTGATACAAAATGCATTGGTGAAATATAATACAGCTATTTCCCCCCCTACTTTCTCTTCCCAGTTTTAAAATGTCCCATGTGGTTGACTGGCTCACAGGTAAAGCCCTCTCTGTTGAAGTAGTTTTGGCAAGCTCTGTTGTTAACCTCTGTGCCTTGACCTTAGAGTGTTTTTGGAAGTTGATCAAGTGACTAGTTTTTCAAAGCTGTGACATGTTTTTCTCCTGGTTCCCTCATTTGTTGTCTCACCTGGAACAAAAGACAGTCGATGGAAGGAAGTTTTCAGGCTGCAGTAGACGGGTGAGCCTCTTTGTCTTTCACCATAACTGATCTGTTCTGGAATTCACTATTCAGTTGAAGAGCTTAGAGAGCTGCTTAGAACTTTGTTGCCCAATGAGGAGGATTGTGGGAACTTTCCCTCTGACTGTCCAGATTCCCATTTTGACAGCTGTGATGTTGATCCACAGAGGGGCTTCCTTGCGGCCCTTTCCTTCTCTGTCACTTTCAGAGGCGTATCTTTCAGAGTTTCCCTGAGCTTCCAGGTTTCCCTCTGCTTATTTAAAGATTGTACTGGGGGTGGATGCTATAAATTCTCTGTCCTGCCTTTGATAGTCTTGACTTGTATTTCTTCTGTAAATGCTCTCAAACATCAGGTATTGCAACCACACAGGATGTAAGTGGCTTAAGTTTCTGACATCTGTGAATAAATTGCCTTGCCACAGCACACCAGTCTGGATTCTAATATGCTGAGGTTTCTGTTAAGGGACTGGAGACTCTAACAATAAGCTGTTGTGTGGGGAGTAGTGTTAATGATTAAGTTTACCATCGCCGGGATCAGGTGTCTGAAGCTTAAATTCAACAAGGTTGCTTCCCAGCCTGCTCGGCCTCACACCTCATTTCGTGGACAGGGCGGAAGTGCTCCATTCTAAAGACAGAACTCTACATCGGTGGAGTTCATGAACAGGGCAGACGTACTCCATTCTAAGGTTCTAATCCCCTGCGGACAGTATTCAATAGATTCTTTTACTGTCATGCTTATTATTAATAGCAATAATATTTGTATTCAAAGCCATAGTATAAGTGAGAATGACACAGATGTAAAAGACCTCCAACAACAAACACTGAAAAGGCTGTGGAGAAAGATGAGCCCTCGAGGGCTGGCCGAGGGACTGCAAGCTGGTGCTGCCATCTTGGAAAGTGACCTTGATTGATGTTAATAAATAAAAATGGAGATTCCAGCAGAGCCACTCTTCAGCATCTATCAGAGATGGTGAATAGGGGATCATCGATGCATAAACCCCAACACTTACGACCACATGGTTTGTTACGGGATAGGGGGAGAGGGCACCACCGAACCCCCAAACCTGCCTGCTCTAAATAGGTTCTGCCATCTGTCGCATCAAGACAAAACATATAGGACTTTAATGAAAAGGGACTTTAATACAGTCAGTGTACAGTACCGAAGACAAAGAATATAATTTCCAAATCAAACACCTGAAGTCAGCCATCCCCTCGTGGGCAAAAGTCAACCCAAAAGGGGTTGGCCCAAAGCAAGGCCTGAAAGCTGCCACAAGACTAAAGCACCTTCTGGTTGGGACCCACAGAAAAGGGTCAGGAATGACCAGACAAGTCTGGGAGGAAAAGAGCACAATCAAAAACAATGTAAACACTGCCATAGTCACCTCCCCACGGGTCTCTCACCCACATCTGTTTTAACCAGTCCAGGGTCAAGAGATAAGCATGTTCCTTCACATGCTCCCTTTGCCCCATGTGGCTTCTTCAGGTCTCCTGGCTCTCCATCCTGCTTCCTTCTTCCTCAGATTCCTTCTCTCCTCTTCTTTTCTCTGCTCAGCTCCACCCTCCTTCTGGGTGGGGCAGGGAACCTGCAACTTCCTCTTTACCTGGGGAAACAGGTTTACAAGGGCTGAGAGTGGAGCCAGCCACTGCCCACCGTGGGAGGACTTGCTAAGAACGTCCACTTGGTGGAATACTCTGCAGCCACAGGAAAAGCAGAAATGTTCTCATTTCAGGAAAAAATGGAAAAATATTCAAGGGAATTATATGCAGTCAAGCCAGTCTCAGTGGTGAAGATAAAGACTGCATGAGTGTTGAGGGTTCCAGGCAGCAAAGTCGACAACTGGTGTCTGTGGATAAACCCGTGGGCGATCTGAGCTTAAGAGGGAGGGAAGAGGGAGGCAGGCCAGAGAGCATAAGGGGTAGGGGTGGGGGAGGCAAAAAATGTGGATCACTTTCTTTCAAAAGTAATTTCTTATAGACAAAATCAATATTTCATCCCCCCCACACACACACCCCTCTCTCTGTAAGGAGTCTACACTAAGTCCAACATGGCTGCCATGAGCGAGGGAGAGAGGCAGGCAGAGGTCCTGGGTTGACGAGAGCTTGCGGTATCCAACATCCCTTGGGACCCCAGGGCAGCACTGAGGGTGGGCTTGCCCTGAGGTCAGAGACCCTGTACCTGCACTGGCTGCTCCAGCACAGAAATAGCGCTCCTGTGTGTTTATTTAATTATGGCGACTCCATTTCTAATGTGCTCACCCCCTGCAGTGCACCTTCAGAATGATTCACAGCCTTACCTTAGGTAATAGAGTTAGCTTTCAGTGAAGGGATGATGATTTCTGTTTTACTGCTGAAGCAGGGGGTTCAGCAAGTGTAAGTAACTTTCCAAACTCCCATGAGAATACATTTCAGGGACAAAATGCAAATCAAGATATATTTCATCAATCTTTAAAATACCTACTCATGAGGGTGCAGGGTTGAGTGCAAGAGCTCTGGGTGGTGATATTGATTCGGAGTTTTCCATGTTCCAAGCACTCAGTGTTAAAGGGAGATGCTGGTATTTCCCTCATTTACCAAGAGAGACAGGCAACACAGAAGGGTGAGGTGTGATGGTCACCCCTGGTCACATGACTGGTGAGAAGTTGTGTTGAGGTGTGAGCCCATTCCCAGCGCTATAGTCTGGATGGTGGGGATGTCTACACTGTGGTGATGCCTACACAGCAGTGATGTCTGTGGCAGAGACCTGGGCCCTGTATTAACAGGAACATTCCTGGAAGTAACTGAGCAATTCATTTGACAAATTGGGGTCTGGTTTTCCTCATCTACAAATGAGGGGTCCTATCTGTTCTGTCCTCTCTAGAAGCTTTCTGTTAGAAAACAACGCCATATAAATACTATCAGCTATAAAATAGATGACATCTTAACCATTTGTGACAACTAGAATGGAACCACAGGGGATGATGTTAAGGGAAATAAGTCAAAAGGAGAAAAACAAGGACTGGGTAATTTCATCACATATGGTCTATGAAGAAGATAAATAACAGAACAGATGAAAGGAAGGCCAAACAAGCCATGGAAATTTAACTGCTGCATTGAAGTCACCACAAAGGGAGGGGAGAGGGGGAGGTTTACAGGTGTCCCAATGGTGTAGACCTACACCCCTCAATCATATACTGTCTTGTAGAAGAGTTACCTCAATAAAAATATCACTAAAAATAGAAGTAAGATGCTTATATGCAAAGTTTGGACAGCATTCTGTTTGGACAGCATTCTAAAGTATATAAAAACTTTGTACAGCTTTCTAAGTTTGTACAGCATTATAAAATATAACCATGCATTACTATTTTAATTTATTTTAATTAGTTCTATATAATGTGCAAACCAATGCAAATGCATAGATACATATTACAAGAGAAACCTATTGCTTATTTTCCTTATAACCCTTTATCAATAAATGAAGACACACATCAATAATTGAATAAAAGAGGGTCCAATTCTATCTTTTAAGCTTTGAGATGATCAAAATTTACACAGGAATTTGACCTTCTTGAATGGAGAATAAGTAAGCCACTAGATAAGATGTTTCAAAATGATTCTAAAGATGCATCTATTTTAGCTTTGAAAACATCAGAGATAAAATCTGTTTTAGTAGAGGATCTAATCATATTTTCAGTGCTTTTTATTTTTATTCTAATGGAGATGAATGCTTTCCTGGTAGATCTGCTGTCTGCTGCTCCAGCTTCTTTTCTGAATTGGATAGGGTATGTAGCAACTGATATTGACAGTTAATGAAAAGACATTGATGCATTGAAGGCAATACAAGTTCCCTGAACCTGTGTTCTATTCTGCTTTTGATCTGAGAAATGCAGTGATCCTGGAGGAATGCAGAAGCTTGATATGATATCAGAAGTTTCTCAGTGTCTGTTATGGTCAAGTGAGTTAGTGCATGGCTGAAGCGGGTGCTGGGAGCCTTTAGCTCCAATTCCGTGAAGGCTCAAAGACCCTTGTGTGGAGATGCCCTAACTGCGGTGAGTCTGGACTAGGGCTGGGGCCTTGCCTTTGGTTTGTTTGGATTTTCATTGGGGTTCACCTAGTTGTGCTCTGAGCTCTCTGTCTGTGTCATTCACCCCTCATGGCCTCACCTCACAGGGATTTGTTAAAGCTACAAAGCAGTCTTGGGAGATAGCAACATGAAGGTGGACACTGTTCGTTTCTCACCTGTGAGGAAGACAGAGGAAGGAAGGAGGGGAAGGAGACAGAGAAATTTAAATTTTCATGAACACCTGCAAGGTAGCAGATGGTGACTTTGTTTGCTTCATGCGTGAAACCATTTTATCCTCATAAGAACTTCTGAGGTAGATGTTACATTCCTTTTTATTAAGATGTGGAATTTAAAATGACTTCGTTAATTCATGACTTACTGCCAACTTTGATATCTCAGGTCACCATATGCCAGACTGTGACCTCTAGACAAGGTCAATCTGGGAAATGTTGGTTACAAGCCATAGAAGCCATTTCTAGTGGCTGAGGAAAAGAAGAGAGCAATTTGCCTCCTATAACTCACAGAGATGATTTGTTGTGTTGGAGAGACACAGGCTCCCCCAACCATCCCTCTCAGCTCTGCTCGCATTCTTATGAATTTGGGCTCATCCTACATAGGGCTTCTTTGGATGACAAATGGGCATAGTTACAGATGGTGCGAGCTTGCCAGCTTGCCCTACCTCAGGTTAGTAAGTTGTAAAGGGCATGGGAGCCCCAGGAAAATGTAGTGCTTCTCCCTAGAGATGAATTCCCAGAGTTCCTTCGAACTTTGCCAAGACACATGACTTGCTTTGACCAAAGAGCTAAACTAAGTGCCTTCTCCAGGAGGCAGATGTGAGAGTCATGAGGCCATGGTTTCTGAGCATCTGTTTTTTTAAGGTCCCAGGTGACTCTAGTGTGTTGGAAGCTGCGGGTTTAGATGGCCCAAACAGGCCCACTTTTGCTGTGCAGGTAGATTAAATGGCAGCCCTTTGGGCGGGGAAGGCGGCGTGAGCACAGCCATAATATATCTCAGCTCAAAACAATTTGGTCCCACGCTACATCTTCTTATTTAGCTTTAATAGCAAATGGCTGTAAGAAATGAAACTTGGTCTTGAAGGTCTGGAAGGAGACATTAGGTTAATGTCAACTCATCATTGATTCAAAGGCGGTAAATCAAATTTCTTCTGGTATCGAGTAGAAAGAAACTGCATTTTGAACATGATTGTGATACAACTACTGTGAAGAGGAACCAGGAGCTGTATTTGATACATTCTGTACTTCTATGCATGGTGTGGTCTTACTGAGCTTGCTCTCAATGAAAGCAAATCCTTTGGGAGAAAGCTTTTGGCCTTATGGTTATGTGCTTGACATTTTGACATCTATTTATGTATTTTTTCACAATCAGCATGTGCGATAAGTCTGGTTTTGGGAAGGTATCTTTGTGCCAGTGGTCTGTGCTGGGCTGGTTGTCGTCTTCACATAAAAGGAATAGAAGGTCTGCCTTGTTTGCTGCATTTTGTGACTCGAGCTATTGACTGTCCTTGAGCTCCAAGTTTATCACACACTTCAATGGTTCTACATGTAAAGAAGAAAGCAGAGCGTTGCACATATATTTAATGACCTTTCTGGAGGGCAAAATTTATTTTGATTTTCATCGTGGTAGTCACCCTTAATATATATAGAAATTAATGGGACAGAAACTAAGAGAGGAAAGAATCAATTGTGTGACAGTGGTAGTTTTTTGTGCCTCACACACACACACACACACACACAAACACACACACACACATGACTACTATTAACCATCACAGCATCCCCATGAGGGTGTGTGTGTATATGTTTTCAAGCTACTATGACAAAAATACCATAGACTAGGTGACACAGAAACAGCAGAAACTTTTTTTCTCATAATTCTGGAGACGAAATCTCATGATCGAAGCCCTAGCACATTTCATCTGGTGGGAGACGTCTTCTAACACACACGTTGTTATGTCTATGAACTCATGTGGTGGCAGGAGCAAGGGGCTCCCTGAGGTGTTGTCTAAGGACAGTGGCCCTGAAGGGGCTGACTGTGATGGTGTGAAGAGGTAAAAAAAAAAAAAATCACACTCTGGGTAGGATCCCAAAAGTGAATTCTCAGGGGAAACAGGCATTCAGTCTATAGCATTGCAGTAACATTGAAAATAAAAAGAACTGAAGTGTTAAAATATATAAGCAAAGGAAGTTATATCTGAATGGGCTCTCTGGGTGCCAGATGGTGTATTTCTTTGCACACATTACCAGCCATTGAAAGTGGCGGAGTTTACAATGTGAATCTTGATGTAGCAAGCTTGTGGCTGTAGACATGTGAGCGGGATCAGAGATGACAGTATTTTAATCCCATTCATTGGTGTCACTGGTGATGTCATCCACCTTTGGATCCTAACAGCAATAGCAGAGCTTATTTGTAAGCCAGTTCACGCTATGAATAAAAAATATCCCCAAGTGTGATGCTTGCTGAAGTATAGGGCTACTTAGAGTGACTGGTGCATAAGAAAATGGTGGGGAATCTTTACAGCAAGTAAAACTCTTATTGAGGTGGTTGAGATTGTATCCAAGTCTATATGAGAAATAAAATTTATTGAATTAGTTGGAGGCCACTGACTTGAATTTCTTCATTTTATGTCAGAATAAAAGAAGTTTCAGGAAGTGATCCAATAGATGGTTTTCCATAGGTCCCAGCTTTGCCAGAGTTTGACATTGTATATATTTAAAAATATGTTTATTTATTTTTTCACATCATTCTTCATTGTGTGCATTTTTTTCATCTCACTTGCAATCCCCAAGGACTTTCCACCACCAACTCCCCCGTGTGCCATCACCCTAGTCCCGTGCGCTCTACCCACCCCAGTTTTTATCCTATTCCCCTCTCCTCAATATAAAATGTCTCTGGTGTATAGTTGTTGATTGTATTTCATTTTACTTTATTTTTATTTGTTATTTTCTCTACTTCATATTGTTAAAGCGGCACATCCCATAATACGAGACTCATGAGATTCATGAGAAACAAATTCTGGTGTGAATGGTTAGCAATGGGGCAGTGAGTCTCCTGTCTAGTACCCTGACTCATCTCATTAACCTCACAGTGATAGGACTCTGCACTAGTTTGAATTTTATGGTGAAATTTCCTTGATATAAAATACAATTTTTATTTTACATTGACAATAAGACAGAGTTTGTGAGCATGAATATTGGCATAGTAGACACAATAAGATAATTTTTAGTGTCCTGAGTGTAGTTTGCTCATCAATGTCAGATTTCATACACATGCAGGAAAGACAAGTGACATGAGGTGATAATGATTTATAGATTAACTTTACCTCTTATGTCAGGGAACTTTGTGAATTTACATAGGAAAAAGGCCTAGATAAATCTTGCATAGAAATGGAACTCTGAGCAATTCACTTCAAAAGTGAAATATGACTAATTTCAGGAACAGCAAAGTGAAAAACACAAGACTTAGAAAACATGAAAAGTAACACTAGTATCTTACCAAATCTGAGAGTAAACTATCTAATATCTGACCAGATCTGAGAGTAAATTCCTTAAAAGTCTACTTATTAAAAAATATCACAGATACAACCACTATGGAAAACTGTCTGGAGGTTCCTCAAGCTGCTAAACATGGAACTTCCCTACGACCCAGCAATCCCACTCCTAGGTATCTATCCAAAAGACACAAAAACACTGATTGAAAAAGATACTTGTACCCCCATGTTTATTGCTGCTTTATTTACAATTGGAAAAACATGGAAGCAGCCCAAATGCCCAAAAGTAGATGACTGGATTAGAAAGATGTGGTACATATATACAATGGAATATTACTCAGCAACCAAAAAAGAGAAACACATGTCTTTTGCAGCAACTTGGATGGAGCTGGAAAAGATCATGCTTAGTGAGATAAGCCAGAAAGAGAGAAAGAAAAATACCGGATGGTTTCACTCATAGCAGGAGTATAATGGACCAAGCGAGAAAATAACAAAAATAATGAACAACCATATACCAGAGACATTCTGTGGGGGTGGAGTGGGGAATGGGATCAAAAATGGGGGGGGGGGAAGGGAGGGAATTGCACGGGACTATGGTGGTGGCACAGGGGTGATTTGGTGATGGGAAACCCGCGGGGATTACAATCGAGATGGAAAAAAAAATGTGCAAAATGATGTAAAAATAAACTTTGTAATAAAAAAACTACCACAGAAAAAAAATGAATAAGATAGATGGTATTTGGGACATATACTTATATTTGGATGTGTGAAAAAGATGTTGATTTTGTTAATATCCTTTTTAATTTTGATTTAACACAGGAATAGAAAATAGCACAGGGTTTAGCATTTAAAAAATGCTAAAATAGAATTGGCCATTAGGTATATTGTAAGGAAATGTTCACTGCTAAATAAATACAGATAAAACAGAATGTTGATTTCTATCATGTTAATATTGGAGTCACTTTTGAAGTCTTAAAGGAGGTGCTAGAACAGGAAGTGCTAGAACTTTTATACAAGTGTGGCTGGGTGCAGATTTCGGGAGGCGGATTGACCACCTGTGAAAATCCTTCATGTTTAAATATTTTGCCCTAGGAAACATTTCAAGTGATCTTTGATGTAAAAATTATACTTCAGTTTTTAAGCTTCTAATACCACCATTTTAAAAATAATATATCAAATGAAATAAAAGAATCTGAACACTTCATAAATAAAATGTTATATGATTAAATACAATATAGTAATTATAAAAGTATTAAATGATATATATTTTGATAATATTTTATGTGAAAAACATAAGATGCCCTTTTTTTTGAAGTCTTATTTATTAGAGATTTTCTCTGGGAGGTGAGAATTCAGGAATTAGGTTATTATTTGTGGTTTCTTATACTGCAATAACAGTGCATACCATTTGATAATGAAAAGTAGGATTATGTAATAATTTCAAATGTGCAGTGAGCTTTCCAAGAACTTCTGGAAATCTAGGAGCGTGACATAAATTAAGAAAAAGAATGAATGTGTATATATTTCTCCTTGTAAAAGTAAATTCTGGTACCTACCAGTAGGTGGCAGCAGCAAACAAGCAGTGTTTTAGACATAAGGTCCACGACTTTAGTGAAGTTTTCCTTTTTTTGCTAAATATTCAGAATTAGAATCATAACCAGGCCAACGCTCTGTTTAGGGTCATTTGTGTCTGTAAATAAGAGTCTGTCCTTAAATATAAATGTATGCAGAAACAAAAAAAAGCTAACACACCCTTGGAGGAATCCTTGAATCACTCAGAGGGCAGAACCCATTGTTTTCATGGTTAATTTTTGCTACTAATCATCGACAGAGGATCAATTATTTTTGTAATAATAATGCACACTGGTTTAAAAATCTTAGATCTATGGACCCTTGCTGGTGGTACAAGGGGTTAAGTCTCAGCACTATGAAGCTGTCGGTGGCCACCGCACCATGAGTTAATTGTCCAGCCAGGGAGTGACCCACATGGCGCCGCAGACCTCTCCTGTCTCCCCTATTCTCCCCTCAGCAGGGTATTTCAGTCAATTCACCTGTTCTGTTCTCCACTCTGTCTCTGGTGAATTTTCTCATGCTTCTGCACCTCTATTCTGTACCCCAGCTCCTATATTCCCAAATAAATCTTTAAAACAACAACAAAACAAAACAAAACAAAACAAAAACATAGGTCTTAAAAGTTCTTTAAATGTGCCTCACTTTTTTTTCACTAAGTATAGTCTTTTTAATCTTAAATCGTAAGTCTGAAAGCTCAGAGCAATCATTTTTGGGAAACTCCAGGCTTTTAGGGAATACAAACTCACACACTCTTTAGGTTAGGATTGCCGGCATGCTGCATTGCTGAATCACTCAGGGAAGCCCCTGAGGGGGCACCAAGCTCTCAAGCGTCGCTGGGGGGAGAAGTGGGCAGTGGCCAGTGCTGTTACTGAGCCGGCTCCCTGTGCCCCGGCCCACTCCCCTTTAACAGCGCTGTGCGAGCAAGAGCAGATCCCGGGAGCTTACTCCTTGCAGGCAAAGACTGTGTCCTCTCTTCCTTGTGAGGAGTGACGCTTATTTCCTGTAAGTGATATTTTACCTATTCTTCCATTTTTAACTTCCTTGATCTGTATCCTGAACATCTGAAATCGCTAAGGCCATGATCGTTCCACCTGCTTGGACCTGACGGTGAGTTGGTGTCGCTTGTCTGCCGTCCTCCCGTCACGAGTCCAGTTCACCGATAGTGTTGACCAGGATCCTTTGTACACACTTTCTCTGTGGCAGGGGGAATATTGGTTAATAGGTGTGGTGAGATTTTTCATATTAGAAATTTTCTTGCAATCTGGCTCTGTGGCTTTTTTTTTTTTAAGATTTATTTATTTATGCTTATGGAACTAGGGCACAGGCCAGAGGTGTGTGGGATGAGAGGATTCACCAGGGAGAGACAGAGTGGGGAGCAGAACAGGCAGACTGAAAAGTGCACTGCTGGGGGGAGCAGCAGGCGGGTCAGCAGAGGTCTGCCACGCCATGTGGGTCACCTCCCTGGCCGGGGATTGAACTCGTGCTGCAGGGGCTTCAGAGAGAGAGCTTCATAATGTGGTGCTTTAGCCCATTGCGCCACCAGGGAGAGCCCTCTGGGACATTTTTAAGAACTGTATTTTCAAAGAAATAATAATCTGAGACCACAGCACACAGAGTCACCGAATTTGTAAATATCACAAAGTTGGAAATGAAACTACTGTATCTGAGCCACCAACTCCCTCACCGGGAGAACCCGCTGCTCCTCATTCCATCTCTGGGTCCCTCTCTGGCTCTCGCCTTCCCTACCGCACAACAAGCTCACATCAAATGTCAAATATGCTCGCTCTGCCCCTCCCAGGCACCTGCTCTTTCTTGGTATAAAAATGCAGCTTTCTCAGCAAAGCGCCCCGAGCCCTGCACCCTCCTCTGTGCCACCCCTTAGCTGGCTCACTCCTGCCCGTCACACTGCCACCTCCTCGCTCATCAGTAACACTCCCTGCTGGTGCCTTGGCCCCTGGAGAAGTCTTCCCGCTCCCAGCTCTTCCCAACTTTTCTCTGGCTATGTGGGTGGAGGGGGTTGTCCTGACTGCACCTTGCTCCCCACACAGGTGCCTTTGTTTTGATTTATTTATTTATGCATACAAGAACTGGGGTACAGACTGCACTATGGGAGAGGGGAAAGGCAGTGAGAGGGCTCACCAGAGACAGAGCGGGGACCAGAACAGGCAGGTTGGCTGACATACACTGCTGAGGGGAGCAGTGGGCCGGCCAGGAGAGGTCCTCTTCGCCACGTGGGTCAGCTCCCGGGCCCAGAATCGAAGTGGCTGTGGAGAGCTTCGTAGTGCTGCACTTTACCTGTTGTGCCACCAGGGAGGCTCTGGCACCTTTGTTTTCCTTCACTGTGTCGTTTCTGGGCCACTACCTGCCACCTCTGTATAGTTCCTGCATCCGTCACTGGAACACAGCCCCCGCCCTATCCCCAGAAGACAGGGTCTTTGTTGGGTCACTGGGATCTCTCAGTCAGAAGAACACTGCCTGGGTGGCAGCTGTCCTGACTCAAGTGCAGAAACGCAGCTCTCCAGCTGTGCCCTTGCCCTGATCCAGGACCCGCAGAGCAGCGGGCTGGAAGCGTCTTGGCTGAGGGCTGGCAGCGCTGGGTGAATTTCAGCGGAACCTTTAGCTCACCCTCTGCCTTAGAGCACATCAGGACTTTCTTTCTCCCTCCTCATTTATAAAATGAGGTCAAGCTAGTCATTGTCTTATTAAGTCATAGGAAGAACAAAAGGGATTTTTTTTTTTTTAACATCGGGTTAAGCCACGAGAAATGAAGCAGAGCAATGGTTGCTGTTTGAGAATTGTAGGTTTGCGGTTCACCTGTTGGGCACGTTGGTTTAGACTAGCAGGGCTGCAGTAAAGGCAACCTGGGAATGTTTATTGTGAGACCTGGGGCACTAAGGACGCAGTGCTTGTAAGCCCAGCATTTTGACAATTAACTTGTCTGTGAGATCCTCGTGGTCTCCCGCACTCCGGTGACTTTGGTAAACTATTCAGACTCTTTGGGGCTTGGTTTCCCCTAGTCGATGGTGTAATTGAAGTTGGCTTGAGGGGTGTTATGGAGCCAGTCAGCCAGAGGACTGCTTGCCACACTGTGTGCTTACACTTGCCAATGGAATGACAAGAGTCGAATATGCCTTGAAAACCCCCTTGATCACATTCCCTTGTTTAAAAATCAGTGTGGAGACCGCCTTATGCTCTACAAGCATCGTCACCTGCTGCAGTTGCACACAATGGCCACCTGGTGCCGCTGTTGCAGGCATTATTAGTCCAGCCTCCTGCTGACTGCGGGACTTTCCCTAGACCAGAGGCCTGCGGAGGTGCCTTGTGCACGGAGCCTGGGATGCCAGGCCTCTGTTCCCACTTGCACATCTTCCAGTTGTTTTTCCACAGGCTGATGCCAAGCTTTCTGGGTCCGAAGGACGTCTAGCGTCCACCACATGCTCTGCTGAATGAGCCCTGAGACAGGTCTGAAGTTGGTGCGCACACCGGAGCCCAGACCCTCCTGGAGAGTGGACTCGGGAATGCCCACCACGGGACCAGCTCTGCATAGAGCATAGCTCTGCTCAGCATCCCAGGCCTGCTCACACACTCATGCACACTGGTGCACGCAATCCTGCACACACACGGCTGCTCACACTGCACACATGCACATATTTGCAGCCATGCACACCCACCCATGCTCTCAGGCACACACAACACACACACTCAGTCCTTGATTATTGGCTCTCGCAAAGCCCTGCACATTCATTTGCATAATTAATAAGGTCACGTAAATGACCCGACAAGACCAAAGAAAGAGACAAGATTCCCATTGTAGTAAAATAACAGAAACAATCGCCTGGTGCTCGTCAGTGCTTAGACACGGCACTGTGACTGTCTGAGACCAGGCGCTGTCCCGGGTAGGTGCCACTGTGCCCAGGGAAGCTGAGAATAAAATGCGAGGGGCAAGGGGACTTGGAATGGACCTGCAGGCGACCTCTTCTTCCCTGTGGACCTGAGAATACCTCTCCAGACCTTGTGTTCCCATCACAGCTTCAGATCTGGCTGGGCTGGGGCTGTAGAGACCTGGTCCGTCACCACTTCTGAGCAACAGTAGATGCAACACCCAGGGTCTCCTCATCCCCTCTGCGCCTGCATGCCATGGAAGGAGCTCATGTGTCCTCATGGCCCTGGGTGTCCTTAGCTAGTTGGAAAGCGCCACTTTGCCTTCCCCCAGTCCTCTGGGAGCCTGGGTGGTAGCTGTCAGTGGATTATATGCTCAGGGTTCTGATCTGGACCGGACATAATCAGCCATCGCCTGCCAGGAGCACAGATGTGAGCAGTCTATTTTCATTTTCACAAGCTCTAAACTAAAGCCCGGGTGTCAGGATAGAGCCCAAGGCACTGGCTCTTTCTGTGACTCAAACTAGCTCATTTATGGACTTTCTCATTGGACTTATTTCTCTTCCAAGTTGCAAACTTAGCACCGTAATTGGCAGGCATGCGATATGGCCAACATTGCATTTGCCTTTGTTCTTCAGAACTTCAAAGTGTGTTCCCTGGGATGGTATCAGAGCCACACTCCTAAGTCTGTACTGTCTCTGTTCTTGCAATTTTCTGGAATAATCTTGTTATCTCCAACCATTATGCAAAATGCTGCTTATCACACATCCATGAATTCCATCTCTGTGGGTCTGTGAAACTTTTCTAATAAATTGAGTCTCTTCTTACTATTTTCCCCTGTGATTCTGGCTTCCCCCACAGAATCACACTGTTCATTACTAAAATGGATAGTCGCATTTAGACCAGTGACATAATCGCATACATTTTCTTCTGATCCATATTCCTGGCACTTGAACCACTTCCTAGCAAGCCTATTGTAACTGACAGGCTGCTCCCCAAGTCTGTGTGTGGACTTGAGGTTCTTTGATCAAACCATAAAAGGGAACTTGAGAAATTTTACAATTTGAGATAAATCAGAGATGGCTTTTCTTCCTTTGGCTGCCTCCATTTTCCAAGAAAAAAGGAGCTGTAATGAAACATGTAGCATTTACTGTAGAAAAAACATTCTACTAGAGATATTTAATTATTGGAATAATCAACTGAGAAAGTCTATTTTTTATTAGTATTTTGCTGAGAAAAGCGAGATTTGGGGAAGAGATGATAATTTACGCACAATTAATGCTTTCAGGGAGCAGAAACAAAACTTCTTGCCAACATTTGCCTGCTAATACTTCGGCTCCCAGAAGAAACTCCAAAGTTTTGATTTGTTTTTTTTTTCCTCAAAAAAATTTCAAAAGAGAAAATTTACTAGTAGTTTACTACTAGTTAGGGGGCTCTCCCTGGTGCCACAACAGGTTAAAAGTACAACAATATGTAGCGAGCTGCAGCTGCTTCAGTGCGAGTTTGATCCCCCATCAGGGAGCTGACCCACATGGCGTGGCAGACCTCTCCTGTCTCACCCGCTGCTCCCATCAGCAGTGTACTTTGTCAGTGGGCCTGCTCTGTTCCCCACTCTGTCTCTAGTGAATCCTCTCACCACCCCTCCCTGTACCCCAGTTCTGTATGCATAAATAAATAACTCTTTAATAAATAAATAAAATGAAATTAGTGTGGGCTTTTGCTTAGCAGTCCTGAATAGATTTTGTTTCCATAGCTAATGGTTTAAGCTCACAGACCAAAGATCAGAATTTAAAACAGTCCTTTTAATTTAGTGAAAGAAATAATTACAAACTTTCATTTGTGTGTCTTGCTAATGTTACACTAAGAAGATGCAGTTGAGCAACTTCACTTTAAAAATTTGGTGATGTATCAAAATTACTTTCAAGATGGATAATTAACATTTAGCTAGTGTTGGAAGATCTGGTTGGTGATCATAGCAGTTTTAGGGAACTGCCAGTTAGATTTGTATACATCCATCAAAAAGGGGGAATCATCCAAGTTAAGGGTTCTTACCACTGACAACGTCTCAGTATCAAGAAATTCAATATTTTGGCATCTCTATCAAGATGTAAGAGCAGCAAAATTAATTGTTCTTAGTAGTAGGGGAAATATTTTGGGGATGACTTAATCTGTCACATTTCTTAAACCAACAGTACATTCTTTCAAAGTAGTCTGTGTGATTACATCTTATTATGACAGATGTCTAAGTCATTAGTGATACTAATAATGAACACAATTGAGTTTTATTCTTTGACAGGACCCAATTACATTGCTTTATCACTCAGTTTCTCATACAAATCTAACTGGCAGTCCCTCTGTGGTGGCACAATGGGTCAGGACACAACACTGCAAGCTGACCACAGCCGCTTCAGTGCGAGTTCGATCCCTCGCCCTGGAGGTGACCCACATGGTGCAGCAGACTTCTCTAGTCACACCCACTGCTCCCCTCAGCAGTGTACCTCATCAGTCTGCCTGTTCTGTTCCTCACTCTGTCTCTGGTGAATCCTCCCACTGCCTCTGCACCTCTGGCCTGTACCCCAGTATGCAAAACTAAATAAATCTTTAAAAAAAAAATCTAAGTGGCAACTGTTCTTGTGATTATTCTCATCTTAGAAATTAGGAAACTGAGATCTAGAAAAGTTCCATCACATACCCAAGGTCACATTGCAATGGCTGACAGAGCTCTTGACCAGGATGCTCCCCTCCCAGCATGCAATAGGTGACTGTGAGCCCCTTCAATTGGGACCTGGACCTGAAGCGCAGATGGCCCAAGTAACAAGTGACCCAGGTAAAGCGTCTCATGGTCGTGAGCCTCTAATTCTGAGAATACAATGGAGCTCCCTTCTGTAGATTGTATGCAACTCTGGCTCTTCCTCTCATTAACGCAGAGTGAGCAAGCGCACCCAGGGAAGTCTGGGTAGCACTTAGTAGCTTTGGGTTAGCAGAAGTGATCGACTGCAGAAAGTCTGAAGGTGCATCTGATTAAACGGTCGAGGTCTGCACACATCTGCGTGATATGCAGCTGGCTAGTTCTCATCACTTGGGCCAAAGCTCAAACCTGATTTCTTCGGAGAGACATTCTTTGAAGCCATAATGCTCTCTTTAAAAAGATTAATTTTTATGTATGCATACAAAACTGGGGTACAGGCGAGAGGTACAGGAGCGATGAGAGGTTTCACCAGAGACAGAGTAGGGAACAGATGGATTGACTAAGTACTCTGCTGAGGGGAGCAGCCAGCAGGTCTGCCGCGCCATGTGGGTCACCTCCGGGGTCAGGGGTCGAACTGAAAGTGCTGTGGCTGCTTGCAGTATGCATCCTTACCCGCTGAGCCACCAGGGAGGGCCCTGTGTTCTCTTTTTAACCTACTTCCCAATCATAATCCCACATAACGACACTCACGTTACTTGGTTTTAGGGTCTTCCGAGCCTGGACCAGCACTGACACAGTCCCATCTATTCTCACCAGCAGATAGCTCCATGCAGCAGAGAAATTGCTGGTCTCAGTCGCCACTGTTCCCTCCATCCCTAGCATGGTGACCGTGATACAAAATGCCCCGACATTTTTATTGAATGAATGTTGCTTATATCCACATAAAAAGTATTAATAGCAGAAAAATTTATTGACTGGTTCCCTATGTACTTTGCATTAAGTACAGATTTTTCTGAATTTATTTCTAACAGTAAAATTAAGGAGTTGATCCTAGTAGCCTCATTTTATAAAGGAGGAAAATATAAGATACTGTAGTAAGATTATATGTGGCCATGTGTACGCTTAGTATAAGAGCCACAAGTCAACCCAGAGAGACAGTCCTCAGCTGTGATGACGGAAACCCCTTGAACACTTTGATGTGATCCTTGGCTGGCTTTCTAAGAAGTTATTTATATGGTTTTATGGCTAGTGTTGTGGATACTTTCAAATTCAGCTAGCATTTGTTGAACATAGGCATGGAGTGTGGAAAGCATCATTCATCTCATTTGATAAGGGAAAATGAGAAGATAGTTAAGTGATATTGTTGTCTATTGGTCAAACCAGAATACATGCAAGTGACCCCAAGTCTCCTACTCGTTCTGTTACAGCATCGCTGTTCCCCCCCCTACACCAAAGCAAGGGCTTTTGAGCTTATGTTACCTACACAGCCACACAGCATTTCCAAATGTTATGTCAAGAGGAAGAATTATGTCATGGTAAACAGTGTGAGTTCATGTATCGTGCTCTCTTGGAGCAGATAATATTCTTAGGAATTTTTCAGTCCACATCCATACATGAGTTGATTTATTTTGGGGATCAGAGCTATAACCAACTTAAAAATGTTTCCTGGGAGAGTTTCTTCTAATTTCCCTTTGTAAAGTGAATTTTGCAGTTGTGTTTCAATGTCCCCAATGTCCAGCTTCGGACACCATCATTGCTTTGCTTTTAGGATAAAGAATAATGTCAGAAGTAAGTTAGAAAATACCAAAGCAGATTTGTGCCTATACTACAACAATGAAAAAGGTCAGTACACAAATAATTAGGTCCTTGGACTTCTTCTATTCCGAAAAGGCTGACATTGAAAGATAATTCTGCAATGCTTAAATATCTAAAGTGTTACCTACTAAGAATAATTAGATAGCAACAAACACAAACAAACCCTAGAAAAGTTAACAATCAAGAAATTCCAAGTGGATCTGAATTTCTCTAAGAATTCAAAAAGAATTAAGAGAAATCAAAATCCATGTTCTTAGGGCCATTTTATCAGTTGGTCTTCTTTTACGGTAGAATAGAATTTTTAGGTTGTCAAGCGAATGAATATGATTTTAAAAGGGAGACAGAATCCATAAAAAATAAAAATGCGTTGCACTTTCTGGGCTGTTTTGGAGGTGATAGACCATTTACAGCATCTAATTCAATCTGAGGGAAATGCAATTTATTGTATCAAATCAACCATAGCGTAACAAAAGATCACGGCTACTCTGCTTTCAGCAGCTAAAGAAATTTTGAGTTGCTCAATTTCTAAGACCACATCAAGGCTAGACTTTGGATCCACCAATAAAAAATGTATTAATGCAAATTAAATGCATTTTTTTTGGTGAGCATACACTAAACATTACAATACGTTTATTAAAGATCTTTCGCTTAGCGCACATTTTTCACTCAGATATTAGACCAGCAGATGTCCCTGAGCGTACAAAGTGCTCACTTTCTAGATGGGGCTGCCTTCTTCAGCTAGATCAGTGGATTAACCTTTCAGCAGCAAAGAAATTTGGAGCCTCTTCTCTGAGATTAGATCCTGGTGCCCCAACCCCTTTCCTTGAGTTATAGTGCTCTGCAGGTAAGCTGTCAGTTCCTTTGAGCTTTTCTGCTGCCTCTGCTGTTATTACAGGATGTGTCAGCTGAGTAGCTGAAACTGGATTTCAGTCTCTAGGTACTGAGGTCTTAGAGTTAGTTGCATGCATAGAGGAGTCAAATTCCACTCAATTTTGTGCAAAACCTTTTCCTTCAGTAATTCACTTCCTTCTGCCAGTAGCCCAGTGAGTGAGGTAGACACCATCCCCACTTTACAGATTTAAAAACTGAGGCTGAAAACTTGATGCTTTAAACTTGTATTTGTCTCCCTGTCCTTCAGGAGCTGTTATATTTTTGTTAAGTTGGTAAAAATGCTACAGTGTTAAGTGTTACTCAGAAGTTTTTCAGAATGACACAGGCAGTTTTGCTGTGGCCTTTTTCATTCATTACAGGGGCTTTTCCTCTGTAGTGTGTCTATCTCTGTCCAGGAAGCTGAGGACTTAGGGAAGCTTTAATTACTAGGCAGATTGCAGATATCACTATGTGGGGTGCAGCCGTTTAGCGCCATGACCAGGAGGTCTGATTCCTGTTCAGAGCACCACCTTCATTGTCAGGATGGCGCTGGGAAAATCTCCTGCCCTTCCTAAACATCAGCTTCCCCATCTGTAAAGCAGGAATAATGGTTCTCCCAGCTCTGTGGGTTATTCATGCCTTTGTGCCTTTCACAAACATCTAGTGAGTGCTTCTGAGAAACACATAGCACTGAATTACTAAACTGCCTGCCCTGAAGCAGTTTATAGTCTAGCAGGGAATGGCAGGTAAACTAACAAATGTGTCAGGTGTTGGTGATAACTCCCTAGCAAAGTAAAGCAGGATAACAGCACGTGCAGAGGATGGGCAGGAGGGATGTTTTTATAAGGCGACTGGGGAAACTTTCCTATTAAGGTGACAGTTGCACAGAGACTGGAAAGGACATCTATTATCAAGAAAATTAGCAAAGAAACAACTAAGTAGAGTGCTTGCAGCATACCTGCTTCTGGAAGTTAAACCTGTTCTATCTATTTGTCATGTCTGTCTGTCTGTCTGTCTATCCATTGGTCATCACTCTCTCCTCCTCTGTATTCGTCTATTTGGCATCTTTCTACCAGGCTACCTGTCACTGTCTATCTAGCTAGCAATCATTATCACCTATCAATCTATTCTATTGTGATATGAACACTTTACGTAAGATCTACACTCAAAGCACATTTTTTTTAATTACAATATCTGGTATTGTTAATTATAGCACTGTGTGATACAGCAGGTCTCTATAACTTCTTCCTCTCAACCAACATTTTCTACCAATTGCTGCTCATTTGAAATCACAGAAGTGTTTGCTTTCCTGAGAAGAGAACATGTTTCTGTTTTTGCTGTATCACCAACACACACCATGCCTAGGTAGATTTGCATACAATAACTAGTGCTCAGTGCTCGGTGCTTGCTCTTTTCCTGAGGGCCAGGTCAGAAGGAGAGGGCAGAAGATATGCCAGGAAGAGGCTGAGAGAGGGTGGGAGGACCTGGGGAGCATCACCTGTCCCACCGTATCAGGTCACCCGAGCTATTGACCTGGAAGCTTTGAGACGGAGCTCGACTCCAATTTCGGAAATAAAGCTGCTTGCAGACGAGCTGTGTAATCTACAGAAAACAACACTGGTTAGTTCTTGAGACTTAAAGACAAGGGACAGGAGGTGAAAGTGAACAGGGAAGGGCTTAAACGGCGTGATTAGCCAGTTCTGCTCTCACTCAAGAGCGAGTCTGATTAGCTTGCTGGAAATAGCCTGGCTGTATCCCTTCTAGGCCAGAAAGAATTCTCCTTCCTCTGATCTTCTCAGTTAATATTTCCTTGGAAACACAGGCCCAGCTCTCTGCCATGCAGACCGCAGGCTCTTGTGGCTCAGTTCCTATTTCCGAGCTCTGCTCAAGATGAGCTCCAGAGGTGCACACTGTTCAGTCTGGGTATCCGCCAACTGGTCTTGGCTATTTTATTTGGTGAAACCACGTATGGTGATCACCTCTAAAATCACTTGAGGCCAGAGGCTGATGGAAACAAGGAGTGAGGTAGAAGGCTCTGTTAGAGGGATTTGCGTTGGACTTACGTTACATTCTAATGTCCATCTTCTTGGAGGACTTGAGTGAGTGCAGAAGACCTTTGTAGACAATTTAAGTGCCAGGGACCCCAACACCCTCTCCCCTGCCCTGCTTAATTGCTAATCTTAGGAACACTCATTTTGGGATGCCAGATATTTAGCTAAATTTCTGACTCAGTTTTATGAAATTGCAAACATCCTCGAAAAGCTGATAGATAGGACTGAGGCTCCCCATGCCTTCAGAAAGGCAAAATGTTTGGAAAAAATAAAAACCCCTCTAATTGCAGCAACACACTTTATGGTCAATAAAGTATTCAATCTGCTATACAGCAGGGGCATTTCAACTGAGAGTCAAATAAAAATAACTGCGCCTGTGATAGCTCAATGAAAAGTTTCTTTTCTCAGCAAGAGATAAAAAATTTCAGCAGTTTGCAGCCTACATGTTTGGCACGAAGAATGTGTGGATTCAGTCTAGCTAAAACAAGACAAAAAGAAACAAACAAATGGCTGTTCTTAGGCTGCTAAGGAAGTTATGCATCGGATTTAAGTGCTCTGGGCTTAAATAGCTCTTCCCTTAAATCTAAGTCCCCACTTCTAACCTCAGTGATTTTTCTTCCCTGCAACCAACACCACTGTTTTTTGTTTTGTTTTTTTCTTCCCTCCTTTCCCCTTTCCTTCTTCTTCTTTATCCATTCCACCTGAGCGCCCATTTCTGATGTTTTCCTAAACTCATGTACTGCACTCATGACTTGTGCTAATGGATAAACTGTCCTTTAAAGTAAAAAAAAACCTCTTTTTTAAAGTGCCACCCCCATGGCACAGCAGACCTCCCCCTTCTTGACCGAGGCTCCCCTCAGCAGTGTATTTCAGTAGATCCTCCTGTTCTGTCTCTGCTGAGTCCTCTCACCCCCTGCCCCACACCTCTGGCCTATACCCCAGTTGTTGTATGCATAAATAAGCACATCTTAAAAAAGAGAAAACAAAGTTTGTGGAATGAAGACATGGGGAGCTGGTAAACCACACTGAAATTTAACTTCTGAGAATGGTCTTGAAGAAAGACGGTTTGGGCTTAAAGGAAAGGACCCCCTGCGCGTCTGTGTTCTTCTATGCTGGAAAATGAGTGAAGCATCCAACGGAGTTATAAAAACAAACAAACAAACAAACAAAAAATCAAGGGAGCTTAATGGTAAGAGGTGGCCTCTCTCTGGCTACATGTAGAGGCAGCGGAGCCTGAGTAAGCCTGTCCCAGAGGCAGCCAACATCCACAGGGCCTTCGGGGCAGTCAGCAGGAGGAGAAGAGGAGGAGAAGGCCCCACAGACTGCAGAGAGTGCTCTCCTCTTTATTGAAACAGTGAGGGAGATGGTGGCTTCTGCATACGCGCCCTCACAGGCGTTTATACAGTAGGTGAATGCCTCCCTCCTGGACAGCGGGCTAGTTCCACCCAATCCTCAGAGCTTCTCCTGTGAAATTCCTCTTTTGTCAGAAGACGTTAGGGGGTGGTAGATTTCTTGCTTCTCTGCAAGGGCGAGTGTGACATCCAAGAGCCCTTTCAGGAGTTTTGCTATCCTTTCTCTGAGCTCCTTTTCCCCAGAACGCACTGGCATCCTTTCCCAGAGGCCATGCCAGGAATGATTGTCCTGTCTGCAAGGGGTGGGGGTGGAGGTAGGGGAAGGGGTGGGAGCGGGGATCCCTTCCTCATTCTTGTGTCTCTAATAGCTTTTTCTGTGTTCAGGTTCAACGTAATTATGACTGCATGTTAATTGAAATGGATGTGAGCATTTTCATATATTAATAAAGCTTGGACACATTATCTGGCAGGTGCTAATGTCCCTTTAGGAGACAAATAGAATCCATTTGTTTACTTTTCCCCAAAGCCTTTTATTATGAAAATGTCAAACAGAGAGAAAGGGAATAATAAAATAACCCTTCTGTATCTTTTACCTTATGTCAACAATTATCAGCAATTTGTTAATCTTGTTTCAGCTTTGGTTGGGGGGCGTATTTTGAAATAAATGCAGCCATCATTCTTATCTCTTGTGAGTTCTCCAGGGTGCCTCTCCTCCACTGGTAAGACTCCATGTACCTGTTCAGCCAAGCCCTGAGCACACCTAACACAGGGAGCAATTCCTGACAGCCAGCAATGCATCTGTCTGTATTCACAGTTCCACATTTGTTGCAAGAATTCCTTTGACTGTGTTTCTTTTGACTCTGTTGTTTATATCAGAATCCAACATCCTCGTATTGCCAAACTTTGCTGTTCTGTTTTCCATGTTTTATTATAAAACATTGCCCCCCACCCTCCTTTTTATTGTGATCATTAACAGGAAGGGCCTCCTGTGCGATGTCCTGCTCTCTGGATTTTCAAGAGGGCTTTCTCCTCAGTGTCCACACTCGCCCTCCGCCCCTCTCGCCTCTGTGGAGGCTGGTTCAGATCAGCTTCTCTTCATTCCACACAGCCTGCATGATCAGCGAGGTGCCAAAGCAGTTGCGGGAGACGGGAACAAGTGTGCCCTCCAGCACTACCATGGAGAACACGTTCTCTGTGATTTCCTTTGGGGTAGAGGACAGGACCCCTGAAGTCCTCCAAAAGAGCTGTTTTAAGTAACAACGGATGGCCGAACACTCAGCGGACTAGAGAGTGCTTGGCCCCCCACCATGGACCCTGCTCTCCTCTCTTCCCCTTCCCCTCTGATTGCCTCCACCCTAGGGTCCGGCTTCGATACTCAGATTTTTCATTTGACTTTATCATCCCCTTTGTTTTGGCTCCTGTGTTTCACACTGAAACGGGGCTACCTGGGTGTGTTCTCAGCCTGCCACGGCAGAAATGGCCGCGGACATTAGCAGCAACTTGCTCTTCTCCGCCTAAACAGCCACACTTCCAACTACAGATCAGTGTTGGGCATTTGGAAGTCGACTTTGGGAGGGCTGTAGACTAGTAATTTCTAGAGTAACCCCATGTTTCTGACTCAGTCTTACACCTCACAGGGTAATGTATATAAAATGTGTAATTTACTTAATACCTGTTTCCCATAAGTGCTCAATAAACAGTAGCATTTGTTTTGAAAATGTGTTTATAATTAGCCAATTTTCTCTCCAGAGGATCATGCCTCACTTATTTGATAGTAAGACTATTATCCAGCTCGGTCCTCTGCACCCCGGTTACAGCGCAGTCTCAGACTTAGAGACTTAGAGGGAACGCTGGGGGCTCTCGGAGCACTGGGAGGTGGCCTGAGGGAACCAGAAGAGCTATGGCAATCGTGAGCTCAACAATCAAAATCCTGGGCTTTGAGTCTCTATGAAAAGTCCCCTTCACCTGAGCGCCCTTTCTTCATCTTTCCTTCCTTGTTTCCCTAGTAAGAATAGATCTCGCATCCCTGGAATGCCTGTGAGGGATGTGTGTGAGGCCTCAACATTCTTAGAGTGTTCATGCCCCCTAAGCATCACCTCTATGGTGAGTCCACAGAATGATTTTAAGGAATGGTCTTAAATAAATGTCCTCGATTTATTTTTGAAATATGCATGGATAGTGAGTAATGTTTGAGATATACTGTTAGAAAGAACTTGCCTGCAGAATTTATACAATATTTTTATTGCATAAAGAGATCCGCCATCAAGTTATGAACTTAATCTTCTGAATGGTATACCTAAGCTGTTACTTTAGGAACTGAGTATTCTAGTAGTGATTATGGTCTTGGTTTTTATAGAAGCATTATTGAACGGTGCTTATTACTGAAATAACTGCCATCCGTTTGTTGCTTTTGATACCATCCATCTGCTGTTCTCCTCAAATATGGAGAGTGCTATAAAAACCTCAACATCTGGACATGAACAGCACAGTTTTATGGGGATGGAGAGATAATTTCCCTCCCCTGTCCATGTTCCTCTCAGGCTGGTTGAGCTATCGAGTTAACAGTGGGCAGATCAGTATCAATAGGAGTAAAAGAACACATATAGTATATACATGCATGCAGTCTACATGTGTGTAATTCTAGATTAAACAGGGCAAAGCAAGACTTTATATACTGTGTTAAAGAATGGGATGGGGGTTGGTATTTGAAGGGGAGCGGGAGATGACTCGTGACAAAACCCCAGCTGTTCTGCAAATAGATGTTTGTCTTACCCATCTATAGATTTACTCAGTAGGTTATTTCTGGAGGTGACTAAGTCTGGTTATCTCCCCCGCCTTTATTCTTCTAGGTAATTAAAGTTCAATGGTAAATGTCTGTCTTGCAGCCCTCAGGGTCTCCGTTGACCTTAGCGCCCAATAACCCACATTCTGAGGTGGCTGGTCTGGACATCTTGGGGGAGGTCTTTCCTTCAGATTATTGTCCCTAACCATGTTCTCCATTATCAACACTAAATGCTCAGGATCTCTGTTTATTTTCTTATCCCATTTCAGATGACTATAAATGGCAGCAAACAGTTCTAAAAATAACAGAGCCCCAGGTCACTCTCTTTAGAAGACATCCCTAATAATTCACCTGTCTGTGTGATAAATGATTCGTGTACAAGTTCAAAGTCAGTTTTCAGGAGATAAACCCACCCTCTAGGCAACAAAAAAGAAAACAAATTAAACATTTCTGTCACAGAAAAGGAAATGAAAGGCAAACTCAGCATGCACTAGAATGAGTTTCTTTTATGTTTTCATATTTCATAAATAGATATCAAGCACAAAAATGAACATTTACTCCGAACCATCAGCAACAATGAAAAATACACATGATTTCTGCTCACTTCACAGCATTCCAGATGATGACTTCATAACCATCATTTCATTTAACCTTGTCAACTCTCCTGTGTAGTTGTAGTGTGGTGGTGTCTGGAGACGTTCAGGGGATGTTTATCGAGGCCCCCTGACTTCTCATCCCACAGAGCCAGTGCCCATTGGCAAATGCTCCTAGTCTCTTTCCAGCACAGCTTTCTGTTTCCAGAACTGGAAGGGCAAGGTTTCATGACATGTGATAGTAACTTTCTATAAAAGATTATATTGCATGCCTAGACTTCCATGACAAATCACCGCAAATGAGGTGCGGTCGAGTAGCAGAAATGATGTTACGTATCAGACTCCTGACTGGCTGAGGAATCTTTTAAAAATTTGCTTCTGTCTAGGTGTGGGTTAGCTCCTGGGTGTCTCTCAAAGGCACTCACACTGCAGCTAGGGTCTACTGTGATCTAATAAGCTGTCACCTTTATCCTCACCTACACTGCATCTACTTCCAAATAGGGACTTTTCTAAGTTTGAGGTGAGTGTGGATAGGGAGGAGGAGACAGTATGGCACAGCTACATTTCTAATTTCCATTCTAGTAGGAGGGTACTGGAACACATATGGATACTCAAAGGTGAACACCTGAAACTTAAGTGATGTTCTAATGCACTGGTCCATCAAAACAAACAGAAAAAACAAGCATTAATATTGTCTAACCTCGGCCCTCCCTGGTGGCGCAGCGGGTTAAATCACAGCATTGAGAAGCTTGAGCTACTTCTGCATGAGTTCGACTCCCACCTGCCTTGGAGGTGACCACATGGCGAGGCAGACCTCTCCTGACCCGCCCGCTGCTCCCCTCAGCAGTGTACTTCATCAATCTGCCTGTTCTGCTCCCTGTTCTGTCTCTGGTGAATCCTCTCACCCTCCGCATCTCTGGCCTGTACCCCAGTTCTATATGAATAAATAAATAAATCTTAAAAAAAATATTGTCTAACCTCACTTTTTTTTGTAATTAAACTACAAGCAGTATATTTTTCACATTAAACTTGCAATTTAGTATGTAATTTTTTTCGCAGAAACATTTGTTGCCTACCAAAGTGAAGAAGTATCTATGATGTATATAATTAAGTTGTAATGAAAAGAAAATATATCAAATTAATGAGCATAAATTGAATCCTGCTATTTCTGAAGGACAACTGATTGCCTGAAGTTTACAATGGGGAACTTTTTACTAAATCCAGGGTTCTGAAGACGTGAAATCTCTGTTGTTTACCAAAGAGTGAAATATACCCCTTCCCATTCTGTTGTGATGTGCTATACTCAGGTTGTAAATATGTGGGAACCCAGATGTTGCTATTTGCCGTGACTTAGCACACATGTCCTTGTAGTGAGGGAGAAAGTCAGTGGCATCTAATGTCCCCTGTGATTGACATATCATAGATCTGCCGTGGGATGGCTCTGACCTTCCCACCACTGCAAGGGACATTCTTGGATTGTCAGACTTAAGAAGGAACGTGCTTATCTGTGCTGCCTGGGAAGTGAATTTGGTCAGCTAATTATTCTCAAATCCTTGTAGCACGAGACTCCAACTTTTCCCAAAGTGATCCCTTTTCATTTCTGACTTCAGTGATAAATGAAGGTAGAGTTTGGCAAAGGTGTTGAGTGTAAGTATCATTTATATCAATACAAGATTTGGTTAAAAAGAGTGCCAGTACCCTCCCTGGTGGCACAGCAGGTTAAAGCACAGCTCTAAGAAACTAAAGCCACTTCATCATGAGTTCGATCCCTTACCCCAGAACTGACCCACATGGCGCGGCAGACCTCTCCTGGCCCACCCGCTGCTCCCCTCAGCAGTGTACTTCACTGATCTGCCTGTTCTGTTTCCCACTCTGTCTCTGGTGGATCCTTTCACCTCACCTGCACCTCTGGCCTATACCCCAGTTCTGTATAAATCAATCTTTAAAAAAAAAAAAGAGTTCCAGGATAAAAGGAAACATTTACAGAAGCAGCAGACATACTAACTTGAGCTTAATAGAGTTGAAACTAAATGTTAGCACATTCAATCCAATTTTAATTTAGTTGATAGAATTATTTTAAGTTATGAACACTATGCATAGTATTTCTTGAAACTGAAAATAGGCCACATTAAATCAAACAAGCACACCTTTAGTTCCGTTATCCTAATGTACTGATTAATGTTGATTTCCTGCCTATTTTTAGTCTACCCATCTTTTAACATAGAGCTTTCCATATTACTTTTTTTTGAATAAAATTGTAGGTAGTTTATATTTTCAGAGTCTTTATAATTTTCATAACTGTGTAACAGCTCATTAAGCAAGATTTTACATAACTGTTTTCCCATTGTGGACATATAAGTTATTTCAAATATTTCTGGAGTTACAAATGATTCTCAGATGGTTAACATTTCAATAAGTATATTTCCCAGAAGGAAGCATGCTGCTCCCTAGACATCATTTTATTATCTTTTCTGGATTATATTTATCTATATTAAGAGTTTAATTGTTTTATAATCCTGATCTCTATTTTAAAGTTGTTTTCGAATATAGTTTGCCAGTTTTCACTCCAGTTTGTACTACTCGAAGGAAGACTTCTTTGAACTGAATCCTTGCAAGCTTTAAAATGCTAGTAGCATTAGAAAGCATTTTAGATTTATATATTTGGCTTTTATTAACTTCACTTTGTATTTTTAAATATATTTATTTATTTGTGCATACGGGAACTCAGGTACAGGCCAGTGATTGGGGGGATAAGAGGATTCACCAGAGGCAGAGTGGGAAGCAGAACAGGCAGACTGAGGAAGTACACCGCTGTGGGGAGCCGCGGGGAGACAGGAGAGGTCTGCTGTGCTGTGTGCCTCCTTGGCTAGGAGGCGAACTCTTGAAACAGTGGCTGAGGATAGTTCATGGTACTGAGATTTAGCCCTTTGTGCCACCAGGGGGGCCCCTTTTCATTTTTTAAAAATTATTTCTTTATTTGCACTTACTTCACAACAGGTGTCTCCCCCATAGAATTCCCAAAACCGATTCATCAGTGCACCTTCACCTTACTCCCTTGTGCTCCCCTGCCCTCATTTTGTACCCTGTTCTTCCCACTTCTCTGCAGAACTTCTTTCTTGAAATTCTTATCAAGGTCAGGGGACCGAGTTATGTCCCTCCCCAATGCTGGTGTCAAAGTCCTGATCACCACCAGTAGTCATATGTGATTGTGTTGAGGTGGGCCTTTAGGGTGATGCTAGGGTGATGCCATGGTGCAAATGGGCCTTTAGGGTGATGCTAAGGAGGAATGCTGTGGGTGGACTCTCATCACATATGGCTGGTAGCTGCAAGAGGACCTCAGAACGCACAGCATGAAGACCTTGAGTTAACCATGTGAAGACATCTGCAGGGGCCTCAGAAGGGGGGGCCTCGGAAACCAAGACCACCAGCCCCTATCTCAGACTTCTCCCTCCCAGGACTATGAGAAAGCAAATCCTCCTTGCAGAAGCCCCCAAAGGTGCTGTTTTTGATGTGGTAGTTCTAGGCACATGATACTTCTCACCAATTCATTTTATCGGGGTTTAGGACTGTTCTGAGTAAAATGCAAATGCTCATTTTGTGGGGATTACATTTCCTATTTCCCTTTGCTGCAAAGGGATCATTTGTCCCTTTCCATATGCCTTATTTTTCTCAGCTTACAGTAATGTGTGTATGTACTGTCTCCCACAACTATTCACGGTTTCCTAACTGCTGTTGTCGCTAATCCCTCAAAACCTAGGAAGTCCTTCTCCCTTAAGATATTTGACGCATTGTAAGTTCTTTCATTTTTTTTTTGGTTCTCTATGGTTTGCTGTTGGTCTGTAAAAGAGAGCTGTTCTCCAGGTTGGAGACAGCAGACTCTCAACACAGGCAAATATCACATTGAGAGAGCAACGTTCTCTGTAAGATTTATATGCCCTGACCTATACCCAGTATCTTTCATTTCTGTGGCCCATTTAAAATAGCACATTCAGAGTTTGTTGTTTCATTTGGAAAAACTGCATTTTAATAAGAGTACAAAACCTTATTCTTTAAATTGTCACTTTTCTTAATTCTACAATCACAAAGTACCTAAAGATAGAGAATATCTGTATTTCTTTGAAATCTGTTCAATGTCTTTGAAATTCTACTAGAATCTTATTTCAGGTGAAGGACTTGGTGTCTTGCAAGATGAAAGAAAAACAACACACCCCATCATTTTTCTTGTCTTGTGATTCTTGTGCTAAGGAAAAAAAAAATTGAAGTCTCCTTTTATGAATGATTTTATCCAAAGTTTCTACATTTTTTTTCTTTGAAGATCTTTCCAGAGCTTTTTAAAGAAATATCTCTCATTTCTGCACACCTGTGTTTATTTCATCTAGTATTGCTCTAAGGTTTATCATATCAGCTTTAATGTAGCTATATCTGCAAAAAGTTTGTTATTGTTTATTGCTCTGTGTGTATGTATGTGTCTATGTGCAACTCTCCGCATCTGTTTTGAAAATTCCTTGAGAAGAGGTAAATTTTGGAAACTGTGGTCCTCAAAAATTTAAGTGCTGATTTGTGTGTATAGACATACCATTAACTTGTCAAATTTACCATTAGTTCAATTGGGCTTTAACTTTTATAGCACTAGTGATTAAATCTTTCCAATGTTGTAGATCACTGGAATTTGAGTTGCTAATTCATATTCAGAAAACCCACAAGAGATCTAGGCAAATGAAGTTGAAAACCAACTACTTACTTGACATTGAGAAATGAAGTAGTCAGATGCTCAAAAGCTTCAATCAGCCTGTCTCCTTTCCCCACGATGGAAATCCCACATAGGCACCATTAAGAAAGTGGGTTTGCAAATACAGCATCAGTCTGAACGGTATTAACGGCTCGTTTTTAATGCTCAGGAGCCCTAATTAACTGTAGCACCTGTCTGCATCAGAACACTCTCCCAGGAAGGGCGTTTCTTAGACTCGGACCCTCTTCCCAAGTGGTACTTGGTTTGACAACAGAAGCACACAGAGCTGTCCTTTGGCACACAACACACCTGCAAAAAATCCTTTTCCAGAATGCTTTTTCTATTAGGTATAATAATGCTGTTTCAATATTGTGCTTGAGTTCATTACTTGTGGTGGAAAAACATTAGTTTTCTCTAAGGTATCTTTAAATTAGGAATTGATTTTACATTTTAACTCCTAGAGTTGGGAAAGTGCTTTTCTTTTTTCTCACTATAAAATTGCGCTTAACTGTTTCCATAAAATTGTCCATTTAAAACTAAATCTACTGGGTGATAATCCAGATTCAGTCCGAGAATGTGAAATTTTATTTTTTATTTTCTTACATCTCTGTACATTTTTATACAGTATTTGAAACTGGAAGGTCACAGCAAGGAGTGGATTTTGGGATTCTCAGTGACCCTGTAGGTGCTGGCTACTTTCCTGGGAGTATCCCTTCTGTACCTTCTTTCCAGGGTGCCGCAGGAGCAGCAGAATTCTTCTCTCTTCAGTTCATCTGTCTTTTCATGTAGAAATTGTTACATGGGGACATAGAATCTTGTTCACCATGACAGGTGGTCAGCTGGACTTGATTTACTTCTCAGGGACTTAAGCACCTCCTTTGTGAAGTGGAGGAGGTAAAAATGGGGTTTTCCAGTGCCTCAAGACAGACTAACAAAATGGCTCTTCTTGTGTTTTTGAGATAGGATGTACCGACATGTTGAGTGGCTTATTGATAAGTCACCAGGGACTTATTTATTTTTCCACTCTCTGTGTCATCGCCTCTTGAATTTTCTCTTTTCTTAGTAATCACTAGTATGTTTTCCAACCACTATACATTACATCTGTGCAGTCCCAACAGTGAAGGTCTGATTTACCAGCCAGTTGTCGTTTAAATGTATGTAGCTTTTATTGAACATTCACTTAGATTCCCCACTGGGGATCTTTCATTCATTACTTTAATCTGTGAGATAGGTGATGAGATCAAAATTATTGCCGTTTTCTTTTGCAGAAAATGGAAGCTCAGGGAAGTCAAATAATTTCTTGAAAGTAAGTCTTGTCACTGTGATATGAATATTGTTCGGTCTGATTTAAAATCCTATGATTTTTACATTTATACCCAGTGCAGTTAAAGTTCTATGAACATATGGTGGTCTTCTAAAGACTCATCACTGGACCTTTCATACTTTCCAGTTACCAATGTATATGAATCATTAATAAATATTGGTGGGAGTAAAGCAGAAGATATTCATAGAAAATAGAGTGAGGGCAGATGGTAAGAAAGTAAGGCGTTAAAGTCTACGGAAATGTTGTTTTCCTTTCAATAGCTCAAACATCTCTTCTGTATAGTAAAGTGAATTTCTTTACCTGCTCTTTGTATATTTGTAAATTATTGAAAAGCATCACTGTGTCTGTGTAGATGGTTGCACACACATGGTTATACACACATGTATATATGTATGTATGTACATGCATGTGTGTATATGTCTCTGTTTATGCATATATGTGTTGTGCGTGTAGGTATGCATGTGTATCCATACGCATCCGTGAAACTTTGATTAAATATAGTCACTTGAGTGTTTGCAGTGTCATCCATAGTTTGGAAATACTTTTGGGTTAAGCCCATATACAGATATTAAACCATTTCTATAATTATTGAGTGAGTATGAAAGCAAATTCAATCAGAAGCACTGCTTCCTTGTAGATATCATTTTTGGTTTTGCTTTGAATCATCCATTGGATACTTTTGTGTATTCATTTTTGTCCCTTTGGTATATCACTGGTTAGATTTTAATGAGTAAATCAGAAAATTGGCTGTGACATAAAGGATTTACTTCAAAGGAGCTATTCAAGACAACCAGAAAAATATTTTTGGACACAACTGTATTTTAACAAGTATAATTTTCCCCCAAGCCATATTGATGTGAGTAGCATTGGGAGTTTTCACTGCACATGTGTCTCATTTCATAAAAACAATACTTCTTTTATGACATAGAAATTCATTTGAAACAATTATAAGCTCTCATATATCTTTGGCAAGAAATTCTCTTCATATAAAATTTCCTAATACTTCAAAAAATAGTCATTTTAAAACTATCTGAAAATAACGTTGCCTGAATTATTTTGGGAAAACAGTGGTGAAACCAACTAAGAGCTGCACAGAAAATGTGTCCTTTTTGAAACAGGTCAATTTTATGATCAGTTCATTTATCAACATCTTACAAACATTTGCAAGTTTATATTTTAGTGTATACAATTAACATATGTGTTCATTATTATACTAACTATATTTAAGATAAATTTTAGAGCAAATTAAGATTTTGAGGAATCAAAAGCAGGTGAAAAAGTTCATTGCAAAGCCAGAAGAGTAATTGGATATTGGCTGAGAACACCAGTTTTGATCCAGACTAACGTGGATTAAAATTCTTGATCTGTTACCAGTAGCACATCCTTTGATAATATGCTCACCCTTGTTACTACTTAATTCAGGTAAGCCTCCAAAATACTAGGAGAATGAAAATGCACCTGGAAATTAGAGGTGATGAATGCTACTGTTTATAATGCAAACAGATTTGGAAGAGACAAGATGAGAAAAACCAAAATACTTCTTTTTTTTAACTTAAATAAAATTATGTCAGTTTTCATTTTGTGCATTTTTCTATCTCAGTTGTAATCCCCAAGGGCTTCCCAGAGAAGCCAGAATACTTCTAACTTAGGTTTCCATTCATGCAGGCTAGTTTTTGTTTCTCTTTTTTTGTCTGGCACATTTTACTTATTCTCTTTTCTCTTCTTCCAAGAAGCTCTCCTTGACCACTAAGGTCTGATGATCTCAGTGGTCTCATGTTATTTATTTATACATTGTGGGAACAACAAAACTCTTTTTGGTAGCAATTGTTTAATTCTTTGATGTAAATGCATACACCATGGCAAATTTTAAGCCACTCCCTGTCCCTGAACAGAGATGGAAATAGATACGAAATAACACAGCATTATGGGACGTAGATGACCATGTCATGACATTTCTAACATCTATGCCCACTGAATTATAAAAACCTGGAGTCTGTAGATAATAGTAGAATGCAATAAAACCATTCAGAAGTACATTGTAACCTTTGCTTTAAATCTATTATTTTTTTTTTAATTGTAACTTTGTCTGATTTGATTTTTAATGATGGTGGTATTCAGTGACTAGCTTATCAGGTTCTGGGAATAAGCAGTTGTCTGGCACACGTTCTTGTAGGATTAACCCAGCACACTGCTGGCGTCTTCTCTTTCTCTGAATCCTCATAGTACTCTGTGCTTGTTCCCTTTATTGCTCTTATCAAATTCTATTTTAATTATTCATTGCCCATCTGTCTTCTCTGCTGGACAATGAGCTCCTCAAGGAAAAGGGCATTGCTTAACTGTTGAATTCTCCAGTGCTTGACATGGTGTTTAGAACACTAGAGAAGGTCAGCAAAAGCAGTTGGGATAATGAGTTAATGAAAATGTATTTTTTTCATGAAATAAATGAGTTAGCGTTTTCTCTCTTCTCGGATCTTTATTTATAGGGCCAAGACATTGCATTTTTCTAAAGAACATCTCCAGGCAGTAGATCTTATGTTAAGCTCTCCCTACCTGTAAATATTCAGCTGCTTAAAAAAAAAAATGCCTTAGAGCCCGACTTAGTTCCTTGGGCGAGTGCCAGTTTCTCTAGAGACCAGCTCTAGGTAGTATGCATTCAAGACCTAATCTATAGCATTAGAAACTTGTGTTGTTCCTTCAAAGTTTATAAATTTATTATTATATTTTCTCATATATATTATTATATTTTCTTGTATCTTATAAATACAACCATTAAAAATGTGTTGCCAAAATAAGATAAGTTAGTGAAGAATTTGTCCTATACTTCAATCATATCCTAATTGCCTAACACGCTCTTGGTTATATCACAGTGATCTAATGGAATGGAATTTGCGCTCCTTCTATCCCAAATATTATACCAGCTATAATGAATCCAAGATGATCTTCTGAAGCATCTAGCATATCTTTTGTATATTCTATTTTAATGAGTATTTATTTTAAGAATGCCATTGCATTCTATTTTGAAATTGGGAGAAGGAAATCTCATTGCATTATGTGTATGTTTTTGTTTTGTTTTCTATTGTTTGTTTTTAACTTGATTAAAACTCAGTGTCTTGACAGTGCCTTAAAACTGTCTTCCCATAGTATATTCAGCTGAAACAGCATGCCCAGCCGCAGACTGTGTTCCATGTCACAATCAGCAGACACATGACAAATTGTAGCTACTTGGTATGGCTAGAATATTAGAATCCTTATCTAAATTGTTTACATGTCAGGTTTCTTTGGTAGCCCAGAATAATTTGGATAAATGAGCCTGCCCCTTGCTAATTACATTTCCTTAACAACATTTTAGTGAATGGACATAAAAGGTAATAATAGCTTCCACCAGTGCTCTGTCCTGCAGCCTGTCTTGGCCCCAGATTTTGATAGCGTCTGACACTTATTGCTTACGCCATATATTTCTGAAAGCAGAAGCCTCTGAGAGGTCTTTTCCCAACAGTACTGTCTCAAGCTGCAATGAGTCAAGAATCAGATTATGTCTGTAACTTTCCATGAATGTCACAGACATTTTGGGAAAGCCCGAATGTTGAACTAGGAATAAGCAAATGGAGACTATGAAATAGAGTCTCTAAAAGGGGAAATGCTGTCCACCTTTCCCCTCCCCCCACGATACTGCTGCACCCTCTGGAAACAGTCTTGCTGCTTCTTTCCAAGTAAGTATTCCTGCTTGTGAAGTCCATGGTTATTCATGAGCAGGTGTTCTCTCAGGTGCTCACGGACAAGAAAACATTGCAAACATTATTCCCTAGCTCCTTTTGTGAAAAGAATAAGAAAGAAAAATGTTGACTTGAACGGATTGTGCAAGCTATTCCCAGTGAGCATGCATTGGTTTCTGATTGCTACTGGTTGGAATTCAGCTACACTATGGGTTAAATATCTGTACCCCAATAACTGCCCCAAAGAACACTGGTCTTGAGGAATGGTAGTTGTGGGAACCATGGAAGCAAGTCTAGATTCATCTAAGTTTATGAAGTTTGGAATATCATTTATCTTTTAAATTTGTAGCACATGCTAGTAGATGTGAGAACCTTGCAAAATCCTCCAGAAGAAAAAAAAAAGTGATTTTGTGTGTATCTGTTTCTTGAATCTTCTATTTCCCAAATTCTGTTCATGGTGTATTATCAGGCAGTTTCACTCAACCATGCAGTGTTTTGAACAAGGGAATTTTAATATAAAGAATTATTTATTATAGCAGGATTGAAGTAGAAGCCAGGATTGGAAGAGAAACACATAGAAAGAACTACAAAGGATACAGATGTGGAGATAAGACATTACCGAAGCCCTAGAGATGAGCTGGGGGAAAGCGTCCTCCTGGCTATGAGAACACGCTTTGGATCTTGTTGGAGAGTGCTCAGTTTTTGAAAGTTAGCCATTTACTATCTCTTGCAGTATACTTTTAGTACTTTTGGTTAAGCAGATTGTGTAAAAATGAAAGGGCATTAGCATAGGTTCAAAACTTTAGTTTGTTTCACTGAATTTCTCACATTTTATATGCTACTTATGAAACATGGAGTCTGAGCCCGTACCTGGAGACCAGCTATCACTTTGGATACTGGTGTCTCCTTCCTCTGACTCCTCCTTAAGAAGTGGATATGTTGAAGCAAGAATTTCTAAGACAAGAACTGAAAGCCTCATGTCACTATAAGTGTGGATAGTGGGGAAGTTGAGGTGCGATCTTGGCTGGAACCCCTCAGCTAGACTCATGCAGCTGTGGGTGGGGTTCCTGCATGCTCTTGCAAAACCAGAGTTATCATAAGGGATACATTAAAGTTTCAGAGTTTTCAGTAGCCAGAAACAACACAAAACAAACTGTTAGTCTTGCGTCTCTTGCTTCTGACTTCTCTGGAACTGAATTTAGCCATTAAGGAGAGAAAGAGCCATTACTGTGAACTGCATTTTAAGATCAGGAGCTGTTGTTTTGATGAGCATTATATTTTTTCTGTATTACACACCATTCATTTTAAGAATGTGGCATTGGAAATGTCTTCAAGCGTAATCTGATTTATAATAGCAGCTGAGTTTCATGTAGAGTATTTATATTTAATAGTGGATTTTCCAAGTGACCTCATTCCCTAGTATATTACAATATTACACCTATTTTACAAAGTTGTAAATCAAAGGCGACCAATTTATATTGTAAATAAGGACTAATCAAATATTATATAATCAGGGTCATTCAATTAAGCACCCCATGTATGTAATATAAACATATTTTTACCCCAAGGGTAGTGATTAAAAGGTTTATTAATGGACAATTTAAGTATATACTTATATATATGATATAGAAGAGATAAGGAATACTAATCAACTCTTAATTGTGGGGTTTCTTATTGGGCTCTAGGGTCAGCTCCGCCTCTGAAGGGCATTATCACAGCTCAGTCTTACCTGTTCTGACTTTTGTGGCAGTTTATATCTCTATCCAGAAAGAATGTCTGGTCCTTTAAACACTTAGAGCAAAGGAAAACTAGTTTTATTTTTCACTAGGGTAAGATGCTACTATTGTGGTAAATCAATCATGGCATGTACTAGCTATCAGAAGACTAGACAAAGCTTTGCTGGTTAAGTTCTTGTTCTCCTAAAGACCTAATGGTGCACAACTTTGGATTTGGAAGGTTCAAGTTTTTAAGATTTTTATCCCTTAGGATGTCAGGATGAAGAATTAGAGGGGCAGTAAAAATATCTTGGCTCAAGAATCACATGGAGGTGAGAAAGACCATGGCTTTTTGGGTCTATTGTTATTGCCATGTGCTTATGACTGCCCACACATCTGAAATGCAATGTGATAAACAGGCAGCCCTTTTACAGAGACTTTTGACTTTCAACTCTGTTTACTCCCCTCCCTCCACCTCTTCAGTTATCCTCCACCCTGTTTAAAGCATATTTATACATCTAAACATACTGTCAAGGACCTGCTTTCACATGTCTGCTCTATCTTGTGTGTGTGGGGGGGGATAAGAGACTTGCCCTGATGAAGCTGGGTAATACAACAACAAACATTTATGGCAGTATTTTTGCACTGTAACAGTAAGACAGGTTCACACAGTGACACCTCCCTGAGTCCTCCCACTTGGAGGACTCATTCAAGGTTTAATGTCCATCCACAGTATGAATTCCTTACCTGAGCAGAATGAAGGGCCAGGTGACTTATGTTATAACTTCTGCCTTCACAAGTGTGATTCTGAACGGTTGTTCATTTCAAAGCAAGTCAGAATCAAAATACAAACTCAGCCAAGCAGGTAACTAAACAAAGTCCTTGGTAGCTGGGTAAAACAGTTACACTCCTCTTTATAGATGGACCAAGGACGTATGGTGGTCATGACAGGACATTGTCCAGTTTTGAACATTGAGACAGTACCATTTGCTGAAGGATTAAATGTGGAGTGAGAGGGAGAAGGTCTGACTTGATTTGGTTTTAACCTGAGCCCTGGAAGAATGATGTTGCCATGGATAGAGGTGCAGAAGACTCTGTGTGAAACAGTTTTGCGGGAAGTGAAGATATGGGTTTGGTTTTGGTTACTTTCAAGTGTCTGGTTAACCATGAAACCTCTAATGAGTCCTGTCGATGAGTTTTAGTTCAGGGAAGAGATTCAGCTTAGAGATGTGTTTGGAAATTGTCCAGATTGACTTGACTAAGATTACCTGGAAAAGGTGTGTAAACACAGTAGCAAAACAGGAGACCCTGAGTAGGCAGGAGAAGTGAATACATGAAATGGTGGTTTCCTCCTTGGTTCATCCCAGGATGGGCTTGTGTGCAGGTTGCTTTCTGCAAAGCAGGCTGAACAGAGCACATTGTTAACATAGCAAGTGACTCATTGTATGTGTTTCAAAATTAGGGCATATGTAGCAAAAACAAGTTTGAGAAATAAGTTATCAGTTTGTTGTACTCCTTGTAGTAGGTAGCACCAAACATTATGGGTAGATCCCTCTTTGCTACAGATTAAGGTTCCAGCTAGAAGGAATTTGACTCAACCTCCATGTAATCAAAGAATGGATTTTCATCATCCTTACAAAAGAGATCTTAGAATTGAATAGCAGTTTTCTAATGTAGATTGTCACAAATCGGGCATAATTCTGGCTTGGTTGAGTATAGCTTTATATTCTGGATGTTAGACACTCTGTGTCCAATGTCTGAATAGTGGTGAACACTGGATGGTTTCAGTTATATAATGGAATCTAGAAAAACCAAACAAAAGATCAGACAAAGACAGACTTTCAGTCTGACCGTTGAAAAATTGACCATAGGTTTGGCCCATCCAGGTGGGAGAGGGGGGTGGGAAGAAAAAAGGGAGAATTGGGTGGGGAGAAAACATAATAGACTGTAGAGTAACACTGTGGATACTTTGGTGGGAAAACTATAATGACCAGGCCTGAAGGGAAAAGCTCAATAATGTGAAAAAATAATAATGATGTGACAATAATAAAAAATAATCACAGTTAGTGTACATAGGTGTATTTTATGTCTATTATGTACATTCTAAGTTGTATTCTACTTTTTTGAATAATATTATTTCCACTAATAATTCCATGAGTCAAATTAGTCTAAGTAGTTTTTCTTTAAATAAAAGTAGTAATAGGAGCAGTAGGAATAAAATGATTATAATGATAGCTTATATTAAGTGCCAAACGCTGCTAACTACTTAATGTACATATGATCTAGTAATCATTATATAACATATGTTGCCATATATTAAAATGGTGTATTTATAGGAACTTTATAACATATCATTGATATGAAATTGCTAATGTATTAATAAAGGATAACTTTTGAATATTGAAAAAATAAGACATGCTTCTTTAAAATGATGTCGAAGTTGTTGAGTCTGGCTGAGAGGGGCACTGCTTTATTGCTTACCCTACAAGGAAGTCACTTCAGTGGTATGTTCTGTTAATATCAGGGGCCTGAAAGGAAAAATAAACATCTTCAGGCTAATAGTACACTGGTGTCCTGGCTCCTTTGTTATTAAGCATCAAAACTAAGGAAATTATGAGA
>NW_004567113.1:48437565-48458767 GCF_000260355.1 Condylura cristata
ACATTGCCAAAGCACTATAAAAGCTCTACTACAAAGCTCTTGATGGATTTCATTTTTTCATTTTACTCTTTCCAGAAATGTTCAATTAAAATATAATTTCTTCTCTCCTAGAAAGTACAACCTGCCCTTTAGTACAAAAGCTCCTTGATTAATTATTTAGTATATTAATTTAATGTTCATTATTATGCACATGAAAGATATATTGTAAACTAGAAATCAACAAATTAGGAAAAACACTGAACAGCTTTTAGGGAGTGATAGGCTCTTATGGAGAAAAGAGAAACATTATAAATGGTGGGTTGTCTCTGGTTTCACCTATAGAGTTGATGAGATAAAATACCAAAATGAGGTCACTAGTTTCAAGACGCCTATAATCTATTGACTTCTGATACTGCACAGAGCAAGGTTCATGTTCGTGGCTGTAATCTTCCACATCTCTATGAAGGCTGTAGGTTGATATCTTGGCCAGCATGAGGCCTCTCAGAGGACACACTTGTATTATCTTGGATTATCTCGACTCTGAGTGGCGTAGTGGTAGGTGGCTCATTTTATCTTGCCAAAATTGTAGCTCACTTCTTTTTACATTGAATATTATGTGGATGCCTTTAAAGTGTAAATCTAATCTGAGATAGCCAATTTTTCAGCCCTGTTCCAAATCGCCAGCTCTGGCTTATTATTCATGAATGGTGTGAATGTTATGACAGCAAGTCCAAGAAAAAGAGCTGGGATGTTTTATATATGTAGTTTTGAAATATTTACTAAGCCATCTGATTTTCTGTTTTTGTGTTTTGATGAAGAATGATTGACTTAAAAGAAACCTGTCATTTCTTAATAATAATATTAGGAACCACTGTGTCGGGAAGGTAGAGGTGTCAAACAAATGATACTTAAGATGTATTAGGTTTAGACACCAACTCAGGCGGCGTAAATACAGAGTGGGAATATTTTGACATCTCACAGGAACTTCTGTGCTAAAATGTTCACAAAGCAACTCCAGAAGGAAGGCGTAAGAACAGGCTAGAAGAAGCACAAAAGATAATGTAGAGGAAAGACTATCAGAACAGAAAACCAAAGACTTTCTTCCAGCTTCTGCTTCTGATATGATTGATATTCAGCATCTATTCTGAGGTCCTTTGCAGAGAAAGTTGCCATGCATTTCTTTGATTTCTTAAAAAGCCTTACTTGCCTGTTCAATTCTTTGAGCAACATTTATTTATTTAGTCACATATTTTTAAACGATGCCTTCATGTCTTATCACCTACTTAATTCAGAGTGAAAATACTATGAAAAGTTATGTGGAAGGTTCACAAAGTTACTAAATAAACATCAACTTGCATGCTAAATGCAAGAATTTAAATGTAGCTCTAAGGTCAACAAAGTAAAATAATAAAAAGAAATTGTACAGCCCTGAACAGTTGAAGATAACTAAAGACATAATAAGGTCCTCACAGTGACTATGTTGTTCCACAAGCCATATGCAGAAATATAGCCTTTCATTTTATACTTAGGAGTCACCTAAGTTCTTAAATGCTGTCCACATAATGAGGATTCAAATTATTATGTTTAATGTTCAAATGTGGTTAAGTACCGAACATGGACTAGTTATAACTATTCTTCAATACTTCCGGTTGGTATAGATTATTTGAGACAAGGAAAGACCAAGGAAATGGTTTGAGGATGAGCAATTAATAATCGAGAAGCTGAAATTGACAGTCAGCCTTTGTTGACACCAAAACCCAGCCACTATTTCTATAACTTACACCTCTCAGCAGCCACTTATGTGTCGTCTATCTGCTACTACCATAGCTCTGAGATATTCTGTTCTGCTACATGTGATCCAGGAGATAGAAATACCCAGGACTTTAGATACCTGCCCATTTGCTGTCCTTCATGTAGCTTCTATTCCAACTCAGGGCCTCCTAGAACCTTTTCTCTACTTCCTAAGGTGTTTGTCTATCCTGGCAATCTACCCCGAATCTGCAGTAGGGCCGTGCCATTATTCTGTATCACTGCAAGGCCTGCATATAAAGTGGGTTGAATATTGTCCTTGGTTCTTTTCTTTAGATCATAAAATGATCTGGCCCACTGAAGCCTTAATATTCGATTCATTGAGAAAAGAACTAAAAAAGGAAAATTGTTTTTTCCTAGTCCAAACTCCTTTACGTCAGAAACACGACAACCAAATAATTTCCAGGGAAATGTGTTAAATCATGGCTGAAGCAAGGATAGGTGGGGCATTTTGCTCTTACTTTGGAGGGTAGAGTGCATGGATGGCTGACAGCTACATTCTCTCCCGAGCCATATAGTTGTTTGTGTTTTTTTTTTGTTGTTGTTGTTTGTTTGTTTGTTTTAACATCATCTTCTACATTTTTCAACAAACCACTTTCCGACTTCAACATTTCTTCTATATACTACAGCAGGGGGGTTATCCCATTACTCGAAAAAGATAAGGCATGACCACACCAGGGTGAACTCTAACGGTTGACTTAACCAGATGGTGATTTAACAACTTGCCAAATGTGAGTTACCGGAGAGAAAAGGGGAAGCAGCAGTGATTGTTAGTACAAGATTTGAAGAGGATCTGGTGCCTTAATTTGGAACCTATAAACACAGAAGATTCTTAAAGTTCGGGAAACAGATGACTTTTACCAGCATGGAAAAATGTAAGCATTTTTGTTTGTGTTTTGTTGTGTTTTACTAAAGTGGTGACTTCAGACTTGTAAGCCTGAATAACTTATGCCATATACATGAAATCATGTCCTGTGGAACATAAGTGGTTCTATAGGGGACTAAGGCAATGGGTGAACCCTTAGACACTTCTATATTGTTCATTTTGGTTATGTGAAATATATGTGAAAATTGGGCCCTCCTGGTGGCAAAACAGGGTAGGACGCAGCTCGGCAATCTGGCCGCAGCCTCTTCAGTGCGAGTTTGATCCCAGCCCCAGAGGTAATCCACATAGTGCAGCAGATCTCTCCTGACCCGCCCACTGCTCCCCTCAGCAGTGTACTTCATCGCTCTGCCTTTTCTTCTCCCCACTCTGTCTCTGATGAATCCTCTCACTGCCCCTGCACCTGTGGCTTGTATCCCATCCAGATGAATAAATAAATAAATGTTTTTTTTTAAATAAGAAATATATGTGAAGATCACATAGGTAAGTGGAAAAGCAGGGTTATTTATAGTGATAGATAACAGATTGATGATTGATTGATTGATATAGATAATAGAAAGATGAAGATGACTGATAGATGATAGACACATGGATGATGGATGGATGGATGGACGGATAAAATGGGTCATCTAGATCCTTGTGGCATTTCTGTCTTTTGTTCCTATAAACCATTACCTTTATTCCATGGCTAACACTGGGACTCATTTCACAGCCTATCCTCTTGAACATTAGATGCACTGCACATAGTCACAATAAATACAATTCTGCTTAATCCGAGAGGAATGCTAGTATGGGAAGCAGAAACAGCCAAATGCATCAATAGCTTCCAGTGCTGTAACTTGTGCATGGAGGGCGAGTCTATCTGTTCTCTAGAGTCAGGCACACGGCCGGCGCAGAAGCCTCCAGGTTTGCTTGGATCATTTGAATTGGCTTGGAATTTCTCAAATAAAAATGACAGTGCTGGTTCAAATGGTGTATGTACTTAACACATTTTTTAATAAAAACAGGAAAATTTGTCATGAGATTGTCTCCCCTCTTTGGGCTCATTCAAGCCTCAGTGTAACTCAGGCACTGCTGTGTGTCAGCACAGCAACTACGCTCCCTTGCTTGGTCTCCTAGCCACTGGCAAAAACCTACTCCCGTCCCTGAACACTCAGTGCAAACTTCTACATAACACCTATCCCGAACATAGTTTCCCCTTCTCCCTCTCTGCCGCCCTTTATGTGCCAAGAGTTTGGGTATCGTAGGTCTAGGACACACCAGATTGGTCTGGGAGAGTCAAAAATTCAGAGCTGATTTGGATTCATTGTTATACTTTCTCCTGCATCCAGTAGTACATTGAGTAAGTGCATGTGTTTTCATAAAATAGCTTCTTATTTTTACTTGTAAAAGACTGACTAGTGAGCTCAGAGCAATAGTAATTTGACTGAAATATGCTATTGATGATTTTAAGGACTCAAAGGTTTCAGTGCAATTCAGACAATGGATATCTTTGAAGAAGAAATCTGTCTCTTTTATACCAGATACATGTATCTGCATAAATAAAATACATAGGTGGTGTTTAGAGAAATTATAAACACTGTCTAAATGCTAAGTCATGTCTTATGAATATGGCTTATCATTTGTAGGATATTGGCATGCTCATGAGAGTGACTTTATGCTGGTCTATTATTATGGAACAAGACTTGTGGATGATAATTCTTGAGTTTGCAATCATGCTTTATCAGTGTGGCAGAAAATGTGTTCCTGGATATTTTAGAATATTATATGTAGACAAGACCTCAACACCATAGTGATGAAAACCAAGGAGTTTTTGATAACTAGAGAGTGGGTGAAGCTTATGTGATACTGTTAGTCAGTTGATCAGGAAATTCAACTCTGATATGTATTTGCACCATAGAAATTATTTGGTTCAAAGATTGAGTCACTTGCCTATATTTTCCATGAACTGACAGCAAGATGGAGACTTTGTTGCTTATAAAAGACATTGAACTTTGGAAAATACAGTACTAAAGGTGTTTCCTAATCCAATGCTTCCTTCTTAATTTCTTATCATCAATTAGAATTTCTTTGTATTCTAACAATATTGGGATTATAGAAAACTGAAAAAAATATATAAAGTACAGATTAATGAGGGATATAAATTACTAGTAATTGTATGACCTGTTGGTGCAGACTTAGTCCAGCCTGCTGTCACTTAGCAAGTTGTTGTATACAAACATTGCAGTAGTTCACTGCACAGTTAAACTAAGCCTTGGCGAAGGCTTTGAAGTTACACAGTGACTTTGAACTCACTCCTTTTTTACTGTGAAGCTTGGTGATCTAAATTTGTGAGAACAGCTTGGTAATCAGAGTCCCCAAACTAAAATAACAAACACAAACTTTAGGAAAGATACTTTCTGGCAAGTTAGTATGGTCTAGCTTATATTTTCTTTTCCCCTTAGTTGTTTGTCAACTTTCTTTCTTTCTTTTTTTTTAATTTTTAAAATGTTTTTATTTTTTTATATCATTCTTCATTTTGTGCATTTTTTCCATCTCAGTTGTAATCCCCTAACTTATATTTTCCTGACATCTGTCAGCTAGGAGGATTCATTTGTCTTTGGAAGGTTGAATGTTTTCTTTTGTTAGCTTAATCCTTTTATATTCATATTGTCCATGGAGAAATGGGAGAAGCATGAACTGTATGGAGACTTCTTGGTGAGACATTAAAAGTAGCTGGCTGAATGCTTGTTCATGATGTATAAAAGATAGCCAGTTGGTGGATAAACTGGTGATAACAAATTCCGTTAAGGGATCCAGTAACTGGCCCTCCCACTATTTCTTTTCTCCACTGCTATTGAGAGATCATAGTTACATGGTCTCTATTGAGCCATAACTTTCTAGAAGGTCTTCAGGATTACTCATTCAACAAATGTTTGCTGAACTTTTTGCACTACCTAGCCCGTTTAGCTGTTAACACAAAAACTCATCCCTGATAAGGTACCACATTTTTACATTTTCTTTCACACTAACACCATCACTCCATGTTCCTGAGAGGAGAACATAGAATGGTACTTTCCTCACTATATGCTCTGTATGGAGCATATGTTAGCAGCAGGTGAAACAGCAGCAGGCAGATAGTACATTTAAATCGACTCCCTTAAATTTCTTTATGTTCTTCTGAGATAAATGGAGCTCATTTCAGAGTTCCTGGTTATCTAATATAATTAGGTTTCCCTCTGTCTTCCTTTCCTTCTCATCCCTGGCTTTCTCTCGTATATAGACAATGGATAGCTCTTAATTTCCACCATTAGTTTCCGTCCATGATTAGCAGCTCTGGGATGTTACTGCAGAAATTGTTTCCTTATTGATCACACAAGAGAGTTGTATTGTCAAGCAATAGGCATCTTTGGCTTTTTGTTTGCTGGGTTTTTGATGCTGAGAGCTTGTCATCTTGCAGATGACCAATGCAAGGCACGTCTTGGAGTATGCTTCCAGAAAGTCAAATCTGAAAAGTGCAGATTTTGACATCTAAAAGGAAAATGTGCTAACTTGGGCAAAACAAAAATTTGAGGATCTGGAAAGAGTCCATGCAAATAGGTTTCTCACTAAAATGGTCACTTTCTTCTCATATATAGTCCATGATTCTATAGTTTTAAGGGGTGATGCTCATACTGTTTTAATTTCTTTTATTTAGATTTACTATTTCTGTGTCCATAATAGAAATAAATTCTCATTACAAAATTTTAAATGGGCTTGCTTTTGAGGAAGGCACTGTTAATTTGTATTAAGTGGTTTTTAGGCCCTCCCTGGTGGTGCAACAGGTTAGGATACAGCACTGCAAGCTAGCTGCAGCCTCTTCAGTGCGTGTTTGACTCCTGGCCCCAAAGTGATCCACATGGCACAACAGACCTCTCCTGACCTGCCCGCTGCTCCCCTCAGCAGTGTGCTTCATTGATCTGCCTATTCTGCTCCCCGCTGTGTCTCTGGTGAAGCCTCTCACCACCCCTGCACCTCTGGCTTGTACCTCAGTTCTGTATGCATAAAAAAAAAATAAAGATTTATGTTATTTATTTATTTATTAAAAAAGTGGTTTTTATGTGTAGGAACCTCTTAGTATTACTTTGATTAAATACATAATTGTCAATATTTACTTGTATGAAACTATCAGTCTGATATGATTCAACCTAATAGGTGTAAGTACATTTCAGGAAATGTTTTGCATGTTTGAAATAACTGTTTCTCAGACCAACCAAACTTACCCCTTGAATGTTATAACTTGTATTTGACTATAGTACCTACTTTCTCTATTCCCAAGTAGTGTATACAAATTACTTTATTAAAGGTCAAAGTTACTACTATAAGTAATAATTTTCATTGTCTAGGTGATCATGTGCTAGTCTCAAATTATGAAGTTTGCAGGCATATTTCTGAGAATATGTGCATGTTTTTCAAGTTTTTCCTTTTTTTCCCTACTAGTAAGTTCCCATCTCTTACTCCTCTAACATGAGATAAGAAAATTCAGGACCCAAGAACAAGAATACAGAACTAAGCATTTACTGAGTTGACCCTAGGTAATACTGGAGATCCTTTATTAGACAAAGCCCAAATTGATAACCTCACATTCAGAATGCAAAGCTGAACTTGCAGTGGCAACTACAATAAAGAGGGAACCATAAACAGGAATAAGAAATCAGTTTATGAGAACAATCACCAAGTGCCTTGAAATCAGAAAATGCAAGAGGCACAAAATCAGGTTATATGGATCAATACATGCGAATGCTAATCAGTCCAACTCAGTTATGAAAATTAGCATGCTAGTGTGAGTGAAATCAGGGACTGCTTTCTCTTACCTCTTGCCTTACTGTTAGGCTTCGGAGTGAGTGTAGTTGGCCAAATTTTGGAGTGTGGGTTGTGTGACATGGAAAGAATCCCACTGGCTCAGCCTAATTCTTGCAAAGACCATAACTCAGCTTTTCCAGAGAGTCATAATACTCAATACTAAGACCTGAGTCTTAACATTTGATTTATCATTTATAATGTATTAGATTCAAGGGAGCTCTTTATTTACAGTGAATGAATTACTATTGCCAAAATCATATGTAAAATGTGAGTCACTAGGGCTTCTTAAGCAAAAATTAAAAAAAAGAAATTCTCATTAATCAAGTTCATGGTCTTATAAAAGTTGTCCTCAACTAGGAATGGTGTTTTCTCTAGGAAAATCTCTGGAGACATTTTGAGTAACAGAACTGAATAAGCATGTCTCAAATTTAGTAGGTAGGTTTGGTAGGTGAGACAGGGCAGTCCCTGGTAGCACAGAGTGATTAGGTCTCAAACAGTGTCAAGAAACACTGGCTAAGAAAAACCAAGAACATAATAGAAATTGCAAACAGCCCTTGATATATGTAACTTAATGGTTTGGAACTCCAGAGTGTTATTAACTAACTCAATCCAATGTGGTAGTTTTACCTTTGGGAAGACAATAGACAAAATTGTCCCTGTACAAGAACTTCCTTTACCACCTGTAGTGGATTTGAAGAGAAAAGACGTCTAAAAAGATCCTTCTAATTTTCTTTGAACTGATTTTTGTTTTTTAAAAAGAAAATGGTATGTGTGTATTTAAATACAAAACTTGTTATTTCAAATGCAAAAGAAAATGCATATTTACAAACTGTAGTTTAAATAGTGCATACCCAAGAGACAAGTGACTAAGCTGAGATGCAGAAATGTCACATCAGGGGCCTCCCTATTGGCACAAGGTTTAAAGTCTCAGTGCTATTATGCTGAGACTTGATAGCTACCACACTATCATCAACCAGTACAGCATGAGTTTGATCTCTGGCCAGGAAGGTGACCCACATGGTGCAGCAGACCTCTCCAGTGTCACCTGTTGCTCCCCTCAGCAGTTCATTTCAGTACTTCTGCCTGTTCTGCTCCCCACTCTATCTCTGGTGGATCCTCTTACATCCCAGCATCTCTGATCTACGCCCCAGTTCTTATCTGCATAATAAATAAAATAAATCTTAGAAAGAAAGAAATAACTCATCATGGTCCATTGCTCCATCACCAAAACCCTTTCAGGATCACCTGCATGAATCAGGACCTGGGGTAGAGGTGAGAGAATTTAAATGGGCTCATTATGGGGGTTGGCAGATGTGATGCACAATTCACTCATGATCTGAAAGTCTCCTTATATTACTTCAAGGAATTAGTAGTCTTTGTCTTTATTAGAAATGCAAGAGCTTTGCATTCCCTCCATATATGGACTCAAATATTTTTGCTGTTAAGTTAGGCTCTCCATGACTGATGGAGATGACCTAGAATGTGTTAACTTAGTCTCAGCTTTAGTTCCCTCCCAGAAAGCTGGGATTACCACAGAAGAAACTTCCACAGGACTGTATGAATCAGAGTTTCACAGTAATGCCCTCCAGTTACGTAGATCCCAGGTGTCTGTACTTTAATGCAGAACTAAAAGAAATCAGATATGTTGTATCAAAGTAACCTGATTTTCTAATTCCTTCCTTAATAAATGTTTGAATGAATGAATGAATGAATGAATAATGCAATAGTCAAGTGGAACATTTTGCATTTATGGTACCACAAAAAATGAAAATCATCTCATGTAAGAATAGACCTTTTCGAGAGGAAAGCAAATGTTTATGAAGTAATGTTTCCAGTTAGTACTTCTTTGACTGATGCACCTCACCCCTGGCATTTGTAGACCTAAAACAATTTAAGAGCAGGCATACTTTTTCTACTTCTTGAGCCTGATATAAGGAAAACCATAAGATACAAATTCACATTTATTAAGCTGAGTTGAAAATAATTTATCTTGTTGCAGAGATGGCAAAGATACACCATCTAAAGTTGTATCAAGACAAAAGAGCAAAAATGGAATAGAAATGATTTCGTTCCAGTTCACTAAGAAGAATGCTGCCCTCTTATCCATTCTCCTAAAATATAGTTTGGCAGCAGATAAGGCAGCACACACAGTACTACAAAATAAAAAGTGTTAAAAGCACAGCTTATGAGAAGTCGCTGTCTTCTGTAGGTAACTTTGAATTATCAGTCATAGGTAATTTTATTTGGACTTTTAGTGATGAAGTTAATGTAGTGTATACAGATACCAATTTATAACAATGCACACTTGAAACTTACAGTATTAATAATGCAGTGTTACCGTAATAAAAACTATAAAAAATAAATTAACAAGCCAAAGCTGGCGGCCTCCCTGTTGGTCAGGGGTTAAGGACAGCCTTTGCAAATAATCTCAGCCAGGGCAGCACAAGTTCGATCCCGGGAAGGGAGCTGACCCGCATGGCACAGCAGACCTCTCCTGCTTCCCATGGCAGTGTGTTTCAGTAGACTCACCTTTTCTGCTACCCACTCTGTCTCTGGTGAGTCTTCTCACATGCCTCTGGCCTGCACACCTCTGGCCTACACCCCAGTCTTGTATGGATAAATAGAATCCTGTATTAATAGTGTGCCAGAACCAGCCCATCAAAATCTGATCCCTTTCTTCCTCTTTCCCCCCTCTCTCTATTCCCCACCCCCCTTCCTGCCTTCTTTTCTTTTCTTATTCCCCAGACACGCCCTTCCCTCCTGATCTCCTCCCACTCTCTTGTTTACCCTCCATGGGTGACTCCTGTGCCTTGCTTCTCCCTTCCCTTTTTTCTCTCCCTTCCTTCCCCACATGTAACTGCCTGTCCCTGGTCTCCATCTATGTCCTCGATGCCAGTATGAAGAAGGGCTCTCTGCTGAGACCTTCTCACAGAGGACAGGAGGGGAAAAGGGACAGGTAAGTGCCAGGGGAGGTTGCAAAAGGGTCAGTAAGTCCTGGAAGGGGGAGAAGTTCACCCTGTCTCTGAGTGAGAAATTGCCACCAGGAACTATTGAATCCATGGTCGTTATTGACTATAACCCATGCATGTGAAGAGCCAGTTAATATGTATTTTAGATTTATTTGTTTATGCATAGAGAAATGGGGTACAAGCCAGAGGTGCGGGGTGGTGAGAGGATTCACCAGAGACAGAGTGGGGAGCAGGCTGACGAGGTACACTGCTGAGGGGAGCAGTGGGCCGGCCGGTCAGCAGAGGTCTGTCAGGCCATGTGGGTCACCTCCGGGGCAGGGGATCAAACTCTCACTGAAGTGGCTGCAGGTGCCTTGCAGTGCTGTATTTTAACTCATTGCGCCATCAGGGAGGGCTGAGCCAATTGATTTTCGTACAATTTTAAAGGGGTTAATCATCTTAACAATATTACACTGGGTGGATATGGTTTTATAGTAGACACTTTGGGGTACACCATTTATGTTATCAATGTGTTTTCCTCTAGAAACCTGAGGAATAAATCAAACTTAGATTTAATATGTGATCATTAACACCTCAACAAATTTAGGAGAGTTAGTTCGCCTTCGTTAGGACAGGTTTTCCCATCCTTCCTTAGGGGAAAGAAGATCTCAAGAGGTTCTCATGAGGATCACATAACTCAGTGACATTTTTTACCAGGTTCCTCCACACAATAGAGAATGTTTGTAAACTGGACGTCTCTGATGTTTGACAGAGCTCGACCCTCCGAAGGAATTCTATTATTCCTTTTCTCCAAAACCATATGAGAGCAATTCGAGTTAAAAAATTATCTACATTTCTCTTCCTTTAATGAAATGAAAATTTTAAGTTTTTATATTTTCTCATCGATACATACTTTTCATATTGCATAAATTTTATATTCTAAACGTTAGTGTTAGTTCATCAGAGATTCCAATAATTTTATTGAAATAATAATTATGAATAGCGTGATATAGGTCTCAGTAGGTTTGACATCGGTAACCTATTTCTCAAATCATCTGCCCTTTCCTGGCAATGAGGTAGATTTCCATTTTTTAGAACTGAAATGTTCACAAACAGGGAATGTTTTATTTGACAGAAATAGATGCATATCGTTGTAACATGCTTTCGCACTTAACAATATGTAGTAAGTGCCCCTCTAAGTAAATGACCTCAATCTGTAGAAATCTGAATTCCTTGTCAAGTGTGTACGAGGCTTTCATTGCAGTGTTGTTGATGGGAGCTGGCTAATGGAAACCATCCTACATACCTACCAGTGGGTGTCTGGAGGATAAACTGAAGTCATCCACACTGTGGATGATTTTATGGTCATTTCAACAGATCCATTCAGGGCTCCGTGTATCGACATTAATTTGATTTGCAAAAAATAAGTGGAGAGTTCTTCCATCCAGCGTCCTCGTTTTACAGATTGGGACATTGAGTCTGGAGTCCACTCGCACACCCTTGGCCCCTCAGGTCGCCGGGTGGCAAGCCTGCCTCTCCATCCAGGGCTCCGTCCACAGCGCCCCCTCCTGGCACTACGGCTACAGGGCACCTGGGGCCGGGTCAGCAGTAGATGGGGCTGAATTTGCGGCATGCCTGCGAGTGTCACAGCGCGTTTTCACCCTGGCTGACGCGACATGAAAACTGCACTGGGCGGCTGTCGGTGGCAGCACGGAGCCTGTGTCATCCGTTGTCACACATTTGTTCCCTCACTGATTTTCTTGGAGAAGGCCAGAGTCCTGTGCTACTCTGCTCTTCTCCACCAAGGCAGGATCCTGAATATTTCATCAGGCTGCTCTGATGAGGGGGTAAGGCCGGCAGCTTCCCCGGGCGCGGGCGCCTGTGCTGGCCTCGGATTGCTGGTGGGAAATGCATCCTTCGGGCACACTCAAGGGCATTCAGATGGCACAGAGGCATGCTTCTCCTTTAGTTGGTCAGACCTGAACTGGGCAGCATGAGGCAGTCTCAAAGAAGTCTTTATTTTCTGCATAATCTAATGGGCGCTTTATGGGAGTTATGGCAAGAATGTGCAGTTTGGCGAGAATGGCAGTTTCATTTTGTTGTTCTTTTGCTTCGTTTTCCTGAATGGGATATCGATTTGGGCTGTCCTGTGCCGCTTAATCTAGAAGGTGCCCGTACTGGGCTCATCATCCGACAGAGGTGCAGGATTAGAACACCTGGGGCTTGGCATTTGGCCCACACATTAGTGCAGTTAGCAAGTCATCAGTGGACATTTCAGCAAGCGCTTTACAAAAGGCGTTATTCATGCTCAAAGAGAATCAGAACTTGATATACAGCGCTGAGGAAGTGTTTCAGCGATTATCTAGTGCCATTGCACTAATAGATATAAGTATTTGCATAGTGAGAAAATCCTTTTTTTGTTGAACAAGTCAAGAATAGTTCAGGTTTAATACCATGTTTACTTCTGAGGGAGTTTATTCGCTTGTTTTTCTTATTATCAATTATTTGATTTTTATGAAGTTTGTAGCTTTTCTTTAAAAAAAAAAAAACTCTTGGATAAATAGTTCAAGGCAGTTTGATCTTGAAGGAAAAACAGAACAAAGTCATTTAAAACCGAGACAGTGTAACAGCGTGTAGGTCATGTCCATCTTCTTTAGGGGGGCTCATCCATATTCAACTTCTACTGTCACTTCTTCATGGATGGCTTCTACACGTGACCATCAACCTTGACCTTCCTGCTGAATGCTGCAACAACAGCTCCAGATGCTCAGTCAGTACATTAATATCGTCTAAACTTAATTCCTGACCTTTGCCTGGTAAGTAATAGGAACTCAATAAAAAAAATTTCCTGAATCAACACATTATCTATAATATGTCAGGTGGGAGGTAGGAAAGTTAACACGTTTATTGCTTCTCTTAATTCTTTTTTATTGTATGCTGCTCATCACTTAGTTATCTCAGACTCAGTGTTGTCTTTCAGAGATCTCACCTAGAAGAGAATGCGACAGAAAGTTCTGTTCCTCTCCCTTACAAAACAAAGCACAAGACAACTTCGGTGAACCTTCTCTTCCTCCTGTCACCCAAACTGTATATGTCACATCCTAAGTGAAAAAAGAAAGACTTGTCTTCAAAATATGGAATGGGGCCTCCATGGTAGTGCAAAGAGTTAAGTTTCAGCAGAAGGAAACTTATCACCAGTCACTGCAGCACAAGTTCGATCCTGTCCAGGGAGCTGACCCACAGGGTACAGCAGACCTCTCCTGTCTCTCCTTCTGCTCCCCTCAGCAGTGTATTTCAGTGGACAGATCCTCCTCTTCTGCTCCCCACACTGTCTCTGATGAATCCTCTCATCCTTAACACCTCTACCCTACACCCCAGTTCTTGTATGCATAAATAAATAAAATACAACTTTGAAAAAATATATGGAATAGAGTGAGATAAGAGAATTAGCAGGTTAGAGCATGAAGTTTTATTTTTAAAAGATTTATTTATTTATGCACACAAGAACTGGGGTACAGCCTAGAGGTGCAGGGGGTGAAAGGATTCACCCACCAGACACAGAGTAGGGAGCAGAACAGGTGGATCCACTGAAACACACTGCTGAGGGGAGCAGTAGGCTGGTCAGAAGAGGTCTGCCCCACCATGTGGGTCACCTCTGTGGCTGGGGATCGAACTCGCACTGCAGTGGTTCTGGATTGCCTCATAGTGCTGTGCTTTAAACCATTGCGCCACCAGGGAGGACCCTGGAACCTAAAGCTTAAATTAAGCAGATGGCCTGTTCGTTTTTACATTCATTGGCCCTGCTAATAAAATACAAGAAAGCTGTGTCACCAAGTCTGTATGTGTCCCTGAAATCTGAATGGCTACGGGAAGACCACTTGCTGTTAAGTGAATGACTTTCCCTGAAGCCAAATGAGAGACCTGCTAGTTCTAAACCTGCTCTTTGAGTGCCTTTGATTTGGCAGAAAATGCAGCGCCCTTGATTCACTTATGATGTATTTTGACATGGAAGGCTGGGATGCATCTTGTGTTTTAGCGATTGCAGGTGACTTTACACTGAAATGTCAGGTGGGTTATTGCTCGCGAACCATAATTTTGCATCATCTTCAAATTGCAATTTGGCCTTTCTTTGATTTGCCATTCTGAGATGACTCAGGTTGCTTTGATTGCCAAGACCCTGTCTTTTTGAGAACTCAGGAGATAGTAAGTTTCCTTACCCTATACTTAGTGATTCTGTATCTGTATGTTGAAGACGGGGCTCATTTCAACAGATGTTCCTGGTAGTTTTGATAAAAATAGACCAAAGATCACACTTTGAGAAAGAATGGGTAGGAGTATAGATAAAATTGAGGTGAGGTGTATAAGCTCTAGGAGTCTCAGTAAAGAATAAAAATATGTGTATGGGAATATTAAAAAAATGCTGTGTAATTGTAGGATTTTTTGTAATCTTGTTAATCTCAATACTTTCTCCTGAAGAAGATTGAAAATTTATTTAGTAGTGGAGTAAGATGAATATGTAAAATTACATGACTTGATATTTTATCCCATGCATGATATTAGAACATCAGTTTCAGTGCTACATTAGAACCCAGTTTCTTATCCTATATTTGACTCTCAGAAGGTGGAGAGGAAATCTTTAACACAGAAAAACAAGCCACTGTAAGATTCTTCAGGACATCTTTTCTAGACTGGGGTTCTGGGACTTACCTGACCCCCCCTTTTTTTTTTAATAATAATCAAGGAAAAGATCTATGTGAAAATGGCCCTTGGAGTTTTCATCATCTCCAGGACAGCCCTGGAAGTTCTGGGAGCTAAGCTCGATCCCAGCCACCAGTCTGCTGGCCACGGCTTCAGAGGGTTTTTAATCTTCTAAGCCCAACACGTGCATCTGCCTTGGACTTTCCATCAGTGAAATGCTTCCGTTCCCAGGACTCATACCAAGAATAGAGCCACTAGCTAAGGCTCCAAATGGGGGAACCCCTTTGAAGGACTTTCATTTCCTTCCCATAAAACAGTTCCCTAAAACATAGACATAAGTCACACATGTGTTTTGCCTCCCTCTGAGAGTTCGTGTATGAGAAACTATAGTTCACATCACCTATCATTAACAGATAGCCAAACTATCCTTTGGGGAAAAAAATCCAGCCCTCCAGGATTGTTTTAAACTTCATAACTTGTATTAAGTAGACAATTCTAAGAGGCTATGCAAAGGTAATATTTGTCCATATTGTCTTACCTCCTTGATCCTAATGGGATATAAAATGTTGATATCTATTAATAGTGTTAGTGTTACGGTATGATATTAAATTAAGGTCGAAGACCTATATAATTGCATTGTATCACCATTATCTAGAATACTAAGGTTTTTGTTTGTTTGTTTGTTTGTATTGGTTGATATATGAAGACTCAATGAGGATTTCTCTCAGCAGATTGGATTTTTGTCTTGCTTTTGATTCACAAAGTTGTTCCTGATGTTGCTGCAAGTTACTTTCATGTTGGTGTGACCTTTGCTCACTGAAAGAGGGGAATAGCAACATTTATGGAGTAGAAGTGGACAAGCATTGAGATATCTCTCTGCGATGGACACTAGTTAGTCTGATTTTTTATCAAGACCCACTTTCAAAACCTGTGACTTTGCCGTAAGGCTTTGCTCTGCTTTTCTCTGCAGCCCCATGGTGTGCTATTTTTATGCTGCACATGTTTAATTTTGCAACTTGTGACAATTTGAAAGCATCAGAGTGTCTGTTCCAACTGAGACACACAGAATACACTAAGATGTATTGAGAGAAACAGCGTTTCAGGCAAAATTCCATCATGACAAGTCTTATCAGGAGTCACTGATCCTTGCTTCCTTGAAGGGAAGCCAACCTTCTTTTTTTTAACCAGTCAGTTGTGTTTATTCTTCCAGCCTAAGTTTCTGTGAGGGTGATTCAAATGTATTTAAGATTTATTTTTCTTGGAGCTGAAAAAAAGAGCTGGTCAGAAAAATACAGTCTTCTAAAATGCAATTAGAAGAAAGCTATCTTGAAATGAGCTTGTGCTTTTTTGCCTCTATAACTTACTTAACAAGGTCCTTGGTTATTCTGGAGTGACTCCCTCCCCCATCCTAGGACCTCTGGCCTTACTACTTGATATTCCAGTTTGCCTTTAAATTAAATTGTGTAAGCTTACTACAGGAAACCTTAATAATGTCTGTCGCATATGCTAAATTGCTAACTATTTTCTTCAACCCTGGAGCTCTTGGGGAGATATTATAAAGTTCTCCAACATTTCATTGGGAATGACAATGGTTTTGCTCAAGCATTTCTAAAACATTAAGGAGCTCCATTATTATTTTTTGAGCATGTAATCAATATTATTGATATTTTGGAATTAATGGTTATATGAATTCAAGTTAGCTAATAATTAGATGAGCATTTTTCGTCTTCTAATTCTTTATGACACTGGCATTTATCTTAATGATGTTTATGTTTTCCAGAGTATAACAGTGCATTTGCCTTACATACTGCTCAACAATAAATACAGACAATAGGTTCTCTGACAAAATTAGTGATTTGTAATTACTTTCTCTAGAGAGAAGATTGGTTATATTGGGAGTCTGGGCTCTTATAGCAGACAGAATGAGTCTTTACTGGAGGCTGATTCTAGAAAGTTCTCATGTAGAATAATTAGTATTAACTGACCATCCAGAAGCCCTAGCAAAATGCATAGACAGAGAATCTTGCAATATGTATATGCTGTGTGTTCACACATAACATTCCTATTCTTCCTTGAAATTTTCATCCAATGTCACCTCAATGGAGACTTTTCTTAGCATCCAATTTTACTTGCCCCCACCATGGTCTCTCTCCACTCAACTCCCTTGTCTCCTCCTTCTGTCTTTCCTTTGATCATAAGGTTAGCACTATCAATCATTGGTTTTGCCTCTTTGGTACACTTAACACATATTTAAAACATAAAACAGCAGCATATAATAGGTGCTAAAAAGGTATTTTTTCCTTTTATTTTTTAAGTAACTTGTTATATAAAAATAATTGTAGATATACATGAGTTTTGAGATAACAACCGATAAAAGTATCTAGTCTTACCCTAATGGTAACATCCTTGAAAGATCGGAAGACTGTCACAACTGGGACATTGACACGGATCTAGCCAGGATACAGAGCATTCCCATCACCACACAGATCTAGCCATAATTGTACCTTCACAGCTGCCTTTACTTCTATTTGTGCCCTGTCCTTTTGGCATACATGATTCTGTCCTTTCTATATTTTTGTCGTTTTGAAGTGTTATGTAACTGGAATCATAATATATGTAATTTTTTGAGATTTTCATTTTCATGCATCATAATTCCCTTGAGGTTCATCCCAGTTGTTGTGGCCATAGTTTATTCCTTTTATATAACTGTGTAGTATTCCATGGTACAGTTATAGCATGGTTTAGTTTGTTTGACTGTTCACCCCTTAAAGGACATATTGCTTGTTTCTAGTTTTGCACATTAAAAATGAAAGGTTATAAGCATTTATATAAAGTTTTTTTTTTTCCCTGAACATATGTTTTTATTTTTCTGGGATAAATTCCCAGGAATGCAACTGTTTGATTTTATGGATGATGTCTGCTTAGAATTAAATAAAATTACCAGTCATTTTTCCTCAAGTGGTTGTACCACTTTACATTTCCACAAGTAGCTTTTAGTCTGCATACTCACCAGCCTTTAGTCTTATCACATTTTTCCATTTTTTAACTTTGATAAATATATAATGATGTTTCGTTGCACTTTAATTTGCATTTTAATAATGATAAATCATACTGGGTAGTTTTCATGTGTTTATTTGCTACTTGTATTTTTTTTTTTTCAGTGAGCTACTTCCATATGACTTTTTTTTTTTCATGTTTAATTGCATGGTGTGCTATTCACTGTTGAGTTTTGAAAGTTCTCATCTATTCTGGATACTAGTCCTTTGTCAGGTTGTTTGAAAATATTTCCTCCCTTGATATAGCTAATTTTTTCATTCTCTAGCAGGCTCTTTGGTGACTGAGAATTTTTAAATTTGATGATGTACAACTTACCAATTTCTCCTTTTATGAATCAATCATGCTTTTTTATTTAAGTCTCAGAACTTTTGCCTACCCAAATATCCTGAATATTTTCCTATGTTTATCTTAAAATTTTTAAAATTTCACATATGGCCCTCCCTGGTGGCGCAGTGGGTTAAAGCACAGCACAAAAAAGCTTAAACCACTTCCACATGAGTTCGATCCCCGCCTGCCCCGGAGGTCACCACATGGCGCAGCAGACCTCTCCTGACCCGCCCGCTGCTCCCCTCAGCAGTGTACTTCGTTGATCTGCCTGTTCTGCTCCCCACTCTGTCTCTGGTGAATCCTCTCACCCTCTGCATCTCTAGCCTGTAACCCCAGTTCTGTACGAATAAATAAAATTTTTAAAAAATGTCACATATAAGTTGTATTCATTATGCACTCTTGGCTAGAGTTCAATTTGTGCCTGCAGATGTCCATTTGCTCCAGCAATTCTTGTTGAGAGATTATCATTCCTACATTTAATTATGTTTGCATCTTTTTAAGAAATCAGCCAAGTGTAATTGAGTGTATCTACTTCTGTGATTTTTATTCCGTCCCACTTAACTATATATTACCTTTATCAGGTTTTGGTATCAGAGTAATTCTAGATTTACAAAATGAGTTAGGAACTATTATCTCCTTTCTATTTTCAGGAAGAACTTGTGAAAAATTGTTAATGCATTTCACACTTGCTAGAACTGTCCAGTAAGATGCTATGATCTGAATACTTCTTTCTTTAAGAGTATTTTATTTTAAATTTAATTGACTCAACAATTATAGAGTTGTTAAAATTATCTATTTCATGTTTGGTAGATTATTTTAGTTTTTATTATTTTGACAAATTGGTCCATTTCATTATATTGTCAAATTTCAGATAACTTTTCAAATTTATGCTTGTTGAGTTGTATATAGTGTTTTCTAGTTATCCTTTGATATCCATCCTTTCCTATACTCCATTTATAAGGTGTTTGTTTTTTTTTTTAATGAATGAGCTAACTTTTTTAAAATCTTAAATTTTGAGCACATTATAGATAACTAAATTCTTATAGGTCAATAAAGCTTTTGGTTTTCTTAACCCTGTAGCCTACCCAGTATTCTGTTCCATCATCATTAAATTTATCCATCTAATTGTTCAAGCCCCATGTTGTCATACATAATTCTTTTTCTCTCATCTTCGTCTCTATGAATTCTGCTGGAAAGTATGTCCCGAAATCAACCAGCCTCATTTCCACTTCACGTCATCACATCTTTTCTCTCTAGGTCACTGTGGAGCCTCCTTACAAGAGCCCCTTTTTCCATTCTTGTTCCCCAACAATTTATTCTTTTTACAACAGATAGATTATATAGACTCCCTGTGCCCCAGATGACTTTCTAGGATAATCACACTAAAAGCCAAATTCCTTGCCATGACTACAAAGCCCTAGAAGAGAGTATTTCTTGCTTCATGAAATCATGTGTAAGGTTCCCCTGGCTCAGTATGCTTCTGCTTCCACTTCATTTGAGACAATGACAGACTCGGTTTTAGCTTGGGGTCTTTGCACAAACTTTCCCCCCTACTTCTTAAGCTATTCCCCCTAAACAGCTCATGGTAGATATCTGGTCCTAGTGCAATTTGTATCTCTGCTTACCTGCCTTAGTTCCTAGAAATAGCTTATTTGACACTCACCTGGTGTTGCATTAACCTGGTTTCATTGCCTCCATGGCACTTACTATTGTGGATACTTTCTTAGCTGTCCTTTTTAATTGACTTTTCCCCAGTTTTTGCTATATCTCTAGCACCTGTAACCATGTCAGGAACACAACAGGTGCTTGTGTAGATGCAGACATTATTGTCTACATAAACAGATAAAGGTGCTCTCTGTAGGTCATCTATACCTTACTTCATTCTCCAGCAAATAAACGAAAATTCCCGGATCCTTTCATGGAAAATAAAGTGATGCTTTCAAATAAGTAGTCCATCTAATGATTTCTAGTGCCTACTTTAAGAGACATCACCCACTCCTGGCAAATGTGAAGGAGAGAAAAATCTTCAAAAAAACGTGGGTATAGCCTTTGTCCATGAATCTATTTTTATCTCAGGCACTTTCAGCTGAGATAATAAAGTTCCCAAGATTCCTGGAAAGCAGGCTTCCTTATCCCATTCTGAAGAGTGTACCGCCGAGTCCTGGGAGAAAATAAAAGAGCTGCAGAAGAAGTGAGTTATGCTGGATCTGTTTACATCTCTCACCGCAGGAGTGTTTATTACATTATTGGAAAAGAACATCATTCCAACTAATACCAGAAACTACTAGTTTCAGCTAGAATTATTGCACCCGTTGTTGGGGGTGGGGGAACGGTGCAGCTAATTAAATTATGAAAGAGGCACATCACACAGGTACTAAACCTCAGATAATTTTCATATTTGTACAAAACAAACACAGCAAAACCCATGGAGCATAAATTAGAATGTGGATGGTTCCCTGAAGCTGCCAAGGCCCTGAAGAGTAATAGAGAAAAACTTGTACCCCTTCAGAGAAGCAAGCCTGTAGCTTTCCGGCTCCCCTAGCAACCCTTACCTCTGTGACACGATTAGAGTAGAAAAGTACGCTGTGACAATTGCAAATTCGCAATTGTTCTCACTATTAACTTAAAATAAAGCAATCTGTAGGGAGCTAGCAGTTTCTTCGCCTTTTATGGGGGCTTT
>NW_004567113.1:48459322-48506569 GCF_000260355.1 Condylura cristata
CAGCTGCTTTATTTTAAGGGAGACCCAGGCCGGCCGGGACAGTGCAGAACACAGGGCCACCCTTCGCCAACAGCTTATGTCCCCCTCTGTGCTCAAGAAGCGGGGGTCCATTTATCTGTGAGAAGGCAGGGGTGTCTCCCTCTGGTGGTGGCAATCATCCACCGAGTGTGTTCAGCACCAGGGTCAGCCTCTGAGAGACCTTGTCACTCACTGTTAAGTTTCCAGAATCCCATGGACCAGGATCGCTGAACCTTCTGCTGTCTGACCTTGAGCTGCTTGATTTCCCACCTCCCTTCTTGGGGGGATCATTTTGGACACAGCCTGGGACCCTGAGATCCCTCCCCCAGCAGGCTGGAGCCCTCAGCAGGTTCCTTGGATTGGCACCCGGGGGTGTCAGCCCCAGTGACCCCTCAGCTGTGCCCTCACCTGCTTCCCTGCTGATTCATTGATGAGCTGGCAGGCAGTCCCCGCCTCCCGGGCTGGCCTGCGAGTTGCTTCCTAGGAGAGTGCTGCTGAGCGAGCCAGAGCTTACTACTCCGGAGCAGCAGCCTATCTGTTGCCACAGACAACTTGGTGGCCACAGGAGCAGCAGCCCTTGCTTGCCAGCCCGGGACCTTTCTCTGTGCAGCTCCTCTAGCGTGGAAAGGGACTTCTGATTGAGGCACTTCCAGCTAATTCCACAGGAGTTGTAGCTGCCTGTGACATAAACTGAGACAGAAGTTTCCCCTCAGAGGCTGTGGTTCTTTTTTATTGGCAAAGACTTCTGGCTCTCTTCAGAAGAATATCTTGTTGCTTAAGATGAGTGGCTGTAGAAAACGGTGTAAACGGGAAATATTGAAATTTGCCCAGTACCTGCTCAGGCTATTAACAGGTTCTCTTCACACAGGTAATGCTTTTTTTTTCTTTTTTTCTTTTTTTTAAATCAAGGCTGCTAGAGCATGGTGATGAAGTTGAATGGCAAGAAAGGCTCACTAATTTCTGTGTTGTGTTTATTTTGAATGTTGTCAGTCCAATACCACAGTGTTTGCTGAGAATCACGATTTTGAAAATGTGTGCAGTGCAGCTCTGGTGTGGGGTGGAACTGGATTCTCTAGATGGATCTTTTCTGCCTTCTTGGTACTGTTGTTATTTAAATATGCCTCCATCTAGCAAAGCAGCGTCTGCAGAGTAGAAAGGTTTTTTAAATGCATTCTTGTGTAAGGGGTTTCCCCCTCTCTGCTGCTCCCTGCAGTTGCTAGAAAAACACATAGCTGTTCTCTCTGCAGGTATTTGGAAATTCTCTAGAACTCTTTGATCTTTTTAAGCCCTACATTATTTCCAGGATTTGCTCATGAGCTTTAGCAGGGGAAGTGTTAAGGACATTCCTTTTTTTTGGATTTCTGAATTCTGTAATATGTGAAGGCAGGGAAAGAATGAAATAGCTATGAGATCTTTAATATTTGTTTCACTGCTGTGGATTTCAGTGTTTAAACATTTGTAGCATAGAAACTCCCTTTAAATTGAAGTGTGGAAAGCAAGTAAATATTTTTTAAAAGGCTCCGAAATGATGAACTCCGTTAGCATTTTAGCTGTCTCTGAAAAATGTCTGGCCAGTGCCATCATGAGGACAGTGACAGGTGGCCCCCAATTAGTTGACCCTGATAGCAGATATTTTTAATGGGCCATCAAACTTCTGAGAGGCTAAGTGGTCAACGAAATGCTACGCTTTGATTGTGGCCATGAAGAATTGTCTAAAGCTTTAATTCCCCGACCTTAATCTGTCTTCTTTCATCTAAATAATCATATAGAACCTTAGTAAACAGATAGAAACCTGTACACTCAAAAGGTTGAGAAATTCGTGTGAGCTTTTCTGTAGGATGGTAATACTTGATGGTTAATGACAGATCACCTTATCTGATTATGTTTACCACCTGATAAGGAAAAACAGTTTTGAGTGAATAACTATACAATTCAAATGGTTTCTGAGCACATGACTAAAAATATTCGTATATGTTAGTAAGATCATCAGGTGCTATTTTTGAACAGCGTGAATGGTAGTGATTTTGAATCTTTCCAGAACCCTAAGATAATTAGTAGTTTGGAGTGAAAAGTGGATATAGACAAACAATGAAAAAGAATAATCATCGAGAGTCTGTAATTGGCTTTTATAAACTTGGAGCTCTGTTATAGCTTCTACCCTGTTTTACACTTTTATTAAAATACTTTGTCTCAGCACTATGGGACTGTTGCTTTATGCCAGCAGTGTATTCAGTCATTACCTACCGCATTTGCGCTAAACATTCAGTGAAATATGCTGAGCTATTTGTGATATCTTGTCTACTTGGACAATGCTTGATTTGTCATCTTTTACCTTATGTGAAATTAGACAGCTATCTCATTAAAGAACGTTTTTCTTGAGCTTTCCAGAGGAATCTGTATTTTCTTTCCCATAAGCAATTTTAAGGTTTTACCTGTGTCTTCCTAGAATTTGATAGTGTTCTGCCTTCCCCCCCCTCATTTGTTTATAATTTTCCTAATCTTCTGATTTCAAAGAATTTTATGAAGTTGTTAAGTGACTGTAAGTTGTAAACCATAAGTGCTTAATCCAAAATATAGTGGTCTTCTAATGTCTAGATGGTATGTACTTTAAGACATTTATGAAAGCACATATAGCAGCAATATTTAAACTCTTATTCAAGGAAAATGTAGAAATCAATGGAGGTAGGATTGTTTCTTCTCTTTGAACTCTATGAGAGAGAGAGAGAGAGAGAGAGAGAGAGAGAGAGAGAGAGAGAGAGAGAAGAAGAACATTCAGACCTATGGCAGTTTGAAGATTTGAAAGTAGTAAGGTTTATTATGACCCAGGAAATGTGACTACAGCAACTTGATTCTCATAAAAATTATTTTCGGCTCAGTTAGTCTCTGGGACCAAATGTGGTAAAATCCAGCCAGAATCTGTACAACTATTCAAAATGCAAGTTGAAAAAGCCAGGTTTTGCATTTACTAGATGCTCTGATAATATATACTGTTCATATCGCAGAACCTAATGTAAAATTCATTAAGGCGCTTGCAAATCCCTTAGCTGGTAATTAATGAAGAAGTAGGAGGCAGAGTTAAATTAGTTTTAGAAATCTGCTTTAAGATTCGATATATAAGTAGTTACTAATTGTGTCCTGAGCAAGCAGCCTATGTCTGCAGTTAAAATATATAAAGCAATATGAATATGTCTTGGATGGTTTTATTTTTCATTTTACAACAAATCCTTTCATTTCAGTGTTTTGAATAAAGATGTGTTATGAGGCAATAATGATTCTGTTTTACATTTGAAAACAGATAATTTCTAATTCACATCAGTTATCTTGGAGTTGCTTTAATTGGATACTAAAATGCCCATGCTTTTACGCAAATATAGAAAATCTGAGATGTGAAGAAATTTTCAGAGATCCATCCTCTTCTCTTTTTTTTTAATAGTCTTATTACAGTTTATAGGAAAACAATCTTCTTTTCTGTGATCTTTTCATGTAAGTTTTCTCAATGCTCTAAGACTGCTTAGAAATAAATAATTACTATTTTTTTTTCTAAAATAGGCTTTATTATAGGGAGTACAAATTCAGCAATAAGGACTTTTCAAGATTAAATAAGAGGCTTTTCTTTAGCCAAATGCTTTTGCATGTTTTCTTTTTTTTTTTTTTATGGCAAATTGCATTTAAATAGTCACTTCTACCAACATGTCTTAACTTTACTTATAGGCCTTTAACAACCCTTTGCTGTAAATACTACATCTCAGATCCATATGCAGATATGACAGAGTAACTGGCGCTGTGCTCAGTGCTGTGAGGGGCCCTATCCGATCTATTATCCTAATTCCTTCGCAATTTGAGGCCTGATCTCGATGTACCACATTATATTTCATTCTGAGTGTGGCTTTTGCTAACCAATATAGCTTTGTGCATCTAAATGAATAGAACTGATTTATGAGGATTGTAATATGGCATGATTAATATGGCCTATACTTCATGGGTGGGGACTTGTGTACAAATGGACCCATAGGGCACCTTCTTGTGTACCTGCTGTTCATCAAGAAAGGTTGAGTGACATTACAGTTATCAAATGTAACTGTTCTTTATGTGGGAAATTTAGTACTAGAATATTTTGTGGTACTTCTTTGGAGATGCTTTTCCATTTATCAATTACTGGGCATGGTCTTCTTGAAGAATCAAGACCTGAAAACATTCCTATTATAGAGTATTCCCCAAATGGATGTTTGTGGTGAATATTGCCTGGAGCTCTGTTTTATGTGCCAAGACTGTGAGCTACAGAGATGGCAAAGTTCTTCCACCTAAGGGAAATTCCACCAGCAATTTTAACCAAAAAAAAAAAAAAAAAAAAAAAACAAAAACAAAATAAACCTCATGTTAAGAATTCAATTGCTGCTTAACCAGTATGCTAAAGTATTTCAAGTATAATGAAATTATATTATTAAAAGCATAAATAAGCATTCAGCTGCTCATCTGCTATAAACTTAGAGAGAGAAAGTCCTGTTTCTTAGGTCTGCATTGAGTTTTCTGAAGACATCAATGTTGACATTACTCAAGTCTGATGATAGAAAGATTTATATACTTTAAGTTGCATTTTTAAAGCATTGAGAGAAGAAAAATGGCAAAATCAATGTATTAAAAAAAATGTTCCCAGTCATATGCACTTCCTTTTGCTGTCTCCTTTCCCCCACTCACTCCAAATCACAGGGCACCATTTTTGATCCCCTTGACTTCCTGTCCTCTTCATCTCTGCCACGTATGAACACAGGACACATACAGCTCATGCCAAAGATATTTCTGAAGACCTTAAAAAATTTAAAATTCACAGAACTCAGTTGAATCCTGGCAAAGGTGACAGGCAGTATTGTTTCCCAGTTTATGTGACCCTGGCATGTGACAATTATTGATGCCAACTCTGAAGACATGCTCTTTTCTGTGAAATTTTTAGTTTGAATTCACACAAATTCTGCTGATCAAGTGAGATTAGATTTCCTATAGTGACATGTAAAATTGGTATGATTGAAAGGTGCCGAAAACGCTACACACTGTAGTATTTGTGCACTGAAGAGGGTGTTGTTTCTACTTTGCCACGAAGGAACATACGACTTCTGTATTGCTTGTCCCAGAAGACAATGTCCTTTCCATTTTAAACTTCCACAGAATAATTGTTTTGTCTTTTCTTAGTGAGTTTGGCTTTTTAATCCAGAGTAAAGGGATGTTTAGAGGGTTTTAGGATCTTAGCTAGTCTCAAAATTCTGCTGTTGCTGCCAAATTTGATTAGAGGGCTCCAAATTCAAAGGGTGACACACCTGTGTATGCATGCACCTTGCTATCCTTGCCATTGCAGAAGGAAACCTACATGTTAGTGCCTAATAACCTTGTGTGTTATGTTCTTTGTCACACAATGATTATACTCAGCAAATGAGTAGGCTTAAAGATACAGAAAGAGAAGATCTTGTATCACTGAAAAACTTCAAAATAGTAAGTGCTCTGATTCAGCCTGAGATGTCTAAAGCACTTAAAACTTAGGTGTTGATTGATAAAATTCTTTAGTGTGCTGCATGAAGAAGCTCAAGCACATTATTGGTTAAGGTAAATGGAGTGTATGTGTTTGTTTCTGTTACCACAAACTTCAGCTATTCTGTCTCATGGCCTCATGTGAGATTCAAGTTTCACAGTAGAGGACGAAAGCTGTTGAGGCTGTTATGCATTGATGGTGATATGTATCAATTACAGTTGTGGTGGGAAAGATTTTTCGCATTTAAGAAAAGAATTGAATTAAGGGGCTGTCAATATGGGCAGGAAATATAAGGAAATCAGCTAGGAGATCATAAGTCCTCTGAAGCAAGGAACAGCAGCTGCTACAGGAGGAAGAGTTGGAAGCCAACATTAGAATGTGACGGGGGATGCCACAAGTGGATGGGAACTTGACCCAACCAGGGGTTTTGATGTAGGAAGACAGTCAACACAGGGAGACCTGCCAGGAAGGAGCTCAAAAAGACCCCACCATTCTGGCTACTCCTTCCTTCTGTGTTCATATGTTTTTCCAGTATTTCCACTGGCTGATGGCATCCTGGAGACAGCGGGAAAGATAGGCTAAGTAGGAGAAATAGGCTTATGGCTGGATTGACTATTTATTTGATCCACTGCAAGTATTTCCTCTGACCACATTTTCTTTCTTTAACATTACTAACAGTGATTTTGTTGCTTCTCCTTGTAAGAAGCATGAACAAGCTTATCACACACCCAGTTACTCATAACGTTTCCATCTTTCCTACACATTAGTCACTATCAGTGTTTACCTTTTTTCTCAGACCATCCATATACCTTCCTTCCAGAAATTCTCTGCATTTCTCAAACTGTATAAGTAAAGCAAACCTACATCCTTAAACACATTGACTCTGTTTTCTGAGGGGTTAGCAATATAATCCACCAAATGAAATGATACATAAAATAATATTTGTCCTATAGGAAGATGACTTTGCAACCAGGTACAGTCGGTTTTTGATTTGTGTTTTTGAGGTTTGAAGGTGGATTTTCTTGATAAGTATATTTCCTCTGCAAGCTCCTTTGCCAGCATAAGACAACATTTAAGGGTTGGGGGTGGGGACTAAAATCTAAGCAACTACTGTCGGGCAGAAAGCAAAGTTCAACTCCATGATATTCATCAGCACTGATGGACTTGTGCAGGGAATGCCAAACAATTTGACAAACAAACTAGTTTTTATCAAGCCTCTGCAAGGGATGGCTCTATGCCTAAGGTTATCCATTTCTTCTGCTGATAGAGATACTGCAAGAACAGGAGGATGTTCTTTATTTGGGGCTGGTGTTCACTTTTGTAAAGGTGAATGCATAGGGCTCTGGCTCTGTAGCAGATCAGCGTATAATAGTGGAACATCCTTATGTTCCAAATCTGGGAGAGTGACTCAGAGAGCAGAAGTGAATGGGTGGCTTGGGTGGGAGGAGGAGGGCGTGCCAGGAGTGGGCTTACTGAACCCGAACTGGTCTGTTGTTTTTAGGTCTGTTAAAACAGCTCTGTTACCTATACTAACAAATTGCTGTGGCGTCTTCCAACTAAGCCCACCAGAAAGTCCTCTTCCTGTTGAGAGAAATATTTGGGAGGCTTACTGAGTGTTCAGATGATGAATGTTGATTTTCCTCAGTTAAGCACCTGCTCATATCCCATTTCTTCACCCCAGGGGACACTCTACACCCTCCGACCTGCATCAGTTGCTTTTGAGCTCTTGTAGTGTAAGCTGCTCCTTCCACACTGTAGAGCATGTGATTACTCATCAGCCCTGGTTTTAACAGGTGGGATGCTAACACTAATAAGTTCCAGTTTCTTTCTCCATATAATTTAGTATGTTCCTTGCTAAATCACTCTGTCAGACTAAAGCTATGATGCTGGAACATCCCACAGCAGACATCTCCCAAGGGGCTAACTCTAGGATATGGCAGAAGCTATCAGATAAAACCATAGTTTTCAGTATCCAACCTGTGTCTTTGCTGTCTTACATGGTTCTTTCTCCCCCAGCTCACTGTGAGAGCTGTGCTGCTGCTTTCTGTAATGCTCAGCTCAGATGTCATCTGAGTGAGCAATTTCCTGACCATTAGATCCCAAACAACCTCTCCCATAATGCCTTTCTTGTATATTATCTTTTTGAAATTTCTTTTATAGAGAGACTCAGTACACATGGTCACTTTTGAGAGTAAAAGGAGGCAATCTTAATACTCAGAGCAGGAGAGTAGACATAACCCATGGCGGCCCCAGACCAATTAGGATGCACACTATCGGAAGTAATTTGAAGCTATTTTTTACAAGTGTCTAGAAAACTGAAATGTAAACTTTGTAAGGATCATATTTGTGCCGTTCGTGGACTATTAGCACGCACTCAAAGGTCAGTGAACGTGACTGGGCGTGCGACTCCAGTGTGCAATGTTATGTCATCTCCTGTACCTACTTCCCCAAAGTTAGAAGAGTTGGGATTGCCGGTATCTGATCTCAGTCACACCAGGTGCTCTTTCTAACCCCTACTTTTTTCTCTTCTTGGCCTCAAACTTCTTCCCACTGGAGACACACGTTTGCAGATAAGCCAGAACCTGGGTGTCTGAGTTCTCTCCGCCATACACGGAGGAGGTGGAGCTGCTTATTTTAAGTTGGGGTTAGGTGCATCATCCACGTTCATTGGGTTCATAAGTCATAACTTACGGGCAGTCTATGCACACACACACACACATATATATATATATATATATAAAGCCAGGATTTCAATTAATTCATTTTCTATATGCAGATTTTCTTCCAGTTTGCTTTTATCTTTGTGAACATCATAAATCCCCCTAGGTCAGTTTTGCCACCTCCGCTTACCAGGGTTAAGACAACATTAAAACCTGTCAAACTAGTCACGTTCCTCTATCATACATCACCAAGATCCATAGAGCCTGTTTTATTATAGAATACACATAAAAGTTTCCTAAACACCTCCTAATTCTATGAGCCAAACAAAAATCAAAAAGCTTCAAAGAGCTATGAAGCCAATTCTATAAAAAGATTTTAGAACTTTAAAGATCAGTTTTATGCTGTGTCTACTCCTGTTCCCAAAGGAAAACTATACAGACAACTGCTGGGCATTCACCCAAATCCATGCAAATGCACCCGCCAGTGATGCCGCCTAGCCGCTCTCCAAGAGCAGAATCCCTGTTCTCTAAGGTTATAAGAAGGTTGTTTAAATCCATTAGTGGCCGTGCACGATATGGGAATAATAAAGGTAACATTGTGCATAGGATGTTACTTATATGAGAAGTCGTGTTGGCTGGGATTGGATGGTATCATGGACAGGTCAATTCTCCATGAACCTCAAAGATTATTCAGTCTGATGTTTTTGTTTTCAGAAGAAAACATTGAAGTTTGAAGGTACTCAAGCAATTTTACTACGGTTCGAGGAATAAGTTACTCTTATTATTCTATTAATCTATCATTACAAAGCATGTTATTCTCAGTCTTACATTGTATTAAACACCTACTACAGTGGTTTGGTCTAGTAGATGGTTTGGTCTAATAGAAATAACTGGTCTTGACTCCAAAGAACACTGGACTTATATCTTAGCCCGTCTCATTTTAGCAGGTAAGCTTGGACAAGTTTGCATTCTGTCCTTATCAGAAAAATTTCTAATGCCAATTCAAGCTGGTAGTCTATACTTTTTCAAGCCAGAATTTCTTTTTTATAACAGTTTATTTTTACATCATTTTGTACATTTTTTTTCCATCTCAAATGTAATCCCCGCGGGTTTCCCATCACCAAATCACACGTGTGCCATCACCATAATCCCGTGCACTTCCCTCCCCACCTCCCCACCCCGTTTTTGATCCCATTTCCCACTCCACCCCCGCAAAATGTCTCTGGTATATGGTTGTTCATTATTTTTGTTATTTTCTCACCTGGTCCATTATACTCCTGCTATGAGTGAAACCATCCGGTATTTTTCTTTCTCTCTGTCAAGCCAGAATTTTTAAGAATAGTAGCTTAGGATTCATACTAGTTCAAATAATCCTGTTTTGGATACTGATAAATCAGTGCAAAGAATAGCAACCAACATCATCAGATTGTTTGCAGTTTTCAGACAAAGTCAACATGTTCAGTTTATACCCATTTAAATTTAAAATCATTAAAAAATAAATAGAAAAAGTGACTCAAAAATACCCTTTAGAATAATAAAAATTAAAGTCTCCTTAAAAAGACATAATTATATTTTAATAACCTTCTATAAAAATCCCTCTTACCTAAAATGCCATATACCTAGTATAATACTCTAAAATTAGCAATGTATTTTTCGAAAAGTTGGTGAATCCTTAAGCTGTTTTAGTTTTAAATTAGTAATTATGTGAAGATTTTTCAGTTAAAGGATATGATGAATAACTGAACTCATCTGGGTTGTTTTCCTGGTAAAGTATAATAGAATTAAAAACAACAACAACAAAAGTCAAATTTATCTATTTTAAAAGTCAATATGAGGATTGTCTAATTCCTAAAATTCTTTGGGAAATATTATATGGAAATAAAAACTAGATAATAACTATGCTCAGGAGAGTGAAATTTATTTAATACATTTCATTATTTTCTGTTTTAAAAACCTCTGTTTTATTATGAAATATAAATTTTGAAAACTTTAATGTCCACATATAAATTTGAACAATACACAATGACATTGCTCTCAGGTTTGAGAACAAGAGCAAGAAAAGCAATCATTGGAAATTTAGAGTCATTCAATTCTGTAAAATGAACAATAGCTAATAATTGCTAACAAAGTAGATCTTAAAATTTCTCACCACACAGAAAAAAAAAATGTAACTATGTAGGTGACATAAGTCAACTAGACTTACTGTGGTAAGCATGTCACAATAGATGCGGATATTAAATCATTATATTGTGCATCTGAAGCTAGTAGAACATTATATGACACTTATACCTCAATTAAACGTAATTGAGGTATAAGTTAGTTCTTCCTCCTTTTGTTCCATTTAACATGATACAGCTTTCCCCACTCCCCCAAAAGCAAGCATTTCTTTTCCATTTCACTAGCAAAAATGTACAGCCAAGATCCTGATTTCTATAGAGTACTAGGCTTGTGTTTGAAATCTGGCTTCACCGATCATTGGCACTAAAACCTTGAGCAAGTTACTTTCTTCTCTTAGACTCAATGACTTTATATATAAAGGGGTAATGACAGGGTTCCCTTTTCAGGGCTTTTGTCATCATGCAAGTAAAGTGAAGACTGGGTCAGACAATGCAATTCCTCACCAACAGTTATATGTATTTTATACATGCACTTCTATGTCTTCATATATTACATAAGTTTTACATGCACAGCAGTGTAGTTATTTTTATAATGATGTTCATACGTTCATCAGAATTGATTGTGCCTCTGTTTTATGTGCCACACTCTGAGGGCATAGGGAAAGATTTGAAGATTCATGAGATAATGGCTGCATCATAAAGAAACTTAATTTAAAAAAAAAAATTTTTAATCACTGCATGCATTTTATTGATAGTCTATATTTTAAGTCTGCAGTATGACATCTTACTTTTAATACATATAAAGCTTAATGCAAAATTTAATGTTTAAGGTATAATTATAGATGTACAGATAATGTATTAGTTTAATTCAAAGAGGGGGTTCTGGTTTGTTTGGTTGGCAAGAAAAAGATCCTGGATTAGGTAACAGTTGAGTTGGCTTAGAAGCTCTGGGCTTGGAGATGCTGTGTTGGTGACATGAACAGACTTAGCGACATTACATATTGATGGATTTCATTTCTCTGCAGAGACTTGTTTCATGTCTCCCCTCTAATAGACACAATTCTGTAAACAGAAGGTCAGTGTCCTCATGAGTCAGGAAGATGCACAAAAATTATACTAAGTGGCTAAATTAATTTGGATTTTAGCAGGTGAAAGTGCTGGGGTTAAAAATAGAACACGAGGCCCTCCCTGGTGGCGCAGCGGGTTAAAGCACAGCACTGAGAATCTAAAGCCTCTTCCACATGAGTTCGATTCCTGTCTGCCCCGGAGGTGACCACATGGCGTTGCAGACTTCTCCTGACCCGCCCGCTGCTCCCCTCAGCAGTGCACTTTGTCAATCTGCCTGTTCTGCTCCCCACACTGTCTCTGGCGAAGCCTCTTGCCACCCCTGAGCCTCTGGCCTGTACCCCAGTTCTGTATGCACAAGTAAATAAATCTTTAAAAAAAAAAATAGAACACGGGGAAGTGGGTTCAGGAGGACTGTGAAGATTGGGGTGTGTGTGCTGGAGGTGACATAAAAAAATTCCATAAACTTGGCTTCAACAACACAGATTTGTTTTATCTCATAGTTTTGCAGATTAGAAGCCCAAGATCTAGATGCTGGCAGTGTGGTTACTGGGAGATTTGTCTCTTTCGCTCGTAGATAGTGGTTTTCTCCCTGTGTCATCATGTGGCCTGTGTTACATGGGATAATACTCTGATGTCTTCTTACCTGTCCATGTGTCCTTTGGTTATGTGGGCAGCTGTCAGATAGGATCGGGGATCCATCCTAAAGGCCTCACTTACCTGGGTCACTTCCTTAAAGACATGATCTGCATCGACAGTCAGTCAGGCTGAGTTACTGGGGGTTAAGTCTGCAACATACATTTTAGGAAGGTCCTGTCAGTCCCTCACACAGTGGTAATAATCTAAGCAGAGTGGTCAGGTGAAGTTGAGATAATGACATTTGATCAAAATCTCTAAGCAGGCAATAAAGTCATGAAACAATACAAGGAAAAAAATTCCAAGCTGAGAATGTAGATGGTGAGAGGTCCCGGGGCAGAATTGTGCTCTGATTGTTCAAGAAAGAAACCAGTTAGCCTGCACAGAAGAGGACCATGGAAAGTGAGTGAGGGATTAGAGATGAATGCAGAGAAACAAAAGAGCAGAATATAGAAGAGTTCTCAGAGGACCCCTCCTGGTGCTACGGTGGGTGAAAGCACAGCACAGTGAAGCTCTCCACAGCCACTGCAGCACAGATTTTATCCCCCGGAGTTGACCCACATGATACAGCAGACCTCTTCTGTCTCCCTGCTGCTCCCCTCAACAGTGTACTTCATCACTCTAAATATTGTCTTGCTGAAGACATTTGGAATTGAGCATTTATGTTCTAATGCACTACAGCCTCTAAGAGAGAGAAAAAGAGATCAGGTATAATCATAGACTTCAGATCTTACACATTTTCAAGCTCAGATCTTCCTATAATGTAAGGAGCTATCTTAAAGTTTGAATAGAGGCTAACCAGTCCCTGAGTAGAAAAGGGAAGGAAATAGTCTAAGACCTTGCTGTGATGTCTCAGGTCCCAGTCATGTGGAACAAAAGAGGATTTTGTGCAATATTTACAGGCCAGGTCAAGAAACCTACGTGTTGACCCTCCCTGGTGGTACAGCGGGTTAAAGTGCCGCACTGCAAGCTAGCTGCAGGCACCTTCCAGGCCGCGGAGGTGACCCACCTGGCACAACAGACCTCTCCTGACCCACCCACTGTTCTCCTCAGCAGTGGACTTCATTGAATATCTGTTCTGCTCTCCACTCTGTCTCTGGTGAGTCCTCTCACCGCTCCCCCATCTCTGGCCTGTACCCCAGTTCTTTATGCATAAATAAATAAATCTTTAAAATACGAAAAGAGTTCTCAGAACTGAGCATCTGCTTTGAGTGGGACTGGGAGCCACAGAAGGTTTCAAGTGAGCTGCAAGTCAGTCATATTAACCACTGGCTTCTCCTCAGAGTTGCGCTGTGGAGCTGGAGTCTAATCTAGTCTATTGCCCACTTTTTTTTTTTTTTATGATGTATTCATATGAATTATTTCATGCTGTTAATTGATCAGAAAAAAATAAACAAGAATATTTCATAAATGACACAGGGAAATTACATGAAATTCAGTTTTGGTATCCACCAATAAAGTTTTAGTGGAATCATCCATGCTTATCCATTTTCAGGGTACCCTGGACTACTGCAGTGTTCAGTGGCAGAGTTGAATAGTGCCACGAGGAGCTGCTTGGGGTCCAGGCCTATAATGGATGCTCTCTGATCCCTGCAAATAAGCTCCCTGCCTACGAGAGAAGGTCGAGGATAGAATTAGAAGCGCGTCCAGTGATGGTCCTGGATGCTGGAGCAGATCACCTTGCTGGAGAAGCAGAGTGATTTGGAGAAATGCTTGGGGTGTGGGCTGGGGAGAAGCCCGGGGTGTGAAGGCTTTGTTGTGAAAGGGATCTTCCTCAGGCCTCTTTGTGGGAGATGTGGGGCCTTATAACAATACTTCAGGAAGCCCTGCTGACTGAGATTGGCATCAGGTGACTAACGCAGTGGGAAGATGGAGAGGGGCTGATTGTCTGGAAATATGGAAGAGAGGACTCAGGGAAGGTACACTCAAGAGCAGCCTGAACACACGGGGAAGCGTTTCCATTTTCTGTGCCAGCAAGGAAACGTCTGTGATAATGTAGCAGTTTTCAAACAACTTTAAAAATATCTCGAAGTGCTAGAATACTAGTATTCTAATTATATATCTTTTGAGTTAAAATCGAGTTCTTCAAATGATTCAGGCCGGATGCCTTTTACAATTTGCCTTTTTTTTTTTTTTTTTTTAATGTGTGATTGGAATTAGGTACTCAGGAGAAAGACCCACCGATAATCCATAAGCCTGGATTGAAAGCCTGAGAGACTTTCAATATGAATTTCACCTTATTTAATTAGCATTTGTTGGTGAAAAGCAAAAAACTCTCACTTTTGCTTTCAGTTATTCCATAAGGTACTTTTGTAATCCAGATCCTCAAACTTTAGTATTAAAGTTCTCCTGTAACTGTTATCTTTGCTAAGATAGTTGAGTCATTTTATTTTTTAATATGCATTTTGTAAGATTGATGGGTAAAAAGACATTGAATTCAATTTTATGTGTTCCTTAAATCATCTCAATTATACATTTCCCAGAGAACTGTATGAGCCTTCCATAAAACTGCTCTTCTCCCTTAGAAACAGCCCATTGTTATTATAAAGTGTCGTTGGAAATAATTATGTAACCTATCTGCTACATTTAAAGAAGTATTCAGTATTCCAGACACTCGGTCCAAAGTTATGTAGGTTTGCTTTGAAGTATTTATCTTCTTATTTTGGTGAGCCATAGCTTTTCAAACACTCTTGGTGATAAATATGGCTAAATCACAACACACTCCATGTACAGGATAAATAGAGTGGGCTAAAATCTTACACATCGTCTTTAGGAAAGAAAGAGTTCCATTGCATAATTAGACCTCAATCCCAGAACTGATTTACTCTGATATGGAAAGGTATTGCATTCCTTGAATGAGTATTTTTCTATAGGCAGCATCTTTGAGACACACCTATGTTCTGAGTTTGGAAACATTAACAACAACATGAAATGCCTTGGCTACCATGAGAAAAGGAATCTCCTGTTCATCTAAAATTAATCACTCTTCACCAGCAATGGAGAGGGGGCTTTCATGTCCTCACTAGGATTTCCAAAGGAGATGTCATTTCTGGACAAGATTTCAGGGCACCTTATCCAGGTTATGATTTAACTTTGCAAATGCCACTCTTAATGTTTATACTGAGGTTCACAGATGGTAACATTGACTCACAGTTTCTGATTTATCTTTGTTAAAAGAGGAGGGTTCTAGCTCAAAGGTTCCCTTGTTTGGGAGTAAAAGGCAACAGTGTCGCAAATAAATGTGTCTGATGAACAGAGCTGGAAAGCAGTGGCTGTCTGCAGACAGGAGTCAGTGACTCAGAGACATCCCCACCATTTTGCAGAAGGACTTGCGCTCTCTGGAGGCCACGTTCATTGAACACTATCCTGCTTGGCATAGTTTTCTCGGTACAACTTCGTTTTTTGAAGCCGACTTACTGAACACTCATGCTTGGCTTAGAGCCCTGTTCTTGGACTCTCTCACTCTGCTAGCGTCTAGACGACACGCCCCAGTGTATAACCCTCAGTAAGTAAGCGGACTGCACGCGGCACTTAGACTTTGTGTTAAAAAGCAACTGGATGACGTAAGTGGGAGCGTTCGTTTGTATGTTCTCTTTTGGTCTCAGGAGAACATCAGCGGGCATCATCAAATTACTACAAATAAACATGTGACTCTCCACTTTTAAAAAGAAAGACGATATGAGGCTCAGCCTCACTGAGGGAAAGAGAATACATCTAAATTCTAAAGACATAGGGACTTGGGACACATTTTATTTGGAAGGTGTTTTTCTAGATTCCCCCACTTCCTGTAATACATAACAATAAATTTCATTTATGAGGATTAAATATTTTATTGTATTAGAATGTGTATACCCAAATTGATTTATTTAAAAACTGTCAATCCAGGGGCATCCCCGGTAGCACAAGGGGTTACGGCACTATGAAGCCACTGCAGCACAAGTTTGATCCCCGGGCAGCAGACTTCTCCTGTCTCCCCACTGCTTTCCTCAGCAGTATATTTCAGTACATCTGCCTTTTGGCTCCCCACTGTCTCTGGTGAAACCCCCTCACATCTGTCCTGCACCCCATTTCTTGTATGCATAAATAAATAAATCTTAAATATAAAGTCAATCCAAAGGTTACACAGATAAGGCAAAACTAATGACAGAGACCATCCCGGCCCCGGATAAAGCACAACCATTAATGGGTGGACTCTGCTTTGGAAACACTTCTGTAGACATCGCCAAGACTGTCTTACCTAGGCACACAAGTGATCCCAGATAGGCTGAAGGAAGTTCTTGATTTGTTGGGTTAGGGTACTCAATCTGAGCTTTCTTCTCAAAGGCACAGTGAAGAAAAACAGAGTTGGGAACAGCAAATGTATGGGAGCTCTATTGTCCTGAGATAACTTGTAATAGTAAAATTGCTGTCTTCAAGATGTAATTTTGGAACCATGAAGGAATAATACACACTCTTCACCTCTGGGGAATAGCAACCCTAATCACATGCTATCATATCAACCATGTTAACTTTCATCCAGGATTATACAGATCAATTAAATCATCTGGATAATTTATTGGAATAAGAAACAGAAAAATCCCATAACCTTGATCCCAGGATCCCTGAGGTGAGGTAGAAAAGTGTGCATACACTATGTCTGGTGTCAACATCTAGGGCTGTGTGGGTCAGATTTCTAGTTATCATTCCAAGAAAAGATTTAGACTAGAATGTAATGCTAAGTACAACAAAGAGATGTAAGAATTACTTTAACTCTGCTGACAAGTCATTAATATTCTCCATTCTAAATCCGATTTGTTGTGAGAATTTTTAATGCTAAAATCTTTAAAAGATTGAGTCTGCTGATAGGACACACTTTTATCTTCGTTTCTGTTTGAAAACACTCTCTACAAGACATACAAAATGTGCTGCTTTCTCTGACCTTATAATGAGTTGGGAATTGTGGAAGTTTATATAAAGGTGGGTGTGCAGTGGCTTGTTGGTTAATTTCCAGGTCCACTTTAACTAATTGGGAGAAAATTCTCATAACTGAAATACTTAAAATTATTTTTTACATGGACATCCTACATGTATTATCACTGCTACACAGAGTCTTCAGCACATTTTAACTGTCAGCAAAAACATTTTTCTCTTAACGCCACTTCATCATTTTTCTCTTAAATTGATGGGTCTGTATGATTTACAGCCCCTCTGCCAGCCCTGTTCAGAAGTGGGAATATTTTTTTAAAGAATTATTTATTTGTGCATACAAGAACTGGGGTACTAGCCAGAGATGCAGGGGTGAGAGGATTCACCAGAGACAGAGTGGGGAGCAGAACAGGCAGATCGAGGAAGTACACTGCTGAGGGGAGCAGCGGGTGGGTCAGAAGAGGTCTGCTGCACCATGTGGGTCACCTCCTGGGTGGGGTTCGAACTCAGGCTGAAGTGGCTTGTAGCTTCTTGGTGCTGTGCTTTAACCTGCTGTGCCACCACGGAGGGCCTGGGAATACTTTTTTAAGGTTGTCTTTCTCAGCCTAATAAACAGTACAGTCTATACTGTGAATTAGTATTATACTAATTGCTGACCAAAGATCAGAATAATAGATTTATAAATTTATCTTCTGTTTTATTATTTCTTGGCCAGAGGACTAAATGAAACTAGAAATTTAAAGGAGGATTTAGAGTAAGCCCAATCATGTCATAGTAGAGTCCTTTCTTTCTTTCTTTTTTTTTTTTAAAGATTTTATTTTATTTGTGCATACAGAACTGGGTTACAGGCCAGAGATGTGGAGGGTGAGAGAATTCACCAGAGACAGAGTGGGGAGCAGAACAGGCAGATCAACGAAATACACTGCTGAGGGGAGCAGCGGGCGGGCCAGGAGAGGTCTGCCACGCCATGTGGTCACCTCCGGGGCAGGTGGGAATAGAACTCATGAGGGTGCGGCCTTAGATTCTCAGTGCTTTAACCTGCTGCGCCACCAGGGAGGGCCAGAGTCCTTTCTTAATTTCCATTTTTACAAAAGTATTTCCGATCTTACTGTCAGAATCGATTGAATTAACTTCCTGTCATCATACTTAAGCATTGTTTCTTTATATATTTGTCATTAAAATCAATCTTGCCAGTAATTTATTCAAGATTTGTCTAGTTTATGTTAGAGCACAAGTGAATCTATCTTGATCAACTAGGAAAATCTAGAGAATGAAAAGAAAAATAACATGAAACGTCACAGTATTTTGGGACTTTAAGTATATGCCCTTAATAATTGTAGCCATAGGAAGGCAGTGTAAACTCTCTTGACTCCTTACTTCAGTGTTGTCTTATTTGCAAAAAGCATTTAATAACTTGAGAGATACTATGTAAATTTAATAACTTGAGAGATGCTACGTAAAGGCTATTGGTCTCCATCTGTGGATATTCACACTCTCATAAAATCCCCTTCCATGGTGTTACCAAGGATGGTCTGCTTTTTTTTTTTTTTTTTTTAAAGATTTATTTGTGCATACAGAACTGGAGTACAGGCCAGAGGCTCAGGGGCGGTGAGAGGCTTCACCAGAGACAGAGTGGGGAGCAGAACAGGCAGATCCACGAAGTACACTGCTGAGGGGAGCAGCGGGCGGGTCAGGAGAGGTCTGCCGCGCCATGTGGTCACCTCCAGGGCAGGCGGGCGGGAATCGAACTCATGCGGAAAAGGCTCTAGATTCTCAGTGCTGTGCTTTAACCCGCTGCGCCACCAGGGAGGGCCCAGGACGGTCTGCTTTTAACCATCAGTATTTGTCAGACATAATAATATGTCACTTCCAAGGTTAGATTATAAAATATAGCAAAAATTCCATCATAGTCACACTCCACTGGATCCCTGTGGGAAGCCAGTGACTATGTCATGGGGGCAGCCTGTGGGGAAACCCACCTGATGAGGAAGTGAGACCTTCCATGATCAGACATATGAGTGTGCCATTCTGGAAGATGATCCTCCAGCCCTGCCAAGTCTGCAGATGCCCATGACATCTTGACTGCAACTTCATAAAAGACGCTGCTCTAGAACCATGCTGATAAACTGCCTCCAAATTCCTCATTCATATAAACTGTGAAGTTTATTCATTTAAACTGTGAGGGTCATTTTATATATAGCAAAAAACAGTACTTTTTATATCAAAAGTTACTCACTTTCTCCCCTTCTCTTGTAAGAGGGCTTATGATATTTTCATGGTATCTGAACTAGACAGAAGCAGATAAATTTACATGCCAACCTAGAAATATGTCAAGGCCATGAAAGTAAGACACTTATTTAGTATTCACTAAACTTTGACTTTTGCATTTTTCTAAGTGGTAATTGAATTATTATCAGTTTATTGCTTCTATTAAAGGCAATGGCAACTCCAGGGGTAGGTGGTATTACCCAGTTCTCAAAGGAGGAAAGCAAAATTAGTAGAGGTTAAACAATAGAAACACTTTAAATGTGCTATGGATCTAGTATCTTACACAGATCAGTCTTATCATAAAATCCTTACTTGTGTGCTAAGTAATCAATCACCCGTAAGCGAGTGGGTATGAAGTACACAGCTTTACTGCAAGGACCTTAGCACATTCAGGGGAATTTGTTTCATTTACTTCAAGCTTCAGACTAGGCTCCAGAGTGATGTGTTTGCTTGAAGTTTGACCTTTGAATAAGAGTGGCATTGCTGTGGTATCATTTAATTTTATAGATATCTACCCTTCTTCCTGGGAATCATTAGCTTTTGATTTTTGCATTCTTACAATCTTTTAGGATTGTGTTACTTCCCCCTTTGAGTGTATTACATCCTCAGCTTCAGGCTGGCGTGCTGGTGTAGGGGTGGAAACACTGTAACATTCCCACTTCTGAATAGGGCTGGTAGAAGGGGCTCCATAAATCATATAGAACCATCAATATAAGACAAAAATGATGAAGCAGAGTTAAGACAAAAATGCTTTTGCTGACAGTTAAAATGTGATGAATACTCTGTGTAGCAGGGATAATATAGGTAGGATGTCCATGTAGAAAATAATTCTAAGTATTCCAATGATGCAAATTTTCTCCAAATTTACTTGGCCACCATTATACTTCTTCATTTTTTTTTTAAGATTTATTTATTTATGCACACAGAACTGGGGTACAGGCCACAGGTGCTGGGGGCAAGAGAATCCACCAGAGACAGAGTTGGGAGCAGAACAGGCAAATCGACAAAGTACACTGCTGAGGGGAGCAGTGGTCGGGTCAGGAGAGGTCTGCTGCACCACGCGGTCACCTCCGGGGCTGGGGATTGAACTTGCACTGCATCGGCTACAGCTAGCTTGCAGTGCTGCGTCCTAACTCGTTTCACCACCAGGGAGGGTCAACCGCCATTATACTTCCAAATCAGATCCAAGCCCCGTTGTGATGCTAGTTAAATTGGAGATCTAGGCAAAAGGATAACTCTCTCACAACCGTTTACTGGCTTCTGAAAAATGGTTCTGTATCAGTCATGGAAATTCAGAATCTTACAGATCCCTATGTCAATTTCTTAAGTGTATTTGGTTGCATTTGAAGAATATTTGTTTATTTTCACAGTCAACCATTCTTTTGGGATTTCAATAAGTTCTGACTGAACATAATTCAATATTTTGATGCACATTTTTAGGTTTCTAAATCAATTTTATGAGACGTGATAAAAATAAAGTCAAAGTCTGCTGAACACTTATGGTGCTCAGTCAACTCTGAATATGACCTGTATGAAACAGGGTAGAAACAGAAAGTCACTGAGTAGCCTGTTTTCATGTAAAGAAAATGAATAATTAAACCAGTGGAAAATACAATAAGATATTAGAAATAAAAAAGTACTTTTTACTCATACATTTTTTAGATTGTCTAGTCATTTTTCAGTTGATGTTGCAGACAAAATTTAAGTAAGATGATTACTTTTTATAGTATGAGGTTAATAAATATGTTATGTTTAAGCTTTAAGAAATGTTTGATGTATTGTTTTCTCATCCAGTTTCAGATGTATGATTTGTTCATGTTAGTAACAAATCTTAAATGAAGATAATTTATCATTTTACCAGTGAAAGAACCAAAATCTTTTAAGTTTTTGAGATTTTACACAAGACAATCAAGTAATTTTGCATAGACACCTACTGTAAATTGAATAATAGAATACTTATTATGAGTAATTATGCAAATTACTATTGTAATGAAAAGTGAAGTGTGTCCTAAAAAATAAAATTGTCCAAAAAACATTTACTTTGGAAATCTCCATCTTTTCCCAAATAAAAGACCCTTTTCTGCAACATAGAACAAAAAAGAGACAGAAGAGCTCATCCCAGATATCTCTCAACTTCCTAGTTAGTGTTCACAAACAGTTCAATGTTGGGCAAAAGATTGTGGTGGGGTTATCATATCTGAGTAAAAGTAAAATATAAGTACATATGAAATTTGTCTTCGCTGGATCTTGACTTTGTCCTCAGTAAAAGCTTAATGGGTGAAAATTTGACACTGTACCAGACTACCTAATTTAAAAACTGGTTTGATGACCAACAGATATATAGATTTGTTCTTTAATCTTCCTGTGTCTCAGCTTCATCAGCTGTACAATGGAGAGAGTAATAACCTTATCTCATACTGCTATTGTGTGAATTAAATGAGTCATACAGAAAACACATCCAATAACATTGGCCTGAAGTCAAGTGCTATGTGACTGTTGTGGGATTCATGTTCAGGTGATGGCTTGAAATAAAAAAAAAGTTTGGGAACTGTACATATTGCAGGTGATTAAGCAGTAGGTGTGACAGAGAGAAGGTGGAGAGAGAGAAAGGAGGAACAAGACAGGAAGAAATGCATCTGTGTGCATATTAAAATCACAAGGGTGCATTAGTTTTAGTTTTGTATCAGTTCCCAAGACGAATCAGATTAACAGACTTAATAACCATTCCTAAGACATTGTCCTCCTAGATGGCTTGATTTGCCAAGGAAAGATTTTCCTTCAGCTGCTGGGGATTAGTTGACCGAAGCAGACCGAGATAAGGTTAAAGTTATTTAGACAAAGCTTCTACTTTTTAGTTTAGAACTAACCTTGCTTAACTTGATTGCATTGTCCTTAGATTAATCTTAGCTATATTTTGATAACCTCCTGGTCATTCACAGTTGTCATTTATGATTATCTAATCCCACACCCATTTTTCTTTTCCCACATGGATATAAATACTTGTTGACTTACATGGAAAGTAGATTTTTACAGTCAATGACTCACTAGTTCAAAAAAAGAAATATAAATAGATAGCATATACTTCTGTAGTGTTTATTACTAAACTACTGAAATATTACATTATGATACACAAACATTAAAGTGTAAGATACTGAGAAAGATATAAATATGTAATATTTTTATTAAAGCAATATATTTTGTCTATTAAATTTTAGAATGACATACACTGAAGTATTATTTATTTTCATATTCAGTAATGACATTTGTAATTGCTTTAGTGAGCATAATATGATTTACATTCCTGAATACTTTTGAAATTCTTGAATTTTTGCTTTTTTGTATTCCCTTCACTTCAGTTCCAAACTTAGTTCTTCATTCAGTATATTTTATGCTTGCATTTAATGGTTGAAAAAATTATTCCAAGCATATGCACATCAAGATGGAAGAAACACATCATTCTTCCTGCCTGCTGAATCATGAAATTCACTCACCCTCTCTCCCTCTCTTGCATGCCTTAATACAGAAAGTATTCACAGTCTACATCCTGGGTCTAGGGTGAATTTCATTTAAAAATACAGGATGTGGGCCCTCCCTGGTGGCGCAGCGGGTTAAAGCACAGACTAAGAAGCTAAAGCCACTTCAGCATGAGTTTGATCCCCACCTGCCCCGGAGGTGACCACATGGCATGGCAGACCTCTCCTGACCTGCCTGCTGCTCCCCTCAGCAGTGCACTTCATTGATCTACCTGTTCTGTTCCCCACTCTGTCTCTGGTGAAGCCTCTTACCCCTGCATCTCTGGCCTGTACCCCAGATCTGTATGCATAAACAAATCTTAAAAAAAAATACAGAATGTAATCTGACACTTGATAGCATCTTGATAACCCTACATTATTTAGGGGCCTCTCACACCTGATGTGGATAGCTCACTGTTTCCTGTACATACCACCTGGCTGAAACCTAGGTCTTGTCCTGAAGTAGAAGAGTCATCTCTGAAGGTTCTAGTCTGGGTGTGAATGTGTGAACATTGCATACAATTTAAGATTTCTCTTTATCACTCATGTAATCCTATTGTCTCTTTCATGAGAGTGAGTTGGGATGGGATAAAACTAAATATGTGATCTATAAATCAGCCCAAAGTGGAAGTGACAGTCGACTGACTGAGAGCCACACTGTGATGGTGCCGAGTGTAGCTAGTGCTATTCCAGAACTTTCTCTCCTCCTGTCAGGTCCTTATGTGCTTCAGTCACATTCAATCAGTTGTGCTTGTCAAAAACTGAGTGCGACTTAGTTCTCTCTTTAAAAAGTGAACAGAAACATTGACTACCCTGTTTTCTGAGACTTTTCTCCACACATCTTGTCCCACATTCAGCTATGTATGAAATAAAGATGTGCTAATTAATGCTTCATCTCTTTTGTGGACAAGAGTCTTATCTGCTGACGGCCTGGGCAGTCATCATGGATTTAAAATTTAATCCCAAATCTTAGTCAGATTGGGATAGATTGCCATTAAGTGGAATTGCACAGCACCCTAGACAGACTCCTATCAGCGTGGGGTTGTGGTTATCTAGCCTAGTGTCTCTTCAGGATCCTTCATCAACACCCCAACCCTAGGGCAGTGAGCACAGTAGGTTAGGGATGACATTGCTACTGTTTCCACTGTTTTCAGTCCTGGCAGAGCATACAGCACATTTTCAGTAGATGGTTTTTGAGCTGACAGACATGTGCTAATGGAAACAGAAATGGTCAGGAAACAGAAGTGGCCAAAGCTGCAAAGAAATATATACCACCTCTCCTGGCAAATGTAAAAGGAGAACCAGAACTGAAGTACAGGTGATGTAACGGTGTCAGGCACGTTACTAAAGCCCTGCTATGGTCTGAATATGTGTGTCCCTCCAAATGCAGATGTTGGAATCCTAACCTCTGCACGATGGTGTTTGAAGGCTAGGCTTTTGGGCGGTGGTTAGATCATGAGGGTGGAACTTTCATGAATGCAATAGATGTTCTGACAAAAGAGCCCTCACCCAGCTCCCTAGAGCCCTCCACTGAACCAGCCTATGAGCCAGGAAACAGCCCTCACCAGCCACCACACCACATCTGCCAACATCACGACCTTGGGTTTTCCAGACAGTGGAAAGTCGTGTTTGTGATTTATCAGGCCCCTACCCGCACTGTGGTATTTTATTCCTGGGGTCAAATGAACTAAGCTTGATCTAGAGAAGTGGGTGATTCCTGCCCTTTCATTTTAAAATCCCTTTCATGCCAGCCTGTGTCTTCTGCCAAAGTACACAATTGCTTGTGCCCGTTGTTGACTTTGTCCCTTTCCTTTGTAACTGTGTGGGGATGGGGGTGGCAGGGGCGGTGGCGGGGTTGAGCTGCAATCTCTCACGATGCAGGTGTCTTCTCTCCCCAGATCCCAAAATGCCGACGACTTATTTTTGTCCCTTTATGAATGGCTGTCCATGTTTCTTCCTTATGTTCTGGCTCCTCTCTTCTCTCTTTATTTCTCCCACGTCAGAGGGGTTTAGAAAGGCTTGGCGTTGAGAGGTCAAGAGAGGAATCAAACCTGTTTGTAGCTCCCCTCGCCTTTCCCCCCACCACGGGTTGAAGTATATCCTTTAAAAAGACCTAAAGGGATGTCTAAAGGAGTATCCATTACTGCTTTCATCTAAAAGACAGCTCTGGCATTTTCACTTTGTGTCTATAAAACGCCTCTGAGTCAGTTCCACGTGAAACAGAGATTAGTATTGTTAATTTAATGCAGAAAGCTTAGAGTCTTTATAAGATACCATCTCCTTTTGAACTTTGTGTTCAAATCAGTAGAGACCAGAGCAGACTTTTTCAGAAGAATATTAACTTTCCTCCTTCATATGTTAAGCAAATAGAAAGACCAAGAAAATACAAATACTTAGACTCTCCTATCTGCATAAATCACAGTGATGTATGGGAAAGTAAGCCTTTTTTATTTGTCTTGTTTTTTCTCATAAACTTCTGGGGAAATTGGATGAACTTGCTCTATAGATAATAAATAGTGTAACGTGGAGAGATGATCTGTGGCAAGGATGAACTTGAAAAGACTCTAATGAGGCAGAGAACTACTCAATTGACGACATAAAGGACACAAAGATCATTATGAACAAAGTACTGTGGGTCTTATCCCCAAGCTGTCCTGGCTACCTTAGTGAGAACTCTAAGGTTTCACATTAAAAAGTAGCAAAACTGGGTTATGCATCACTTTCATTTTACACATTGCCTTGTAGGGGTAATCTCTTCTTTGGGCACCAATTGCGTGTTTGAGAGGAATGTAATAGTCTCATTAGGTAGCAGCACAGCGTCGTAGGTGCCATGAGAGGAGCAAAGCAGTAACCCCCTCAATCAAGACACCCTCATCAATGCTTTTACCTGATATTAAAATTCTTTTTACCCTCCTCTATGATAAAGTCTGTATTGCTTAATGATAGGGATATTGTTTGAGAAATGCATCTCAGGAAATGTGGCTGGGCAAACAGAGCATTGCAGGGGTTTCATATATTTAGTGCCACGATGACACTATGAGAGTAAATCAAGCACAAGGGAAATGATGCTCGGAGGAGACATAGCAAGAGAGGTTGTCCTGTCACAGTGGGTTCTACCATAGTAGGCAATAGAAATCCTGGGACCACTGAAATTGATGTGGTCTGACGTTGACTGAAATGTCATATTGCAGCAGATTCCTGTCACTTAAAAGGGCAAAAGAACAAAGGATCTCCTCAGACAGCCAAGGGAAGATGCCATCTTTAAGGGGTACAATCCACTGCAGATAAATCTGCCCATGGGCAGTGGTTACCTTATAACTGAGGGCTTTCAGAATCCAGCGTAGTGTAGTATCCAGATGCCTTTTGCTATAGGGATGACATGTTGTTGTGTCCATTGCAAATAACACCACAAGATGCTCCTGAAAGACCTTTATTTTATTAAAGGACCTCTGGCTGTAGACCTCTTCTTATTCTTCTGTATCCAGAAGACTTCCTTTGACAGGTCTTCATTTTCTACTTCCTTATTTGCAGTTCTTCTTAAAATGAATCCATGTTTTTGACATGCATGTCGATAAGCTTCTAAAAGAGTATATATTTATTTATTGACAGAGAAGGGGGCTGTGATTTGAATAAAAATACAAATCCTCAGCCTTTCCTGACTTCTTTCTAAGATCTCAACTGTACTGAAGATCTAGGTGTCTAAGCTGGTACCACTTTCTATGGTATTTTCAGTGTTCTCCATTGTATCTTTAAGCCTCTGTTATTGTCTTTCATGACTTCTTTGCCACAATTCCTGTCAAGAAGAAAGGAAGGTTAATATGAACATCTCATTTTCCATCCTACCTAAAGAGATTCTGAAAAGAGGAAAAATAGACATAAGTTCTTGAAATTGTTGTTTAACCATCCTTATCCCTAACTTGGGAACACATGGATTAATGTGGCTTTTCCTTTGGCAGGATAACAACAGCAGTAATTTATTGAAGACTGTTTCTGTGTGAGACCCTGGACAGATGCATGCTCTATACACTAATTTATTGAGTTGATAGTAAAATGTACAATAGAGCAGTCATTAAAAGTTAGCCTGTGCTATAGATGAAAAAAATAAGCATCAGTGAATTATCAGGCCCTTTCAAGATCTGGATGGGCCAAGACATGGCCATTTTATCCTGGTTCCTGGAATATTAAAAATTATAGAAATATCAAAGAAGGCCACACCAATTGTGACCTGTAATAATTTTAAAATTAGATCTGTAACCAAATGAAAATGTTAACACAAAAATAGTGCAATAAAGTTATGAAACGTAAAGTGTTCACAGTAGGTATATTAAAAAAAAAAAAAAACAATAATCCCTAGTGTGTTTAGGCAAGGTTAGATAAAGGAACAGGACTAATATTTGTCTTATGAGTAACCATTTTATTTAGACTGTTTTGTGTATCTCTGAGACTCAAGGGATTAAGTAAACGGCCTCAGTCACACAGATGGTAAATAAGAAAGCTGAAAGTTAAACTGAGGTGTCTGCCACAATGCCTATACACATTTTTCAACATGTTGCTATGCTACTTCCCTGGGAAGGCTGATGTGGGTTCCTTGCCACTCACCCTAAGCCATTTGCAGCTTTCAACTAGCAAAAAAATGAAAATATTTCCTGGCTTTAAAATATTGTAGGAACAAATGCTCTCTCAGCTTCCTACCATCTTTGTCCCTGTTTAAGGAGTAGGTTATGGAAGGTTTTTTGGATTGTTGCTTTTTCTGGGCAGATCAGACCTATGGAGAATGTTAAATGTAACCAGAACACAGCACTGTAATTCCATTGATGAGCAAGAACCATTGACATAAACCCAGACCTGTCTTTGCATGCGGAAGTGGCTTTAGCTTCTCAGTGCTGTCCTTTAACCCACTGCGCCACCAGGGAGGGCCTACAGCAACATTTTTAAAAGGTGTCAATAGTTTTTTTTTTTTTTTCCTATAGTTCAAATTATCCATGTACAATTTATCTACTCTATGTTTGATTTTCTTTTTCAACTAGCCCTTAGACTAAATTATTAGAGTGACTGTTTAAGTTTCCTATGGGAAAACAGAAAATACAACAATTTTCTGTACTGTAGCAGCCTGAATCTTTCCGTTGGTTAATATTATAGTCCTCCTGTTAATTCTGTGTATGAGATCTGTGGGATTTAAGAGTGAACACATATAACTGCAAAGCTGTTACAATCACTTTTATATAGAAACAATTACCTTAGGCCACAAACTAAAATTACCTGGAGATAATGTTATGTAGGAGGCCTAAGTAGAGAAACTGGGTCCTAATTAATGCTGCTTCAGTTCTATTATCATTATTTTGGGTGGATTACATAATACTATATTTATAACAGTTCCCAGAGCTGTTTAGCAAATCCATTTGTAGGCACACGTTATATGTGTGGCTTCCCACCTTCCAGGCTGGTGGGCAACTTTTGATTAATTCACAAGTTTTGGTGGGCAGGGAACTAGACAGTCTTTTGTGGATTTTGATGAGATAAAACATGTTTTCAGAGAGTAAACCAGGGAACTTTGGAGATGTTTTAGGGGCAAGAATAAAACTAGGTGACGGGATACAGTGAAAATAAGATGTACATTTTCCATCACTGCAAAAGATTTTAATAAAAAAAAATGTCAATATCTCCCTGATGCCTTTGATATGCCAGCGAAGTCAGAAATATCTCAGAGTATTCCCATCTCTGCTTTCTGTTTCTTTAAAGTTCAGGATGAAGGTGACAGATGTTTAAAACAACAGCAACAGCCACAGTTGGGTTAATGTCCGTTGTTCTGCTGGTGAGAGAAATTGGTCTTAGTTTGGGAAAGAGAGCTTTGGACTCAGCCTTCTTCCTGAAGTGCATGCAGTGCTTGGCTTGCATATAAAACCCTGACCTAATCCAGAAACTTCTTGGCAGCTAAAGAACTCTCCTTAATCTTCTGTTTTATTTCCTTTAGTAATTAAAGCTTTTGATAATTTCTTTTAATTTAAATATTCATTTCATTTATTTATGTATATAAGAACTGAGATGCATGTAAGAACTACGTGGTCCAGGGATGAAGGGGGTGAACAGATTCACTAGAGACAGAGTGGGGAGCAGAACAGGCAGATCTACTGAAATACATTGCTGAGGGGAGCAGCAGGGAGACAGGAGAGATCTGCCATGCCATGTGGTTTATGTCCTGGGCCAGGGATCGAACTCATGCTTCAGTGGGTGGTGATAGCTTGATAGCACTGAGACTTTAACCCATGTACCACCAAGGAGACACAGTTTTTGGAATTTCTTATGCAAAAATTGTTTGGTATTTTTCTCTGTGCCTACTGGTATTGATTGATGGTTATTAGGATTTGATTTAATTTATATTATAGTTTTTTTTTCTATATTTACCACTCAAAGGGACATAAGTTGGAGAATCAAGAATAAAAAGAAGCTCTTGAAAGCAATGGACTAGAGGGGGCATGAGGATTGGAGACAGGTGGAGATGTTTTATCTGGAATTTTCTATCATAGGGATCTATTGGTAATTTGGGATCAGTGTGGTTAGTCACTGATTGAGTGACAGTTGTTGTTTCACAGATTAGGTGCAGTGACAGTTGTTGTTTCACAGATTAGGTGCAATACAGATGAGGAAGAGAACATTACATACAATAGAAGAATATCAAGTTTATTATTATTATTATTATTAATCAAAGATTTACTTATTTATGCATACAGAACTCAGGTACAGGCCAGAGGTGCAGGGACGATGAGCGGCTTCACCAGAGACAGTGTGGAGCAGAACAGGTTGACTGATGAAGTACAGTGGTGAGGGGAGCAGCGGGTGAGTCAGGAGAAGTCTGCCGCGCCATGTGGGTCAGCTCTGGGGCAGGCAGGGATCGAACTCATGCTGAAGTGGCTTTAGCTTCTTAGTGCTGTGCTTTAACCTGCTGTGCCACCAGGGAGGACCCAAGTTTATGATTTTATCACTACAACAACTACTGGAAAATAGAACTCAGTTTCAAGAATAGACCTTCCTTGGGCTTGTGGTTAGAACTACAATGTAAATAAAATCATATTTGAGACAGAAAAACTAATATCATGAAGCAACTTTGACCTGCTCAGGGTGACAGTGCACTTGTTCATTTTCCTTCTGCTGAGTTCACTTTTTTCAAATGTCAGGAGAAGGGAGGCCAGGCCATTGCTGAAATCCTCCTGGGCTCCATGAGATAATCTTCTTCAGTGACTACACATGATTTCATAGCTTCAGGAAAATCTTCAAGAGTGTTTTAGATCAATAGGGTAGATCAATAGAAAGTCAACTGTTACTCTTTTTTCTTGACATGCTAGTCCCTTAACTATAGAGATTATTTTAAATAGGAAGGATAGTATCATATAGTAGAATCTAAAATATACAGAACAGTCATAATATTGGGTCCAAATTGTGGAAACAGCTTGCAAAAAGACACAAATATAAGAAATTGTTAATAGACTGAATTCCTGCTCTTCCAATTCCCATGCTATCATTCTAATCCCACTTCCTCAAAATATAAACTTATTTGGAAGTAGGGCCACGGTGGATGTAATTTAACGCACATATATATACACACATACATATATGCAAATATGTATATTTGTGTGTGTGTATATATATATGTATATACACAAATATATACACACACATACATATATATAAATATACATACTTATTTCCAGTCTTAAATTCTTACCTTCTATCTCAGAGGGCTGATTAGTAAGTTCCTATGGTGCATCAAGAATGTGCACTAAAATGTCAATCATATACGGATTTACTTTTTTTTTTTTTTTTAAGAAGACATAGTACCATATGATATATACACAAATAGATTTTGGTTTTGACAGGTAACTTTTTTTCCTTATATCAAATATTGAGAGCGTATACAAGCTACTGTACTGTACATGAAGTATAAGATAGATCAGGTAGTTTATATAGCAGCCTTCTGAGGGTGTAAGATCTTAGCATGTCCAGGGCTTTGTCTTGCGATACCCCTTTTTGCCCATTGAGTAACAGGCACTCATATAAAAGTTGTTGATTGAGTGAATTGATCCATGCAGGAATGAATGAATCAATCATGGGCCCTAGTGATACATAGAAAGGTTTGTTGGAAAAAAAAAAACTTTAATTATCATTTGCTGAATATTTATGTTTTATTCTTACTGTGAGTGGATGTCCATTCCTGAGGTATCACCATAGCTTAAGTGTAAATATGCCATTATTTTTCCCATTCTTGAGATTTATATTTTAGACAATTGCATGTATATTTCTTTAGTTATCAAACCAAGTAAGCATGTTCATAAAGACCTAATGCCTAATGATAGTAATATTAAAATCTAAATTCTTATCTATAAAAAATGTTGCTATAATTAGCTTCTATTATACCATGCTGATGAGATGTTAAAGCTTCAGAGAATTTGAAATTTGATTTAAAGTCAGTAGCATATTTTAGTCTGTTTTAAGAAATAAATTGTTATGTATATCAGTAACTCATACTAAAACATCTAGTTAACTAATTTCCTATTTTATTTACATCCATGGTAATTACTATATGCATGTTTAGTTGCATCACCGTTAGTTTTCAGTGAAAACAAAGAGTTAGATATGTAGGTTGTACTCTGCTTCTTATACTGATTTTTCATTAAATATAACTATCCAATTGTTTTCAAGTCAGCTAGATCTTCATTTTCTCAAATAGATATCGAGGTAAGATTCGTAGGCATAATCCAATAATCAGCTCTCTGCTTTAGCAAATACTTATCAATCATACATATTACCTTGAGAAGCCTTGAAAGGGGTCTGTTGAAGAAATCAGTCTTGTTCACAGGATGCATTTATGAAGTGAGTGTTGTATGCTATCTTGCCATTTCTTATTGGAATGTACTCTGTCTCATCAAAGTGCTGAAGCTGAAGAGAAGACTAAGTCCAGCTCTGTTTTTTCACATGACAAAGGTTATGGGTTTAAGTTAGTGAGGAAATTGAGGCATCTAAAATCTAGGTCATGACTTAGCCTCTGCCTCAGAGCCTAAGTATGTGGTGTTATAAGATGTGGATAATGTGATTGTCACTTTAGAGATCAGCTTGCTATGGCTTCCTGTGTTTACCATGGCACGGATACTACTTACAATAATGTGGTAGATTCCTCGAGTTAAATAACTGATCAGCTGACTTCCCAGAGAAGTAAAATGATAATGTGTTTGGTGAGGTCTTTAAATGCCTGCCTGCTGCTGAAAAATGTGTTTAATAGTTCTGGGATTTCCCTGTTTTCCACATTTATCTGTTTGCTTGTCTATCTTAGTAAAATGTTTGAAGATATTTGACCTCACTGCCACAGTCATTCAGTTCACATGCATTATGTAACATCTGTAATGTGCCATTTTCCCTAGGATTTTAGTCACAAGCTTAGACTCTATCAATAGAACAAAAAAGGGACCCCACAGTTTAGATGCAGATTTGGTAAAATTTTGTACCCTTCTACGGAATCAATGCCCTCATCCGTCTGCCCCAATGAGAGAGAATTAAATATTGATAATGTGGCAGTGATAACAGCATTAGTGAAGTGCATGTCTCATGGCGAGTGCATCCTAATGTAGCTTTATTATTATTGCCATTACTGTATTAGTATCGCGAGGGTGGGGAGAGGCTCATCTCATTGTAGCACTCTGTTCTCGAGGCTCCTAGTCTCTCCTTCCTGTGAGTTGTGTTGGTGGTTTCTGGCACTGGTCCCTGGCTCCTCATTTCTGGTTTTTGATGGGGCATGATGATCAGATGGCCGTGATTAGTTCTTTGGCTCGCATTGCAGATTATCTATTAAGTAGCCATCTCCTCAGCCACTGAGGCATACGGTCAGCACTTCCAGAGCTTAAAATAAATCCGCATTTCAACATGTGGGATTTTATTATGCAAAAGAGAGCTCACACGGGATCTAATCCCGTGATTTGTTATGCTGCACACGTCTACCTGTGCATTCTGTATGGAATAGTACATGAGTCGCTGGGCCTTCTGTTTCTAGATAGTGCATAGATGCTGGGGTGAGGTCTCTGAGGAAGCAGCAGCAGCCTAAACTGTGCAAGGTGCAGGAAAGGAGAGAAGACTGAGGAGTCCTTTACCCTTCGCTTTTTAGCAGACCATTCAGTGTTTTTTGTGTGCTTTGCTTGTCTTAGTCAAACATTTACTTAATGCCTCCTAACTACCAGGTATTTCCTAGGTACTTGAGACATAGTGACCAGAATAACACCATTCTGGACCTCCATTGTTAAAAGAGATCATTCCTTGACACTGATTTAAAAAAAAAAATCACCCCTTTTTTGCAGTTGGTATAGTTCTGGCTGAACACACTCACCCCATCACTAATGGAGAGCAGAGTGGATTTTAGGACATACCTGAGTACATGCCATTGATTTAGACATACTAGTAAGGCAATTATTGGCCTCTGCACAAGAGCAAGCTCAGTAGATAACAACAAAACAACTCAGAGCTGCTTGGTTTGAGAAAAGTGATTGTAGAGCAGTTTATTAAAATTTATGGCATCCTCTCAGTATGAACTGTTCCTTGTGTGAAATATAACTGTTTCTTGTCCAAAATCAGGCCCTCCCTGGTTCAGTGCATTCAAGTGCAACACTGTGAAGCTCTCTGTAGCCACTGCAGGGCAAGTTCCATCCCTGGCCAGGGAGCCGACCCCCATGGCACAGCTGACCTCACCTGTCTCCCTGCTGCTCCCCTCAGCACTGTACTTCAGTAGATCTGTCTATTCTGCCCCCCATTTTGTCTCTGAATCCTCTCACACCCTGCATCTCTGTGCTACATCCTACCTCTTGTTTAAATAAATAAATGAATATTTGAAAATAATTAAAGCATTGGTTTGCATAAATACTGTAGGTTTTGCATTTTCAAACTAGCTATTCTTGTTTCATGGTTTTCCCTGGCATGACTATTTTGTGTCCAGAAAAGAGATCAATGGCAAATAGGAGATTTGTGCATAGGACTTAATTTGAATAGTCTCTTGTATTAATGGAAACTTACTTACTTGAGTTTCCTAAATGAGAACTTTTGATCTTTCAGGTGGGGCATATCATCTAAGTTAATAAATAGTGTGAAGGATGAAAATAACAAACTAAACACAAACATTCAAGTTCTAGAGACTAAGAATTAGATTTGTATTCTGATTCAGTTCTCTCCTTACATGTTTTGCTTCTGCAGGCAAATTCCTGGTTCTTCCTAGGGCTCATAGTAATATATTATATGGATATTGTGAGGATTAAATGAGATAATGCAAGTGAAATTTCAAGCACAATCCCAGCACCTAGTAAATATTCAATAAGCAGTGTCTGTTTTATGGATGCTGCTGATACTTTTAAAATCTCATAAATATTTGCCACACGTAAACTAGCATTCCAGCATAGTGGATTTTCCATCTATATATATAAAAAACAGATATGTTTATGTACCCACTCTGATGAAGCTGAGCTATTAAAAGCATCTTTACTATGATGGCATTGCAAATTTAAGGTGGCTAATATATATGAGACTATACCCAGCCCTATCCTATGTGCTCATACTCCCTCATAATAATCCCATTTGTAGATTTATTCTAAACCTTTTGCAGAAAAGGTCCCGAGGCCCAAAGAAGAGAACACACAGCTAGTATGTTGCAGAAGTGAAATTTCAACCCTGGCAATCTGCTCTAGCTCTGTGTTCTCAATACAATTATATTCTAAATTTCAAACTACTTAACATGTATACAGAGATACACAAATGCACACTGCAGTACACACTGGTGTGAGTTGTGTATGTGCATTGTGTATGTGCATTAAGGAGCATGCATGTTGGCTACGAGGGATAGCTCTTCTGGACTATTCCCTGGAGGTCTCTGGCCACACTCCTCCTTCCCTGTTTGTGGTTTCCTTTCTGTAGCGGGCTGACTGAATTATATAGCACAGCATATGCAAAATGAGATGCTAAATTGAAAACTCGCTCTGTTGCCCAGCAATGGATGATTACACCATATTGCTTGCAGTTATGCTTAAACATATCCTTAGGCATTACACTCATTGTTTGCTTCCTCTCACCCCCACTCAAGTTACATACAGCCAGTTATGTATGATCGAGTGGCAGAAGGATGCCATTAATATGGATTTACTGTATTCTGCAGGCTTTTTGGTGACCTTTGGCCTTATTGCTGAGTAAACTGATGTATCAGTTAGTGCTTGTGCCTAGCTGCATGCAACACACATCCGATGCAGCTTAACTAAATAGGCATTTATTTTCCTCATATATTGGGAAACCCTTGGGTAGACTGTCCAGTGTTGGTTCAGCAGATTGCCAAGGTCTCAGCACCCCAGCTCCTCGTCTTCCCATCCCCCCATTTTAAGCTTGTATCTTCTTTCTAGTCACTGCCTTAGAGTCACAAAATGGCTGTTCTTTTTCCTTCTTCAAGATGCCATTCTGGGCAACAAAGTCCTGGATTTTTTTTTTTTTAGATTTATTTATTTATGCATACATCAACTGGGGTGCAGGCCAGAGGTGTGGGAGGTGAGAGGATTCACCAGTCAGTGGGGAGTAGAATAGGCAGATAGTCTGAAACACACTGCTGAGGGGAGCAATGGGGAGACAGGAGAGGTCTGCTGCACCATGTGGGTCACTCCCTGGCTGGGGATCGAATTCGTGGCTGCTGGTAGATTCTTATTGTTGGTTGCAACTTAACCTCTTGTGCCACTAGAGGTTAAGTCCCAGATTTTTTTTCTCTACATCTGTTGGTCATAACTGTACAACTAAGGGAAGATCAATGAGCCTGGCACTTTGCTCTCAAAACAAATTCAATCTGTTAATAAGAAGTGTGAATGTAAATTGAGAAAGCAGCCTGCAGTGCCATGTACTACAATGATGATTTACTGCCAAGACAGGTGCGATATTCAAGCTACTCTTGCTTATACGTGTCTGCTGTAGACCTAGAACTACAGATCAATGAAGAGCTGTCTTTCTTTAGGAAACTCACCACCCAGAAGATTCCGTGGACGATCAAACAAACGACTACAGAGTGCTATGATGATGACATAATCATTGCTCTTTGAGATACTGATATACAAACTTTAGTTCTGCATAATATTAAGAAGAATATGCACTACCAGTGGGAATTATGACAGATTTTTACTGCATACTAACTATTGAGGCATTTCGAACTGTGTTCTCGTAAACACGTTTGTATGCATCTATTCCTGTTCACGTAAACCTGATAACTTCCTACTTCTCTATTACAGCCAAATTATGTGTGACCAAGTGAACTGAATTACCTGCCCAAGATCATATAGCTAGTAAGTTAGAGAGCTAAACAAAGCCCAGATAATTTACTTTAGTCTGCATATTTCTGAATCTGTAAGAGGAGAGCTCCATTTAGCTTTTGGTTTTGAAAACTATCCAGAAGCTTCTTTGAATATTGTCAATGGTGAAGATGTCTTATATTCATTCAGCCTTCATCATATTTTATAAGTTGGCATTAGCCCAGAAGGGAAGCTCTCATCTGTTTGCTGAATGTTGTACTAGCATCTGTTTGGTTAGGAAATGTTAAGTTACAGTTAACTTAATGTTAGCATTTCTTGAACTAGTGAAATAGAATAACTTTTCTCTGTCATTCCTGGTCAAATATCCTGTTTTAAAACTTAGTTGATAGGACCCTCCCTGGTGGCGCAGCAGGTTAAAGCACAGCACTAAGAGGCTAAAGCCACTTCAGCATGAGTTCTATCCCCTCCCCAGAGGTGACCCACATGGCACGGCAGAACTCTCCTGACCCGCCCACTGCTCCCCTCAGCAGTGTACTTCGTCGATCTGCCTGTTCTGCTCCCCACTTTGTCTCTGGTGAATACTCTCACTGCCCCTGCACCTCTGGCCTGTACCCCAGCTCTGTATGCATAAATTAATAAATCTTTTTTAAAAAAGATTTAGTTGATAGTCATGGAATATCTATTTTGCCATCGATGCTCTCTCCCTTCCTTTCGTCATTCTTCCTGGAGATAATAGCCTACTTGTGTTGTCTTGTGGTGTGGGTTCATACCCCCAGGTTTTTTAAAGAAACTCCACACTAGCAACCCTGTAAAACTGATGTGTAGGCAGAATTCTGAGGTGACCCCCAGAGCCCCCAAACCTACAAAAATGGTGTGACCTAATATCCCTCCCAGAATTCATTTTTGTTACTTGGTTCAGAGTTAAGTTTAAAAGACCTGATGATGTTCAGTGAGTCTCTTTCATCAACTTAACCCTTACAAGGGCAAGACTTGTCTTGGCAACAGAGATTATAAATGTGAAAAATGAGTAGGCAGAAGGAAGAATTTCCATTGTGGACTTTGAAGATGGAAAGGTACATAGCTAGAAAGTGTATGGCCTTGAGTGACTGAAACTGGTCAATCCTGGTGGTGGAAAAACAATGGTGATCTCAATCTTAGAACCACAAGGAACTGAATTCTACTACAACCACATGAGTTTGCTAAAGGATCCTAATCTCTAGTTGAGAAGAGAGTCTGGCTGATAACATAAGGTTTGGCTTGTAGTTATCACAGAACCTAATCAATCTGCACCTGCATTCATTCCTCACTCATGAAAACAAAGATAACAAAGTTGCTGTAGATGCTAATTGTTCACACAGCAAGGTAATTTAGATAGATATAGATAATCCCTCTAAGTCTTAGATTTAGATCACCAGCTATGCAGTAGTAGATTTCCTAATACACATTGACCTAGATTCCAAATGTCTGACTCTTCTGACCTGACCTCACGTGTGGTGAGTGTAGGTAGTGTAACTCACCCAGGTCACTTAGAGAGTGCTAGAATGAATCCTGACTGAAAAATGCTAAAGGTATTACCAGCAAAGTGAGAAGAGACCTAATATCATAGGCATGAACACTTTTATTTTTGATTTGTATTAGAAAGATTTTACCAATGTCTTTCCTAATGACATACTTCCTAACACCTTCTATTATGACTACTAAAAGATAAAAGCCAACACCATATGGTACACTGATTAGAAGCCACAGTTCAATGGAACCAGGACAATGTCCAAGGTGAAAGAAAAATTAAAAAATGCAAAATTATTAGACCATGCATTAAGGGTTTTCTACATAGTGAGAAACACAATTTGATACTCCTTTTCGTGCTGGGTGAAGTACAGACCCTGTGGAGAGGATTAGGAAGGAAAATGCTTTTTTCTGTTGCTTTCTGCTTCAAGAAGTACTTTAACAATCTATTTCAGTCTTCATTAAAATGCAGGAATTGAGTTTATGGTTAAAGTACAGTGGTCATTTGTCTAGCACACAGGGTGATTTTACAGAGGGAGGGGAAGCCTAAAAATGGGGTGGTGTTTAGTTTGGGTCACTATAAAGTTGAGAATAAGCTACCTGTCTGTGATAAAATATGACCCTCACTCACTCTTGTAAATTGCTTTTGTCCATTCACATTTAGAGGTCATTAATCTTGCTTCCCTTATGGATGGACTTTCAGCACATTCCCCACAATTGATATAACTCTTCAATTCAGAATGGTATAAAAAATCACAAAGAGCAGCTGGAGAAAAATATATTATAAGGGGACAAGTAAGAAGGTTATCTTTGTTTTACATACAGGGCACTATAAGCATTTGTCAAAAGAATTGTGAGAAGCATCAAAGTAATTAGCTCTTAATAACTAGAAAGCACAAACACTTAGTCTAGAAGGGCTATTTAAGGCTTATACAATCCAGGGTCTGCCACCATCAATTTAAGCAAAACAGTTCTTTAACATATGTTTGAAGACTCCTTGGATGTAGAATTACTTTGCCTAGAAGATTTCTCCTTCTTTCTGTGATCCCGTTACCACTCAAGAAAGAGAGAGTGACTTCAAAGTTACTTATCATGCAATTGTCCTACTTTGTTAAATTTCTTTCGTTTAACTCTTTCTCACATCCTTAGTATATGGCGTAATGCACTGAAAGGAACATTTGGCATACATTTTAATGTAATATTTAATAAAATTCTGGCTCCACTGATAAGAATTCTAGATAAGAATTCTCACATGACTGTAAGAATGATAGTAAAACACTAGGCCTGTGTACAAAACTGACTATTCTGGTATTCCTTATATGTTCATTCCTTTTCTGATGGTTTCCATTCCAATGCAGTAATTATTTTTCTATATGCCTAGGGTCAATCAAAAATGAATGTGAGTTAAGATATCAGATCACCTGGAATCTAAAGTCCTTAAACTTTAAATATAAGCTAGAGGGTGAGTCAACCTCCTAACGTTGCCTCCCAATAAATGAATTAAGAATGGGAAACCATTACTGAGTCAATATTGAATAAGAGCTACAGTATATTCATTACAAGTAAAGGAATATTCCATAAAGTATTCAATTGGGGGAAGTACCTATGTATCATTGAACAAACACAAGGGAATTTAAAATTGTATCATAATCAAATGAATCAATATTTAATTTTCTATGATGTGCAGGACTTGTCTCCACTAATCCTAATGGAAAATAAGTGTGATAAATAGAACAGATGTTCTAGGTCACCTTTCTTTGCTACTGCAAAGTTCGGACAAAGCATGACGATATCATTTCCGTTCGCAAGTATCTCCATGGAAATCAAAATGTTGATCGTTATTAACATTTTTATTGAATTTGTCTCTAGTTGTTGCCATTAGTTGAAACTTATATGAACCACGGGGTGAATTGTGGTTGTGTCTCAGCACCTGGGGTTGGAGAGGGTCCAGCCAGCAGGCCTTTCCCTTCAGGCAAGGTGTACCCTGTCTCTACTCTTCATCTCCACGTAATTTATAAAAGTAGAGGAAATTTCTCACTAGGTTTTTATTTTCTTAATTATTTTGTTTCTGAAGATTTATTTATTTACTCATACAAGAGTTAGGGTACAGGCCAGAGGTATGAGGAGTGGGAGGATACACTAGAGGTAAAGCAAAGAACAGAACAGACAGATGGCATGAAATACCCTGCTGAGGGGAGCAGGGGGCAGGTCAGGAGAGGTCTGCTGTGCCATGTGGGTCAGCTCCCTGGTCAGCTCCTGGGGATTTAGCTCAATTTGCAGTGGCTGCTCAGCTTCATAGTGCTGAGATTTAACCCTTGTGTCACCAGGGAGCTCCTCTAAACAGTATTTTAAAAGTCTCACACGGTCTCAGAATCTACTTTCTGAAATGAAGTATATTCATTTAAGATCTTGTCACTGCTTTTCATACTTAAATCCTCATTTTGAAGAATAATTGATGACACCTGTTACATATAAAAATGGACTTAAAGTTGGACTGATTGAAGAATGAATCATTTGAAATTGTTTTTATACCTTTTCCTGAATTGTGTAAGTATTGGGTTGGAGGGGACCAAGATCTTAATCCTTTTATGAAAGTAGTTAGTAGTGTGGAAGGATCGACTGCACAGTGGAGATACTTGAGATGATATTTTTTTTTCCCGAAAATTTGGGTGGCCCAGTAGAGTACACAGAATAAAGTCAAAAGTAAAAATTGAGGATCCTCCCTGGTGGAATAAAGTATTTAAGTCTAAGAACTATGAAGCTATCAGCAACTACTGCAATGTAAGGTTGATCCCCAGACAGAGAGTGACTCACAGGGTACAGCAGACCTCTCCTGTCTCTCCCGCTGCTCCTCTCAGCAGTGTATTTCAGGGGATCTGCCTGTTCTGCTCCCCACTCTGTCTTGGTGAACCCTCTCTCCCCTGGGAAACTTCTGGCCTATACCCCAGTTCTTGTATACATAAATAAATTTTTTAAAAGTTAAAAAAAATAAAAGAGTTGAAAGGCTGAGAACAAAGATTTTTGGTCTACATCCTGTGTAGGGAAAGCTAGGAAGGGCAATGAAGAGTTAGTGGGAAGATAAAAATAAGTGATTATTTATACTAAGGACCCAAAGGGCATTGAACATCTTTTCTTTACTGTGGTACGTATTGTGGATTCAGTTTTCCTCTTATCCTGAATTGTCACTTTTCATTACCTAATAGTAGTCTGGAAGACTAGCTATTTCTGAGCAAATAGAGTAAAATGTGGAATGTGGTCTAAGGCAGGCACAGATAATGTCCATGGAAATTTTCCAGCCAACTCCACCCCCTTTACAAGGTTCCCATATTGGTCTTATATTTGCATCAGGATAGCAGGAATTGATTGAAAATTTAGAAATATTAGTTATGAGAATTCTTTTTTAAAAAAACATGGAAACGAGTTTTCTGGAGAATTCTGACAATATTTATGTGCATTTTTATTCTTCAGTGAAGTGTGTGTGTGTGTGTGTATAGATTACGTCTCCTGCTAAGATTACTAAACATAACATAATATAACTAAGATATAATTAAGATGCAAGTTAAATAACAACATGAAGAGGAAAATTGAGAGACAAACATTTAGAATATGCTAGACAGTACTGAAAAATCTTCAAATTCCACTTTTTTGTTATTTTTCCACATAACTTCCCTGGTCTTTAATTTTAAAGAAAATGTAATGGGAGGGTGTTAGAGGAAAATAAAATTGCAAATCTATCCTTCAGTTTCTCATCGAGACTATGCCTGCTAGTGGTTTACTCCCCAATTTGCTATTCAGTAAGAGAACTGAGTTGTTTATGATTTAAGCACTGGGAAATAAAATTGTGATTGATTTATTAATTTGTAATAGTTATAATCAATGATAAAGTGTTAAGAAGTTACCTCTATGATGATTGGGGCGTAGCATGCAGAGAGAGTGAGGGGATAACGTTATCCCCCTGGGGATAATGGATAGCACAGTACATATCCTAGTACAAACCCATTGCTTCTGGTTTATGGCGTTGAGTACAGGACTGCATAATTGGGGTGTTCAGTGGCTGCTGAATTGAAAAATGTCAGTACAAAAAATGCTTGAGAACTGTTTATTTCATCAAAATATTGTAGAAGAACTATCACTGTAAATCTACATATCTGTTTGGGTATGATTCCTACAGTAATTCAATACAGGGATTCAGTATTTCGTAATTCTACAAATATGCTTTGTGCTTCTTCTTATTTCTTCTTATTTATGCCAACCAGGACAACAACAGCAAGTCATTAAAGAAGAGATGGACAGGACCAGAGAGGAGTTGGATTTAGCTGGAGTAGAAGAGCACATTGAATAGAATAGCAAGAAAGCAATTTGATTGGTAAGATGCTATTCTTGGCAATGGGAACCAGATTGGCAAATCAATGAAATCAGAGTTCAATTCAGTCTGGGCAATATTTTAGCGTCTACTGTATATTTAGAGTTTAATATGCCCAAGGAAAAATAGGATATTGTAGTGTAGTCTGTACTCTGTGATTACCACATTGTCGGAGAAAGCAGGAGAAACAGCAACTTAGAGTGTTGCTGTCTAAATATGAAAAGCTCTTATTAGAAGGAAAATGAGATATTACTTTTTCTATGGCTACAGTAATGAGAAAAGGTTTCATAGAGTAGGTTAGGATTGAGTTATATTCATTCTTCTTCTTTCTTTCTTTCTTTCTTTCTTTTTTTACCTAGAGGTAACAATGGTTTGCAGTACTGTCTTTGATTCCAAGGTGTGGGATTTAATCTCTCCAGGTGTATGTTACCACCCTACATCCCACACTAGGAGTCCACTATAGTCCTCTGTGCCTGTTCCACGTATATATCCACTCTCTTCTGTTTCCTTTTGGACCTACAAGTCTATAGTCAGATTTCTAGTGTTGGGTTTTGGTTTGTTTTTGACCAACCCTTTGTTCTCTTTCTCTGTACCCCACATGAGTGAAAACCTGGTATTTGTCTTTCTCCTTTTGGCTTATTTCATTCAGCAAAATCATCTCCAGTTCCATCCCTAGTTTCACAAATGGAAAGTGTGTGTGTGTGTGTTTGTATCACATCTTCTTATTTAACTCACTTCCTTGGCCACTTAGGTTGTTTTCAAAGCTTGTCTATTTTAAATAGTGCTCCAGTAAGCACAGAGGTATATAATCCTTTCAAATTCCAGTTTCTGAATTCCTCGAGTAGACAACTAGGAGTGGGTCTGAAAGGGCATTTGGAGGAGTGCAGGCATTGTCTGCAAAGTCACAGAAGTATTTTAATGTATCATTGTCTGAATCAGTCCATCTAATTATTATCATTGTCTGAATTAGTCATCTAATCACCTGGTCTCTGTTCTTATTTTACTACTCAGTGTAAGTATTTTGAGAGTTGTGGTTTTTCCTGCCATGGCCTGAGATAGCAGTCTGCTTTTTATGGCATAAAATATTGGCAAACTAATGGCACAGTTTTCAGCTAAGCAGGCAGAAATGAAATGGGAGGGCTAGGTTGAGGGTTTCAGGAAGTAAGACCAGACCTGGGGAAGAGGTAGCTAGGTGATATTGGGCTGCAAACGGTCCTGCAGGAGAGCCCAGTGAGGACTGGTCTGCTGGTCCCGACACCGCAGCTACTGGGCACTGTGTTGAATCTTACTGGCTTTCCTGTGGGAACACAGGCATTTCAGGGTATTATTATTATTATTATTATTATTATTATTATTATTATTATTATTATTTTACATTACATGTAAAAGTAATAGTTTATTTTTACATCATGTTGTGCATTTTTCCATCTCATTTGCAATCCCCTTGGCCTTCCCATCACCAAATCACCCATGTGCCATCAGCATAGTCCAGTGCATTCCCCTCCCCCCATTGTTTTTGATTCCATTCCCCACTCCACTCCCACAAAATGTCTCTGGTATATAGCTGTTCATCATCATCATTATTTTCTCGGCTGTTCTGATATATTCCTGCTATGAGAGAAACCATTTGGCATTTTTCCTTTTCTTTTTGGCTTATTTCACTAAGCATGATCTTTTCCAGCTCCATCCATGTTCCTGCAAAAGAAATGTGTTTCTTTTTTTTGGTTGCTGAGTAATATTCCATTATATATATGTACCACATCTTTTTAATCCAGTCATCCGTTTTTGGGCATTTGGGCTGTTTCCATGTCTTTCCAATTGTAAATAAAGCACCAATAAACATGGGGGTGCAGGTATCTTTTTCAGTGTTTTTGTGTCTTTTGGGTAGATACCTAGGAGTGGGATTGTTGGGTCATAGGAAAGCTCCGTGTTTAGCAGTTTGAGGAACCTCCACACAGTTTTCCATAGTGGTTGTACTAGTTCGCATTCCCACCAGCAGTGCAGGAGAGTTCCTTTTTCTCCACATCCTCACCAACATTTGTTGTTGCTAGTTGTTTGAAGATGTGCCATTCTCACTGGGGTGAGGTGGTATCTCATTGTGGTTTTAATTTGCATCTCCCTTATTATAAGTGATGTTGAACTTTTTTTTCATATGCTTGTTGGCCATCTTTGGGAAAGTGTCTTTTTAGCTCTTCTGCCCATTTTTTTTATGGAGTTGTTTATTTTTGTTTATTTGAGTTTCATTAGTTCTCCATATATTTTTGTCATCAATCCTTTACTGCTAGTTTTGTGTGAGAAAAATTTTTACTAATCAGTGGGATGTCTGTATTTTGTAATGTCTCTTTTGCTGTACAGAAGCTCTTTAACCTGATGCAGTCCCATCGATTTATCCTAGCCTTCACTATCACTGCATTGGGTACTCTATCTTTAAATATGTCGTCTCAGGGTATTTTTAATAAGATGAAAGAGCGCTAGTGTCACAGATACTAGATAATCTCTTCTCATTAAGTTTTTGACATTGTCAATCTTCTATCCAGTTTTTTTGAGTAACTTCATCTACTGCTCAAGGCTTCAGATATTTTTATTGCCGTATAATCTTTGCCTTAAAATGGAAGGTGGTCTTTCATTGTGGTGAAAGTCAGAGGCTTTGGTGAAAGGTTGTCCTAGGTAGGGAGTTAGCCTTCATTTTTTAGAGTTTTATGACTTGTTTAAAGTGGTACATAAATTGATGGCCAAAGTTTTCATATTTAAAATCTGCATAATTGTGTGTGACTATTAAAGAAATTGTCATCCACATACCCCAGTGGTTAAAGACACGGTCTGGGGAACTAGTCTCTGGTTTGAATTTCAGTTCTGTTCAATATGTGTGTAAGCTGGACATTATGTTTAACCTCTCTTTCCTAATTCATTTATCAGCAAAATTGACACAATGATGGTAAAACCCCATACAATTTTCTTAGAGATTACATGAATGACCATTTCAATATCACAATACTGCTTGATTTGTCTACATCATATACATGGTATTATAGGAAAACAAAACATTCAGTAATAGTTACTCTAGGAATTGCTTTGGTAAGTAAAGAAGATAATATTAGTACTGGGTCTTACATATACTATCACCCAGTATGAGTTATATTCCACCACAGTGATTTTAAGCTCATATACTCTCTGAATCTCAGAAAAGCTGTTAGTAAATAATTAAAAATGGAGGTATTTAGTAATAAAAATTAAATGGATTAATATAAATTGAATTAAATATGATTAAATCAGATACCATTTGTATCTCATCTCAGAATTCTTATTTCTAGAATTCAATTTTTTTTGTTGAAAATTGTTTTAAGGAAACAAATCATAGCTCAAAGATCAAAATAAAATAGCATTATTTTATAGACAACAATTCATTGTCTATTTTAAAGATCAAAATGAAAAACAAGAAAACTACAAACCCTTTCTAAAGTTTTACTAATTCTACTTAAATCAACCCTGTGTACCATATCAGCTTGATATGCACACAGTAAGCCTTGGTCACAATTAACACAAAGCAAAACAGTCTGAAGATCAGGATAACTTTGAATGTGGGTGGCCCCTTTCCATGTCTTCTGGTTTTACCTCCTACAACTTCCTCAGTTTTCATTTGGGAAAATTAAGATCTGGAAATGGAGGTTCTTATTGTCAAGGTTTATATGTGTTTGCCATTTACACCTGTATTAAATACCAGGTTCACTCTTCCTTGGGTCCAGAATTTGCTATTGGACTAGACATGCTTAACAACTTGTAGAATCCCCACGTTGAATAAGATGACTGGTTAAAACCTCAAAAGAAAACCTCAGCTAATGAAGAAGAATGCATTTTCCTAATGCATATGATGGAAAGCACTATGATTAAAACATGTTTATGTTTAGTCTTCTAATTCCTTATGAAATTTCCTAAAATTTGTTTGCATTATCTTTGAAACAAGAACACAGTATTTGATTTTTTTCAATATCTTTAGCAGACTGAGGTTTCATCATTTAAAGTTTTGTCCGACTAATGAAAAAGAAAACTAGTGTTTTATGATACCATATAAAACATTTGAAAGAAAGGTAAACATCTGAAAATCACTTACTGACAGTTGACTGCTTTCACTGACAACTGTGTATATTTGTTGTTTCTCAATTTCTTAAGAGTTTCCTGTCCTATTGTTGCACTTAAATTTTATCATTGCTATTCTGTTGCTCGGCAGTTAGTTTTGCTGTTACTTTTCTTCAATTGAATAGTTGAAATGTGATTTGAACTTAATGTGATTAAATCTAATGGATTACATTTCTTATTGCCTTGGTTTGATTGGCAACACAGAGAAACAGAAGTAAATGCTTTTGATGAAAGAATTCAAAGAAGATATTAAGCATCTGTGCCTTCTTACTTTCTCATTTCTTGACAATCATACTGTCAATGACTTTAAATTCATGTCCAAAATTACATTGCATTCTTATATCACAATCAGTACAGTAATGTGCATTAATGGTCTAACATATTGCATGTACTTATATTCCTTTTTTTTGAAACGATAATTCTTATCTCACAGTCAACCAGTATACCAGTGAATTTGTTATTTAAAATTTATTTAGAACATGTTTAGATTAATTTGTCATTTCTCACTTTGTTATATTATTACAAGTAACTTATTTTCCTCATGCCCAAAAGAGTCTTACTCCAAGGATCACTCTTACCAGAACAGGTAAACTCCCCACTCTCACCCCCGACCCCACATTCACATCATCAGGCATCACAGGTTATAACAGAAAATGTATGTGCTTAGCTGGAGAATTTTATGAAATGTGCAATACTCCTTGCAGAAAATCTGTCTGACTGTCAAAGCCTTCATTATAACAAGCTAGCACAGTTTCCAAAAACAAGAGTGCAGAAATTGAAATCTTGAGTGTTCAAGGAATGTCAGTTGTTTGGGGCTGGGCTTGATTTGTAGCAGAGGTTGCCAAGATCACTTTACAGTTTGCCTTGACAAGGTAGAGGTTTCACTGGTGCAATAAAAATATGGAAATGTTAGAAATGGCAGGAAGTTACAGCATCCTTCCACATGGCCATACCATTTTTATATTTCTCAAAGATACCTCATTAATATTCCAGTCAGTGTGCACTGATTACAGCCAGCAAAATGTTGCTTGAACTTGGACTATATGCTGAATGCCACAGAAGACACATATGAACTTGCTTTCAGTTGTTTTTGACTCCGCACTCTCTCTTGCATTGTTGATGGATTTATCATTGGTGTTGATTTGATTGTGATTGGGAAATAAATTATGAGAGTATCCATTGAGATGGATGAGGGTCTGCTCTATATAAAGTCTTTTAGTATTTCTATAAAGCATCCCCTTTAG
>NW_004567113.1:48507316-48528016 GCF_000260355.1 Condylura cristata
GAATGACACTAGAAACTATAATTAGGCCCTCCCTGGTGGCTCAGTGGCTTAGGAAGCAGCACTGTAAGCTGGCCACAGCCACTTCAGTACAAGTTCAATCCCTGGCCCCAGACGTGATCCACATGGCGCACATGTCTCCTGACCTGCCCTCTGCTTCCCTCAGCAGTGTACTTCATCCATCTACCTGTTCTGCTCCCCACTCTGACTCTGGTGAAGCCTCTCACCGGCCTGCCCTTCTGGCTTGTACTTCAGTTCTATATGAGTAAATAAATAAATCTTAAAAAAAAAAACTATTATTAAATGTTTCTGTGTGAGTCACTATCTAACCTTTATGAAGACATTCACATGTGCATTTCTAGTAAAATGAATCAGGTGGCATGGTTTCAAAATGCTGTCAATCTTCTGATTTTTTATGGATTTGTATTAAATAATTTGTAGTTTTTGTTTTGGGCCCGTGTGTGATAGTTTCTATTGGATTATTTCTTATTTGCCCATCATGAAGAAATCGATTATTTTTTTTCTTGGATATCAAGTTTCTGCTAGAAAACAAAGTAAGGTCAGGTCTGAAGAATTGACTGAGGTTGTGTGCTTTTTGGGGGTTCTTCAGTGAACTTTCTACCTCTACAGAAAGAGTTCTTTAGTAGGCCCTGGAGAGCTCAGAGAGAATGTCGATATTATATCTCTTTGTCTGCCTCTCAGCAGGAAGATATATGAACCCCCCACCAGGTGTCTAAGGCAATTACAACATAAAACTTTCATTTTGTGATGCTCTCTGCGTCCTTGCGCTTCTTCAAATAGTAAAAATATTAAATCCTGTGGATAAGGAATTTCAAGATTGTGAAGGAGTTGTTTTAGGAAAATAATACTTTTTCATTTCATGGCAAAATATTCTGCCAGTGACATTGAATTCGAGTCCAAATTTCTATTAGATCTTTTTAAAATCCAATTAACCAAGAACCTAATGTGTTAAAATAAGCACATTCTAGAGATTGATTTCTTACAGCTTCTTTTTTTCTGCAGCGCTCTGCTCTGTCTCTCTGATGGAAAGTAATGGATTGATTTAATGTGTCTGGGCACTTAACACAAAAGTTTAATAAGAATGTCGAGAATTGCCATTAGAAAGGATCCTGCCATTTATTTGCTCATTTCCCAAAAGCAGAAAATCTATTACAGTGATTTGAATAAGTCTCCATGAAGTATGGGGAATCATTTTGTTGAGCCAATTTACCAGAATAAGCTATTTTAAAATGACTTTATTTGTTGCACTGTTTTTACAAAAGAAGATGAAACTTTAGATCATTAATTTTCCCAGGCTCAGCTGCATTAGTTTGGGAAAGCTGAGTAAAAGTGAATAAAACTTGTAGCATGGATTATTGTGACAGAAACTTTTGCTTTTATTTTCTGAGATAACATACTAATTGCCATCCTTACTAATTTTCTTCAAAATGAGAATTATTGTTTTTTTTTCACAAAAATGTGAATTATTTCAAAGGCAGTATGAGTCATAATAATGCAATTTAGAATTAGTCAAATTTTACTGTTTTGTAAGTTTTGAGTCTTTTTTTTCAATTGCAAACCTAAAAAACAAGCCCAAAAAAGCCAACAATTAAGGAAAAGAACAACTTCCTAAAGTCCAAAAATTTAAAAAAATCTTCTTACCTTTTTCTCTCTTTGAAGGCATAACTTTACATCACTTAAGTTTTAAAAAATTCTCACTTGGATGATGGGTGGTGACGTTGCAGGCTGCAAGCTTGTTGCCACACCACTTACTTATCACCTCATGGGGATTTCGGGAGTCACTATCTTGAACAGGATGGCCTCAAAGGATCTTCTAACATTTTGTTTCTAGTGTGTACTTACTGCAATCATGTAAAATAGAAGGGTGTGTGGTTTTCAGTACTATAGAAAATCCAAAGTGAGATACATGGCATTTGCCCCAAAGAGCACTTTTAACATCCATGGGATGGCTTTTGTGATATCTTAGTCTGTTCAGAATGCTCTCACAAAATACTATAGACCGAGTGACTTAAAAATGGAAATTTATTTCTCACAATTCAAAGGCTGGAAATCATGATCAAAGTGCCAGAAGGTCCTGTGTATAGGAAGGGTCTGCTTCCTTCATCCTAGTCAGCTTTGTTCTCCAAGTGTCTTCACAGGACATCTGAGTGAGGGACATCTCGGGGGGTGGGGGTGAGGGGGAAGCATTTAAGAGTGTCAAAGGCTCCTGAGACAAAAGTGCTTAAGAAATACTGCCCAAGGTTTCAGATACGCCAATCTGTAGCAGTAAATATAGCTCATTTTCTTGTAAAACTTACACAAACAGAATTATGTTTTTCTTACCCAGTGTTGTTAAGTACGGTAGATCCGGAACATGTCGTCATTCAGGATCCCCCACAGATGATATAGCTTTGCCATTTTCAGTTGCTGACTCTCAGATGTGTCCTAGCAGATGTTGACATCCAAGTCACCTGGAAAAGGAAATGAACTCAGAGAAGACATAAAAGTGTCTCTTCGCTCATGCACATTCCATCAGCTAGAACTCACTTTAATGGTCACAGCCAAGTACATTGAAGGCTGGGACATGTAGGCCAGTTTGCATCCACAAAGAACTAGAAGTCATCTTCAGGGACTGCTGTACATCTCTACTGAACCTCGATTTTAGTTCCATCAGGTACTGTCTAGCTAGACATAGGTCAATAACCTAGCTTCTAATTTTTAGTTCCCTCACAAGTAAAACAGGTATAATAACGTTACAACTTGAGAAAACTTTTGCGAGGAAGCTTGCACAAAATTGATAAAAACTACAATACACAGACATACATTTGTCAAATAACTGTGTATAACATTTTTAAAAAGGTCAGTGACCTAAAGAATGTTAAGTAAGTCTGCTAGAAGAATGTATCATGTAGAAATAGATATAAAACTTATATGACATATGTGTGTTTGGTCTTATGTGTTATGTACAAGAAAGCTTATATATGTAAACTTGAGACCAGTTTCAATAAGTGTTTTGATGGAAGTTTTTGAGTTGGAAATTCTATAAAAATCTTCCAAACATATATAATTGGTAATTCTTTGCTTTGGAAGTCCAAAGCCTCCTATAGATACATTTCTTTCGGCACTTATCTGACCTTAGGTAATGGGAATTTCTGCTTAGTTTTCCTCTGTAGTTTTTAGCACCCATTAGATCCAGGAGGACAGGATTCCAATACTGCACATATATCTTGAATGTAGGATTATGCCTGGTCCACTGTAATCTTTTGGTATTTATTTATTGAAAGTATAGCACTTAGTTTCAAAAAAGGAAATTTCGTGAAAGGGAAAGAGGAGGTCGTTTTAAAGGGTGAATGTAAGAATTTATGTGAAAGAATGTCTGTGAAGCTGAATGTCTGAATGTATAGACTGGTAAAGTAGCTGAAGGGTACAAGAATGTGGGACATCACAAAGCCTGGAATCCATAAGTCAGAAGAGCCATGACTATGAAAGGTCGTATAGCCAACCGAGGATATCAGAAAGGACAGGAAATACAGGATAAGTGACCCCCACCCTAATATCATGAAGGATAGAGTTCTCCTGTAGCAGGCATGGAGAGAGGCTGATAATGACAGCCCTGATCCTTAGAGTGGGAAGTTATTCAGAAATTGTAATAGAACAGCAGCTTAAAAAATGACAACTGAAATATTTATTGAATAAACAAGTATTGTATGGGCGGATGTGTAGATGATGGAGTAGCTCCTCTAATTTTATGTCATTAGTTGAGCCACAAGGCAAATTGTGTCAGAGGAAATACATTTGAGATTAAAGAAATGTTTGCTCTGTGGTTAGTTATTTGGGGGGAATTTATTTCACATAAAGTACAAATTCCATGGGACTCATTTGGTCCAGAAGGTGTCCGTATAGAGTTAAAATTCAGTTCACCTGGTTTGACCCAGATGGAGGAAGTATCATTATGAACAAGTATTGAGAGTTTTGAGTAGAGAAGAATTGTGGTCTGTTTATATATTCACAGAAGGAGAATAGAAAAAGTCACTTTATAAAGTGTTTCTAGAACTAGCTATATCCAATTTTTTGCAGTGAGATTGTTGGTATAATGATGTGGCATGCTGAAGTTTGCTTCTAAATGCTTTGTTGCTATGTTACTATTGGTTTAGCATTTATATCTAGTAAGAAATTAACTTCTTTGCAAATGGCTGCTCACAGGTCATCCCAGCTTATATTTACACAGCTATTCTATATTTAGTAAAATTTTGCTGTTTAAATAATAGAATAACTACTATTGTTTCTTTTATCTATTCTATTATTTCTACTATAATCAGATAATTAGGCAACTAATACTCAGAGGTATAATAAATGGGAAGTTGGAGATTCTATTACATAAAATTGAAGGAGATTATAGCAACCTATGAGTACCACACAATCACACATTTTTGTGGAATTTTTTTTCCTTATTGAAACTATTAGTAACTAAAATTAAAAACAAGGCCTATATTTACAATATAAACTTTTCCTCATAAATACACTTATTCATATATATGAATAAATAAATGTATATATTTATATAGAATACATATATAATATTTGCTACTTATGTATTTATATAGAGTAAATATGTAGGAAAATAACTATTCTCTAAAAAATTTTTGAGTGTTTATTTTTATGCACATTTTGCACTAGACTTTAGGGACATGGATTTTAGCATTGTATGTTTTAAAGGTGAAATAAATGAAAGAGTAACTTGAAATGTGAAGAGTAAAGCAAGAATCAGCCACAAGCAAGAATCAGGCAGGATGGGTACCTTCTTGAAAACAGAGGGGAGGCTTCACCGAGTAACTCTATAGCATACTTGAAGGAGTGGAAGACTACCTGGTCAACCAGCATCGGAAGGCATTTCAGAATGAGCAGGCTGCACACAAAATGCATTGCAGTGTGGAGAGTTACTGTGTTCGGGGCATTACAGGAGATAATGTGAGGAGAGCACAGCAGAAGACGATGCCCAGTACCTTAGGAAGAAACCAGGAGCACCTTGTAGGCTCGGTGTTGCAAGTGCATGGGGCCTAGTATGGAACTGGAGGAGAGGACTGAACATGACTGAGGATTTTAAATAGGAAGGGTTCACATCAGAACTGGTTTTTGTAGTAAGTATGTCCTTAATAGAGGAAGGAGCTGTGTGAGAGGGAAATAAGGACACGGTTGCAATTAACTTGACTTGATCGTTGAAATTAACTATCAGAGTGGATGGAGAAATAAGCCCATGATTGGCACAGAGTAAGAGATGACTATAAGCTATGGTGAATATGTGGGTCACATGAAGGCAGACAGGGTAAAGGTAATGGATTTGATGGGCAAGGGGAGGAGACTGTGAAGGGTACGCATTTACATTATGGTAGCACTGGTTTACAGCACTGTCTATGACTTAGGGGAATAGATTCCCATGTCCTGAGAGGTATCGCCCCACAGCCATCACCAAAGCACCCATGGTTCTTCACTTACGACCTGGGGTTCCTCTCTTTGTTCCCACCCATTCTTTCCTCTCCCATAGCCTCAATTCTGCAGTTCATTTCTAGGGTTTACTTTGATTTAGTGTTCTCCAGTTATTTGTTTTGTTTCTTTGTATTTAGTTAGTACTTTTCTTACTCCTTCAGATTTATTAACTTAAAATCATCCCATTTAGGCCCTCCCTGGTGGCGCAGCGGGTTAAAGCCCAGCACTGAGAATCTAAAGCCGCTTCCGCATGAGTTCGATTCCCGCTTGCCCCGGAGGTGACCACATGGCGTGGCAGACCTCTCCTGACCCGCCCGCTGCTCCCCTCAGCAGTGTACCTCGTCGATCTGCCTGTTCTGCTCCCCACTCTGTCTCTGGTGAAGCCTCTCGCCGCCCCTGAGCCTCTGGCCTGTACCCCAGTTCTGTATGCACAAATAAATAAATCTTTTAAAAAAATCATCCCATTTAGTTCCTTCCATATTGTTGAAATTGGCAAAATGTCATCTTTAGTTTGCATAGCTGAATAGTATCCCACTGTGTTCGTATGCATAGGATATTTAAAAGAAAAATATATCTGCAGACAGAAGAGAAATAGTAACTCATGTAGAAACTGCCCAGGTTTGGAGTGTATCTTCTACCAGAGAGGACTCAGAATGCAGAAGTTGTTCTCTAATTTTTTTTTTATTGTTATCCTCTTGTTTCCAGATTTAAAGGAGGTTTTTAAATAGTTACTGATGATGTCACTATCCAGTTTTAAGATGTCTCTGAAAAGACATCTTCTCCTGTTCTGCTAATTAAGTTATGATAGCAAAGTGTCAGGCCATAGTGTATTTAGCCTAAGAAAACTAACACTTTGGGCTCTAGAGGGCATCAGGTAAGGGTATTTCAAATGAAAGTGCCTACTTCTGACCTTCTGATTACCCCGAGGGTAGTTAGTGTTATTGCTTCTTCAAGGAGCCATGACACTAGGCTAGTTAATTTCCCCAGATAATCTTCTTGTGCATTAGCCTCACTGATGCAATACTGTCAATTTCATCTGATGGAGATGATCATTGATATATTATTTATTCTGTTGGGATGCTTAAACTCAAAACTCATTGTGGCAACTATTGACACAGTGTATCTTTCTTGAACATAAACTCAATCTTTCCAGCCCCGGCTTCTCCCCTGTTCCATGCTTAAAACCAACTCCCCCCTCCCTCCACTCTATGGGGTGTCATTTTTCCTGGTTTGCTTATTTTTTCTGACCCATGACCCATATTGTACCTTGGAGAGTGGTTGAAGTAATTAAACTTTATCATCTCAGGTCAATTTAAACTCTACCATCTTAATGCTTATAATTCTGTTTTCCTGAGAAACACATTATTTGCAATGTCTGTGTTATTGCACGTGTTATTTTAAATAAAACATTTTCCACCAAGAGGCACTGTAAATGTGCAGGTACTAACCAGATGGAAGTGAGTAATCATGTAACTATTATAGTATCAAGTTCAGTGGTGACTGGATAGAATAGATTTTTCTATTTGCTTAAAAATATGACTCCTGTGTGACTCATTCTATTGGGATGATACTTATTTCTGTCCACTGGTCATAAAAACTACCTTAAACAGAGTAAATATTAGTAAAAATAAAAATAACTGTGATTAGCCTAAATGAATATCAAATGTAAGAAAATAATGGAACTTTTAAGTGACATTTTCACAGATGAAATGATGTGTTTTCAGTGGAACTTAAGTGTGGAAGCCCACCCATGGATACATAGTGTCTTGTTCTCCACAGCTGTGCGCACCACTACTACCTATGCTGACGTATGCTGACTGTCTATCTGTCATGCTCATCGGAGAGCCTTTGTTTGTCTTTGGGACATAAATCAAGTACCAGCTAAGGCTCCTGCACACAGAAAAGTTAAAACCAGCTCTCACTTTTGAGTAACAGGGGGGTTAGCTATGGCACAGCACCAAGCAAAGCAATGACTGAAGCCCTGCAGGACCCAAGAAAGCACAAGGCACTGGGAAGCACAGAGGAGAACACACTTACTCTCAGCTCATTATATCATCTTTACTAGTCAGAATTTAGAATTTTGGAGGAGGTGAAGAAGCAGGTTGAAAGGAAGTAAAGTGAATCCATTGGGGAAATATCTTTTTCTAAAAAAGAGCAAAGGAGTCATGAATTCAGAAATGAATTTGAAATGAAGTAAGCAATCTTTATAGAGGAAACTTGGTGCCTGTAACTTATAATAAACCAATATATAGCATTCTTATGTAAAATATATCTATTTTGGGTGGAAAAAGCTCAGCTCAAGTCAGTTAAACAAGCATAGCTACATTCATATTCTCTCCCATTGGATCTTTAAAAGTTGAGTAAATTTCATTCTGTGCATAATTCTGAAAGCTTTTCCTCCCAAGCATCATTTCCCTTCAACTTTTACTATATAAATGTACTTTTCCTAATCCATTACCATGTTCTTGAAAGGTTTTATTAACAACCAATGCTTATTAGACTCAACGACACTGCAAGCAAGCAAATTATCCTGTACTTAACAGCAAGACCAAAACAAAATCAGCTTTGGAAGAAAAGGCTGGACATCCAGGAGGCCCTGAGTAAATTTCAAAAGCCACATTTCTTTAGATCTTTTGTTTTGGCAAGACTTTTTGGGCAAATCCTTTAGTGTAATAATATATATATTTTTTAACAAGGCAAAACATTTTTCTTTTCTGCATAGACTAATTTTAAGATAACACTCAGAAATTACAAATCAGAAATAACTGAGCAGAACACAGATTAATGTTGTCAGAAGACAATCAAGAATGGATGTATCGAGCAACTGATCAATATGGAGCATTGTGCTAATTATGCTTAAAGATGAATGAAAGGTAAATAAAAGTAAATAGCGATTGTGTGTGTGTGAAAGAGGGGAGGATGGGGAGAGATGTGAAAGGAGAGAGAGAGAGAGAGAGAGAGAGAGAGAGAGAGAGAGAGAGAGAGAGAGAATGAATATGAATGAGGAAGTTGAGAACTGGGTAAAATGAGAGGTCAGAAATGGGAGGAAAACCAAAACTTGAATTCATAATCAAGACGTCAGCTGCCCAGTTAATTATAGAAACCCTAAAAGGTCTAGATCAATGTGAGTGTCCTAGTGTAATTGGAAAAGTTTATTTGACAAGGTAGGGTTTTGGAAACCTCACACAAAACTGGTTGAATAACTTGGGCATCTAGGAAGACTTCTAGAATAATCCTTCTTGAATAAAGCATTCAGTCACCAACCCAGATTTCTGCTTTCACTTTCCCTGAATCTATGATTGGATAAAACAAGCTTCCAAGGGCAATTGAAAGTGGGCTGAGCAGGGATAGGTATGGGCTTCACATATCTAAATTTATCATTAGTGGGCTATAAAATAGAATAGTTTGTAGTTAAGAAACTATAATTGGAGTGTAGATGCTGAAAGAATGTGGTTGGGGTAGGAGGGGAAAGTGAAACTTAAACTTTTCAGAAGGACCCCACCCTCAACAACCTCATCCAATCCCAATTGCCTCCTAATGGCCTCACCTACAAACACCACTGTACTGGAGGAGTTTCAATGAGAAAATTTGAGGGAATCACCAATATTCAGTTGACAGCAGCTTCTTTCTGTATACATTCAACCATGGAGGGCAACTTTCTAAAGCATATTGCTAGGGCTGCAAGGTTGCAATCCTTACCAGGATTGAACAATTAAAACCCAGTACACTCAGTTAAACTTAAGTATCAGATAAACAGCAAATACCATTTTCATATAAATATATCCCAGTGACTATTTGGAACATACTTAATAATAAAAAAGAAGTGTTGCTGTTTATTAGGTGTTAATATTTAACTGGAAGGCTGTAATTTTTTTTGCTAAGCCTGGCAACCGTAGTCCCTCATTTGTGGTCAAAGATGGTTGCTGTTCTAACCAAACAATTATTCATAGAGAGGGAGTTAAGATGAATAAACCCTGAGAACTTTCATCTCTCCAGCTTCATAAATTGACAGTGGGATATTGTAATGATTTGCTGTGACACAGACATAGCAATTACTCAGTCTTGGTATTGACTATTGACTGAGTCCATTACTCTCTATATCATTTAGTCTTTGAAATGCTTGAGGGTTTTGCTTTCAGTAGAGCATGTAAAAAATACTTATCTCCTTTATCCTTGGAATGCCTTAAGGAGACTGATAGGCCACATCTTTGTTCAGGATCTTCTCTATCACAATGTGGATAGTGCTTCGCACCCATGACTCAGCCACGTGATGTAAGTGGGCGGCGGGGATTGAATTTCAGGTCCCAGATGGCTTCCTGTATGGACCTAGGAGAACCACTAGCCTTGCCTAAATTAGTCTCCAAAAAACCCGACCTGGATAGCCATATACCCTTGTCCCTTGATTTTATTAATCGGATGATAAAAGTAGACATCCTGATACCCTTACTGTGTGCCAAGACCGTCAGATTTATAACTTATTTAACGTCATTACCACTTATGGAGAGTTTGCTCCTATACATGAATTTTGTAGATGTGGAAATAGAGGCATACACAGTAAAGTGGGATTGTGCATCCAGAGAGATAGCCTAATGTATATTTTATTATTTTCATCATCATTATCATCATCATCATCTCATCATTCTTCCCATTCCTATCATCATCATCATCACTGTCATCATCACCATTAAATTTTTGCTTAGCAAAGGAGATCAAACAATACCATGATCATTTATCTAAAAGTTAATGTGTCCCTGAGAAATACTGTTGGTTTTCTGCCAATAACTTGTGACCTCCAATCATTTTAGTTAAAAATATATATCATGCCCTGTCTCATGTGAGCTGGCTTAATTGCTACATACTGTCAGTTACCTTGTCACAAAGCTAAGCAACCTTAGAGCAAGCAAGAAAGAAACTAGTCTCAGTCAGTTTCAGTATATTCAACTTTTTCTGAAGTCATTGGCAATTTGAGTCACTTGAAGCCTGTGGGAACATTTATTAAGTGGGAAGTTTATGAGGAGAAAAAGGAAGTTGGCATTTCATTTCCACCGTCAAAGAGCTTGACTCAAGGTTTCTCTTCAGTGGCCGAGAAATCATACCGATTTTCTGATGCTATAATTTCATTTTGTATGCATGAAAGGGGGGAAATTATTCTTTTTTTCCCTAAGATTCCAGTGGGGGGAAAAAGAATGTTATTTCTAAAATTTTTGTACTGAAATTTTAAGTCATGTTTTTATATGTATTGATATAAATAGATGGTTATTTGGCCATGTCAGATGATTTACACTCAAATGACTATATTAGTCAAAATCCTTTAGTAAGTTACAGATTGGTAAATGTCTTAATCCATTTAGACTAAGAAAAATACCATTAACTAAGAGGCCTGTAGAACAAACCATTTTTCTTGCAGTTTTAGGAGTTGGGAAGTTCAAGACCAAGTTATCTACTAGTTGAGAGGTAGAAGCTTATACCAGAACACTAATTGGAAGTAAACTTGAGATGGGGGTAGAAGTGACTGATGAGTGATTAATTGAGGAAGTTTTTCAAGTCCAAGAACTGGAAGCGAAGGTGCAGAAGATTAAGAGTGACTACAGAAAACGCAACCCAACCCCAAAGTACTAAATCCTGCAAAGTAATAAATTCCACAAAAGAGCAGTATGTCTGCTCGAACACAGTTCTGGCCCCAAAGGCTGCTGGCTTGTGTCTATGCAAGCAGATTTCCTTTAAAAAATTGTAGCACTCTGTTGAAAGGAGTCTTGTCAAATGATTTCATAGAAAAATCCAAATGCACCAACACTTGTACCCTGCCCACTCACCACAGGAACCCTTCCAGGTTCATTGATGGCTGTTGTGCACTCTATTATTGTTAGTGTGCAAACTGAATTGCACCCTGAGAAACCCAAACTTACACTCTCTGTATGGGTTCTGCCATCTGTAGCATAGAGCCAAGGCATACTCTCAGTGTGAGAGAATGTTAATAGGATAGTGCAGACAGACGGAAGACAGGATAGCGATTTCCCAACAAACACCCATAGTAGTCATCCCCTCATGAGTAAACTTTCAGCCAAATAGGGTTGACCCATAGCTGAGCAGCTGAGGCCTGAAAACTGGCCACAAGCCTTAGGTAACTTCTGGTAGGGACCCATAGGAAGGGGCATGAAGGAACAGGAAAGTTGGCATGAAAGAAGCAAAATCAGAGCACATATCAAGGTAACAGCTGCCATTATCAGCCACCCTAAGGGTCTCTCACCTGGGTCTTTCCCAACTGTCTCCTTCCATATAACCCAGGTCACTGGTACAAGTCCCAGCATGGCTTCTTCACAGGTGTCTCCTCTTGTCTTTACTCTCACGTCATCTTTAGCTTCTGCCCGCCGCCACCTCACTCGGCTTCCCCTTCATTAGGTGGAGGAAATTACAGTCACATTTTCACATTGCATAAGGGGCATGAGAACTTCCTGAACTCTCTTTTTAAGGGATTGATCATAATCACCCTTAAAATGCCCCTCCAACCATAGATAGGTATCAGGTTTCAATATATGGATTGGGTAGGGGGAACAAACGTACAATTTATGGCTATAAATGGAAAATGTGAATCATGGAATCATCCAGCCCCAAGTGAAGAGTGAAATGCATGCCAGGGATCATTTATTTGACACTTACATTTTTTGTAGTAACAGTGACTTTTTTTTTTTTTTTTTTGCCTATCCTACAGGTATACCTGACTTATAATTCGTATGTATTTCTCCATCTTAGAGTTTATAACTGGGAAGAATAATCACTCTTCTAAAACATCTGCTATGAACAGACATTATAGAAAATGACTTATTTCACTCCCCATAGAAACTTAATGAGTGAGCTAGTTATCTTCTTATTTTATAGGGTAGGACTTGGGACTTTAAGTCACTTTCCTAGATTCACCTTTGCTAAGTGTTGGAGGCAGAATCTGTAGTCTCTTGGATCTGTTTGGAGGTGTTGTATCACCTCTCAGAGAACAAAGAAAGGGTCGGTTGTTATAGAGTGAGGGAATCAAGACAACATATTTCTGCACAGACGGGAGGCTTGCTTGCAATGTATGTAATCATCCTCCCTGCAGGATGGAGTGAGTGAAGGGCTCATTAATTCCCCTTTGACTCAGTGGGCACTCTAGTTCTGAACCTTGCAGAGATAAGAGGGAGTTGTTGGTAACTACTAGGGCGATACTTCTCAAGTGGGGTCTATTATAGGCAGAAAACCTTCTTAAACCTCTCCAGAATCAATAGGAAGGAGTTTTGAGAGTAGAAGATGACAGAATATGAACTCCCACATGATGCTAAAGCAAAATTGAAAGCTCAGATTTAAGAACCATTATATGCTTGTGTGCTACACAAGTAAGAGAGAGCATGAGAGCAAGCCCACACCGACTCAACCTCCATTCGTGAACTGGAGCTGGACTTTATAGGGTTGGACGATGAAATATGACCACTGGAAAGCTTCTTTTCCACCCCCTCACCACGGTGTAATGCTTCACTAATGCATGTCTTGCCTACAGTATGTTTACTAGCAAATAGAATGATATCATGCACCATCCGGTCAATTCACGCTTGCTTAGTAGTCAGACTTGACTTATATTCACCATCTACGAACCATTCAAAATTTCAAACTTTTTGATTTCTTAATCTTTAAAACAAAGACCCACACTAATTCTGACTGCTTGTGATTGTGTAATTTTACACTCAGTTAATAGAAGAACTGAGCTGACAATGTATTGGTATTTACAGCGTTCAGTAGAACATAAGGAATCGTTTAATGCTAGCTTTGTATTTGGCTAACCTCAAAATTCCTTACTCCAATTAAAATAAGATATACATTAAATATTAAAAATATTTCTGCCAAAATAGGGATGACTAAATGTTGTCACCTGTTATATTTGAGCATTCGGCAGAAATTTAGGAATTAGATTTGAAATTTGCTTTGAAGTTTGAATTTATATAAATGTAACCTTCCCTGACAATTCAGGTATAACTTGTCTCCTGTGGGGACATCCAGTCACCCGTCCCTTGGTCCAAATCATTTCCTATCCCAGTTAGAATTACTAATAGAAATGGAAAAATATTTATTGACATAAGCCGTAAATATGCTCACTTTCTGACACAACAACTCCTATCCTTTAGGTGTAGCACTCTTGCTCCAGTGTTACAAAAAACATATTAAATGAACAGATACTATGACTGCGTTTTGATTTTTTAAAAAAAAGATTTATTTATTTATGCTCACAGAATGGGGTTACAGGCCAGAGGTGCAGGGGCGGTGAGAGGCTTCACCAGAGACAGAGGGGGGAGCAGAACAGGCAGATCAAAGAAGTACACTGCTGAGGGGAGCAGCGGGCGGGTCAGGAGAGGTCTGCCGTGTCATGTGGTCACCTCCGGGGCCGGGGATCAAACTGTCACTGAAGCAGCTGCTGCCAGCTTGCAGTCTTGCATCCTAACCCATTGCGCCACCAGGGAGGGCCAAATGCATTTTGGTTTTGCAAAAATCTCTGCATGGCTATTCAAAAGCATAGCTCTCTGATGCCTGCTAGGAAGCCAGGGACATCTACCCTTTCTATTGTACCCAGAAACTCAGATTTTACTAGAAAAAAAGCCACATGGATTTAATATACTTATTCTTTAATTATGGTGGAGTTACAGCATGGATGGGCCAAGTGTTGAGAAACACATGGTGCAGCTGATTATAAATGTCAGCCAATTATGGCCTCAATTAACATATTGGAAAAGTGATTTTTTTTTCTTACCCTAGAGATAAAGTGAGAACTTTTGGGAAAGTCATTCAAAGAGGAGTTGCAAACCGTTTTAATTATAGGCCATTTGTACATCTGTGAATAATTACCTGGCAGTTGCTACCTGGCTGACAGTGATTGACAGAAAGCTACCAGTGTTTCAAGGCCAAGGACATGCCTTTGAAGTGAGGAAAGGATACTAGGACTTCACCTGCATAAAAACAGTGACAGAAGCAAGATCTGCATTGCAGCCCCAGAGGGAGGGCAAGATTGTGGGGGTGCCAGGTGCTTGCCTGGCCAGGTTGTCCACAGACGTCCTTCCAGAGAAGGAGGGTCCCTTCAGGGTCTCAGGTGTGAGCTTTGGCCATCCTCACAAGGGGGCGGGGAACCTTCAACTGGTTTTGGTCATTCTAGCTAATGTTTATGCCTGTGTGCCTGATAGAAGAAAGTGTTGGCACCAACCTTAGAACCTTGCTGAGTGTTGACAGGAGCTCTGGGTGAATCAAACAGCAATTTCCTCTGCAGATGTCACCCTAGAGGGACTGCCTCGGGCCTTTGTGTCCTAGCACATTGGTTCTGGAGAAAACCAGTTAAGTCCTTGTAGGCTATTGTGAAAACCCATGTAAACCGTTTCCTCTATTAAAACAGTAGTTAGGTAGCAACTTTGGGGCTCATTTTTATGTGAAAAGTAACCTTCCAGGTCAAAGGTGGGTGAAAATTCAATTGAAGAGAGAGTGAACACTGAAAAGTGTTAATGTTCAATTTGAGCATCTTTGCTTGTAGCAGGAGTACTATTTCCCACAATTCTGACATTCTGCTTCTGGTTTGTGTGTTGACCTGCTTCACCTTCATTATAGGTAATGGTGTTTCTGGTGTTATTGGTAAGATTTTCTGTATCTAAAGTTAGGGCAACTGTTAGTTAAACTGTGAGAGTCAGGGTCTCAGGATATGCCTGCTGCCAGGCCCAGAGCTGGAGGAGAATCAAAGTCAATAGAAATCATCTGTGGAAGGGGGAAGTCAGCTCCAAAGGACAGGAAATAAAGATAAGTCTAAGACCCAGGTGTGGATGGTTGAACCCTGACTTTTGACTGTAGATAGGTAATAAATGTAGGCAATAGTGCATGAAGAAGACGGGCTTCTCCTGTATCTTCTCCTTAGTGTGAGAATGTGGCAAACGGTAGGTTGGGACTATATGCAACACCTGGCTTGAGCTATGCAGTGTGCATAGTATAGTGGAGTGAATTCTGGAGTAGGAAGGAGAGAGTGGAGAAAGAATGGTCAGAAACCTGAGGTATAAGCCCTCTCTTTACTCTTAGTCATTCAAAAACACGTTGAGCCACTACTGTGTGCTGGGTACCATATCTGTGGTGGTCACATGAAGATAAATGAAATGAGATTGTAGGGTCATCAGGCAGCCTACAGTTTAGTAGAGGACATATATAAGTGAACAAATGATATTATTTATAGAAAATATATGCATGCATATTCTTTTTCTATTAGATAGAAAAAAGAAGTACAATAATGAAAGAATCAAGAGGAAAGTAGTATCTTGACTTGGACAGTCACTTCACCTCTCTTATGTCTGCTTCTCTGCTGCATCAGTGTTTCCTAGACGTCAATAATTTTTGGCATCATATTTATATTTTTGATTGCTCTAAATACGTTCTTTTCAATAGCTCTTAAATCAGTAGTCTCTACCTAGTAATATACCATTCCTTTCAACAATGCATTTGTGACATCACCCCTTCAAAGAGTTATTTCTTTCTAAAACATCTTTATTGAAGTTGAATTGCATTAATACTACAAATTTGTTCTTTTCCTTTAATAGTGTATTTTGCCTCTCTGTAGAAACTTTAATATCTGTTGATATCTAGACACTAAGTTGGTGGATTTGGATTGAAATTGTACTAAGTTTATAGATTAACTTGGGAAGAACTCTCATCTTGATTATATTGAGTCTTCCTATCCAAAAATATAGACTAACTTTCCCTTTATTTAATTCCTCTTATCTTCATTCATGGGTTTTTTTTTTTTTTTTGTAGTTGTCTTATAGATCTTATGTGTGTGTGTTTATACACACACATAAATATACATACATGCATATGCATGTACATATGTATTTACATTGTGTGTGTATGTGTGTGTGTGTACATGTATGTATGTATGTATATTTGGTTGGATTTATACCTAAACATTTCATTTGGGGGGATGCTAAATATCAATGGTACTAAATAGCATTAAATATCAGTAATTTTAACTTTGATCTACTTGTTTATATTTGGCATAGAGAAAAATTATTGGATTTGTATATTAATTTTGCAAATTTGTAATTTTTTATTAGTTTATGGATATTTTTGACCATTTGTTAGCCAAAACTGCATAGGTTTCCATCAGCTGAGAATAGTCAATCTTATTTTTATTCCCAATCTGTATATTTTTTACTTCCTTTTCTCGCCTTACTGCATTAGCTACAATTTTCAGTAAAATGTTGTATAAAGTTTTGGTAAAATTGACATCTTTATATTGTATCTGTTCTTAGAAAAAAGTTTTGAGTTTCTTGCCACTAAGTAAGAAATTGGTTGTAGATTCCTTGTAGATTATCACATTGAGAAATAGTCCCTCTATGTCTAGCTTATTGAGAGCTTTTTTCATGAATGGGAGTTGAGTTTTGTCATATTTCCTTCTGCATCTATTGCTGACTGTGATTTCTCTTCTCTATTGTGTCGATATGATGATTTCAGTAATCAGTGACATTCTGCATATATGGTGAGGATTCTAATATCCTCTATCACATGGCTTAGATGGGTGGTGGAGTGTAGCATCTGGGTAACACTCTACGACGCACACATAATCAAATCACCTAGTGTTGCCTTTCTTAGAACTTATCCTGTCATTAAGTCTGCATGGCAGTCCATTTGTTACTTTTTGAAAGCTGAGTAAGCTTCACCTATATGGATAAGTCCTATTTGGTCTTGGCACATAATTCTCTGTGTGTCAATTGCTGGATTCAATTTGCTGATATTTTACTGAGGATTTTTGCATCTGTGTTCATGAGAGAGAATGTAATTTTTTTTCTTTTCTTATAATGTCTTTGTGCAGTTTTGGTATTAGGTAATGCTGTCCTTTTTAAATAACTTAGGATTCATTCCTTCTGTTTCTAAAATATGTTTTTTAATGTTAATAGTATTTATTTATTTAACTCTGATCATTAATATTTGTTCTCTTCCTTTTTTTCTATAACTTTAAATTCCTTTTCTCTCCTTCCTTTCTTATCTTTCTCCTTCATCTCTGCTTTCTTTTTCTTTTTTTTTCCCTTCCTTTCTGCATTACTCCTGCCTTCCTGGTTTTTGACTAAATAGTTTCAAGACATGATCCTATGTAAGTGTCTGGTCTCAGAAAGAGTCAGTCTTATCCTCTGGTTTAAGGAACCAACTCTGACATCTCCTATCTAAGAAAGATGGATGGTGGCTTCAGAGCATGTTATATACAGGCAATAAAGCCAAAGGTATTATTCTCTTAAAACAAAGTGGAACCATAGTATTTGCTTTGCAAGGATTGAGACTCCTTTCCCAGAATATGCTGATAGGTATCTTAAAATTGATTCCTGATGTGTCAGCTTTTCTTTCTTTCTTTTTTTTTTTGATTGTTTTTAATAATTGTGTTTGTGTGTGTAAAATGATTTAGATTTTACTTATTCCACATTTCTTCCCATTTAGCTCTAGCTGGGAGGGGAAAATAGTAACTAGTGAATATAGGAATTCATTCATTTTTCTGTCAACTTTTCAAAAATTTCTTTTAACTTGATGGTCTTGCTTAACCAGAATGTCTTCCTGGCATGCTTTTATAATCTGGGAATTCTATGTCATTCACCTTCACACCTGTAGCCCTCATGTTAAGAAAAATGTTACCCATTAACTACAGCTACACACTGTTGTTGTTTTAGTTTTCTTTGGCTCAAGGGTGAAGTGATTTTCTCTCAGCGACATAAGAAACAAAAGTGTTGATGAGACCCCACCTGGATTCATGGAGAATGTGCATTTTTCGATTTGCCTATAGAGCATTGTGCCAGAGAGAAATGTAAACATATTTATTGATCATTACTTACCACAAGCATCTATGAAAACATCCAGGACTTATAATGATATTACTAGAGCAACATGGCTGAATTCTAACTAGTGTATTAGTTATCCATTGCCACATAATAACCTCCTTCTAAATTTAGGGCTCATGAAAACTTAAAGTACTGGTTATTTCATAGCTCCTATGGCTCAGGAATCCCAGAACTTAGCTGTTTTCTGGTCTGGAATCTTTCAGGAGGCATATAGTCATGTCAATACTTGCCTGGGTCTGAAACATCCTCTACCAAGGTGGATCATCTGCATGACTAGTGAGTTAGTACTGGCTGTGGGGAGGATGACTCAAGTCTCCTCCTACCAGTGTGGACTTCTCTATATGGCTGCTTGACTGTTCTTTTGCACAATGACATACATTTAATCACAGAGAACAACCCATGTGAAAAGCAAGGCGTATCCGCCACGTACAAGTAGCCCTGGTACCAAGCACTGCTTTCTGTGATATGCTGCTGATTAGCATACATCATCTCTGTTCAGTGCTGCTAAGACCTAGCCAGGGTCAAAGTCATAGGGAAACTCACTCAGTGGAAGCCATGAGTGCAACAGTGTCCCCATATGGATATGCAGTATTATGGACCAAGGAACAAATTAATTGGCCCTCAGTCTATACTCTGATGTAGGACTCCTTGAGATGCAGATATTCCAGATTTAGCTGAAAATAACAGGGCTGAGCCTGCTAAAATTGGCCCCTTTCCTCCTAATAATCATGTATTCTTTTATTTGCCATCATTTAAAACAAAAAAACGACATGACCTCTACTAAGAGAATGACTCTCCCGTTACTATCAAGGCAGACTATGTGTGTCTTTCGTAATGCCCTGCACAAAGTGCTTTTCATGATCCATACTTTCCATTTAGTATTACTTGTTTTGTACGACTCTTCCCCTATGAAGTTGCTATGCTTGAAACCATTGGCGCCGATAAAAGGTGACAGTATTATTGAAGAGTTTTGCTGATTTAATTAGCTCAGATGTTGCACGTCCCTTCTTGCCCCATCTATATGATGAATAATTGATCTGTCAAGTATAGTACTTAGCTTTTCACTAAGTAGCCATAGGGTATTGCATGACAATCTAAAATATGCCAAGCTGCCTAATTGTTTCCATCATTCTAACTCTTAGTTAAATTAAGGGTCTACCTTAGATCATTCAAAAGTCAGCCTTCAGCTTTGAAATTCAGTGACCTCAGTCTGGTTCAATCCAAAACACTGCAATATGATCAACGTTCTAGTTTTCTGCACAAAAACTCTGTTTTTGTTTTCACGTTGGGGCCATATTATGGAATATTCATTCATTCAGTGCACATAATCTTTCAGCCAAGGTCATCGCTGACAACCAATTTTTGTCAAAAATATAACAAAACAAAGACTTCTGGTTAAGAAAAGAATCAATCTTTTGTTTTCTCTCTCACAAAATGAATAGATTGGAAGTGGATGTTCACTTCTACTCCAGGTTGATAGGTCTGTATCAAACATTTTGAGAAATTGCTACTAAAAACACAGCAATGACACTACTCTTATTCATAAGTGGCTGTTCCAAGACTTACCTAATGACTGAGTATGAAATAAATCTTTGAGAACATGTGAAACATGTTATTTCTTTTTTTTTCCCCTAGAAATCACAGTGCTCTGATCCTTATCTTACATGTACTGCTTTGGAGGCATTCAATCTTCTGTCCTTGGTATCCCCTCACTTTAACTATGTCTGTAGGTCTGAATTAACCCAACAAAAGCCAAGTTAACATTAAAGACATGCTATTTCCTAAGAAAAAATATATGGTACAGCTATCTAATTGTGCTTGAGGTTTCAGAATGAAGAGTTAGAACACTCATAATATGGTGGGAGGAAAGCTTAAGCCATGTTAAGATCTAGAGAATTGATATTTATGACTATATATTTATCAGCACATAGAGTAATAGGTCACAACAGGACCCTTTAACCTTTTTATTGCTCATCATATCAATGACTTCATATTCCTATTTTTTTATATATTCTAGTATATTTATTGATTTCATGGGGATAAAGTTCATATAGTGATTACCTTTCCTGCTATGTTATAGGTTAAATAGTATTTCCTTCCCAAATTTATTTGATGTTGTCTTAATCCCCTATAATGCATAATGTGGCCTTTGATAGAGGTGGGGTGTGTATAGGAGGCATCAAGGTATAATTAGGTTGGGTCTCCTCCAGTGTCACTTACAGTCTTACAAGAAGGGAGTTCTGACCACAGAGGAGACCAGAGAAGAAAAGGTAATGTGAACACAGAGAGAAGACTATTGATAACAAAAAGAGACCAGGGATAGATTCTTCTCTCATGGCCCACAGAGTTTTGGATG
>NW_004567113.1:48528529-48529795 GCF_000260355.1 Condylura cristata
GGACAGGATAGGTCTGCTCCACCAGTGGGTCACCTTCCTGGCTGGGGAACAAACTCATGCTGCAGGGGCTGTGGACAGCTTCATAGAGCTGCACTCATTGCACTACTAGGGAGAGGGAAGGCCCAAGAGACCCAGAATTTTAATTTCTTCACATTCAATGGGCATATGGTCTCTACCTTGTAGAGACTGGTTAAATGTGCTAGTGACAGAAGTACTTAGAGAAGCACAATTTGGACACACGGTACGGCGCCCCCTGAAGTGTTTCCTTGTCTTCACGGCACTGTGTGGCCACATCGAGCTCAGATTATTTTCCTGCCATTTCTATCCAGTCTATGTCCATATTGGATTGACTAATGTTCTTTTCTCTATTTTGGCCAGCAGCTATCTTGTCAGGAAATGCCATCTTTCTTGTGATTCTATGTTGCTCTAGTTTTCAAGATCACTTTAACATGCAGTCTTGTTTTATTTAATATTGACAATTTTTTTCTATCATTAGAGAAATCTGAATTAGTGAGTATACCCTCTGGTCAATGCTTTAATCTTTGATCGAAAACAGGCATACAGGCAGTCCTTGTTTTGCACACACACAATTAACAAACTGGTACAAACCGAGGAATTCATCAGTGAGAATAAATTTCAATTCATTTAATGTTGGTGCCATGTGAAGGGAGGATTAGTTAGCCATCTTTCCAAACGAAATGCCAGTTGATATGACAAATAGAAAAATGTCCTATCTCCTGGAACTATGAATGGGTTATTACGTGGGAACTGATATACTCATCAAATTATTCTTGTTTTCTTTGGTTATTTATATTCTACATGTGAGTGAATCCAGCTAATCACTGCCCCATGACTTATTTCTCTTATTCACCTAAGGAGCCATCAGTTTTGCTCTAAAAGGCACCATTTCATCTTTTTTATTTTTAATCATGGAGCACTATTCCATGGAATATATAGCCTACTCTTTCTTTAGCCAATCATCTGTTGATGGGCATTTTAGTTGGTTCTGTGGCTTGGCTGTTAGAAACAATGCTGTTTTGTTTTATGTGAAAACTCACATACTGTCTTGTTAAAATTAATAAATAAGTGTGCTAAAGGAGAGTATTAAAAATGGAATTTTTGCCACCACTGATTATGCCCTGAAAGCTTTTGACCTGGTCCATAGGACAGCAGGGCCCAGGACTGTTGTGTCCAGAGATCTTCAATAAAGCCTCGTTTCTGAAATGCACCTGCTTCATTTAGTCTAGAGTAGGGCTGTGCCAGCAA
>NW_004567113.1:48530270-48559557 GCF_000260355.1 Condylura cristata
CCCGTGGCTCCTTTATTTCTCTGAGTTTGTTTTTCAATCTTTCTATCCCACAGTCACTTCTGAAGGGATGGCTTAAATGTGCCTAAATTTAGGGTGCTGAAAAGGATATCAGAGCTCATTTTAATTTCTTGAGATAAAGTAGTCTCTGCATTATCTGTTTCAAATGTAGCCCATGTGAAAGTTGGATTTACTTTCAATCAATTTAGCCCAAATATGAATATCTGCAGCAAGATTAATGAAGTTCCTTATTCACTGTTTAAAAAAGTCCAATGCCAAATAGACCTTAGATTTAATTGGGTTTGCAAAAGAGTCATTTATAGCTGATATTTGAAGATAAGTTTTTTTGTGTTAAGCAACACAGAGGTGGTCTCTTGCACTGCAGAATTGCCGTGTTTAAGCATTTTACCTTGAAATGACCTGACTATGAGTAAAAATTCTGGTTCCCAAATGAGGAGAGGCATACGCTTGAAAAGGTTATTTAAGTGCGATTTTCTCCAGTTTCTTTATCTATACATGGTATGATTAAAGCAGTTATCTCACTATACATCACTATAATAAACAGAAGATCCTAATGTCATTTTACAGAATGTTATTTACATTATAACCTTGATGAGAAAAAAAATCTGTTCTGCATTGAATAAAATGTTGTTCAAGGAGTTTTTATTGTGTCCTTTTGCTAAAAAAATTGTGTTTCCTGTCCTCCCTGGTAGAGCAGAGGGTTAAAGCACAGCACTAAGAAGCTAAAGCCACTTCAGCATGAGTTTGATACCCGCCCTGGAACTGACCCACATGGCACAGCTGACCTTCCTGGCCCTCCCACTGCTCCCCTCAGCAGTGTGCTTTGTTGATCTGCCTGTTTCTCTCCCCACTCTGTCTCTGGTGAACCCCCTCACTGCTCCTGCACCTCTGGCCTGTACCCCAGTTCTGTATGCAGAAATAAATATTATTTTAAAAAAATTGTGTTTCCATTCTACCAATGATGTTAAGGATTTATGGTATAAACAGCTTGATGTGCTAGTATAGAGAAAGTTGGGATTCTTAAATTTCTGTACATGTTATTTGTCTTAGGCAAAGAAAGAGTCCCCTCCTTATTGCATCAAAAATGACTACTATTGCATTAGCCACAAGTATGTGCAATAATGGAAGTGTACATATTTTTAAAGATTTATTTATTGATGGATATGAATACTGGGGTATAGGTCAGAGGTCAGGTGGGTCGGGTAGAGGGTAAGAGGATCCACCAGAGACAAAGTGGGGAGCAGAACAGACAGATCTACTGAAATACACTGCTGCAGGGGGTAGCAGGTGGGTCAGGAGAGTTCTGCCATGCCATGTAGATTAGCTGTTCGGGGATCCAACATGCACTGCTCTGGCTACAGAGAGCTCCACAGTGCTGCATTCTAACCCATTGTGCCACCAGGGAGAGCTGATGAATTAATTCTTTAATTTCAAATATGCAATTGATATATTGTATTATATCTTGTTACTTCTGGTTTTATATCTTCCCTGGGATTAATGATACATCGTCAATGGGGCCTTCACTCTTCCTGTTATTTGCATTTATTTTTAGTCATTGAAACTTCATTCTACTTCTCTCAAGTTGGGTAGTGCGCGGCCTCTCAACAACTCACCTTCCCAAGTGACTGAGTTTGGACCCTGAAGCTGTGCATGTTGTGGGCTTCAACATTTTAAGAAAGGGTTGGCCCTTAATACACATGTACACATGATAGAATTTGTTGTCTGCACTCAGTTTCCCACCAGGTTAATCTCTTTAATATATTTAATTTTTGAGGTCTTTCATTTCCTCCTCCTCTTGGTCTCTCCCACACTCATATTCTTATATCCAAGTGTCTGGATGGAAAGTCAGCGATCTTTATAACGTTCCCAACTTGTACATACAACTCCAGCCCAAGGTCATTTAATGGCATAGTGGCAAAATTGAAAACCCAGAATGTAGAAAATTAGAGAAAGTGTGAAAATTAGCAAATAAATGTCCAAACAAACGTATTCATGCATATAATGAAGAACTGACAGAGGTGGTTTTAAAGCTTTTTGGCAACACCAACTGCAAAATGATGCAATCATAGGTCTCTTAAGGATTGTTACAGTTGCTTTTTTTCTGAAAATAAATATATTGAATGCAACTGCCAACGAGAAAAGGTAATTGAAACCAGATATGTAGATACAAGTACACACTTAACTTTTATAGAAATGCACATAAACATGGTGTTATTTCTCATCCAATAATGGACTTCATAAAATTTAATGGAAAAATTTAAGTCCATTTTCTCCACAGAATCTTTTTATTTATTTATTCAATTAAGAAGTATTTCAAAGTACCTCCTGTGGGCTAAGTATTATACATTGATTCTTCCTCTTTCCCCTTCATCCTTAACCTACAAATTTAGAAAAATATGTGCATTTGTGACCAACAATATGAGTATTTGTAGCTGTAACTTAACCAGTTGTACAATCAACAGTGAAAGGCCAATATATTTAAAAATGTATTCTAAGTGTTATCATCAGCTTGAATTATGATAATAGGTGTTAAATGCGTAATATATTTGTGTATTTTTTGGAATATATTAAAAATAGCCACACAAATGTCCAGAGAGAGAACATGAATTTAATTTATTTGGCACTTTTAGGCCTGTTACTCTGATCACCATATTTGTCACAACACAAACCTATACTATAGTAACAGCAGTAGCAAAATACTTACTGAAAATATTTATTGGTCTTTGCTATTGAGTTGAATAAGATTATCATCCAGGGAGTTGTAGTTCAAAGAGAAGGCATGCAAACAAGTACTTTTGAATAGGTTAGTGCTGTAGCAGACCTGGTTCCTCTTTAGCAGAGTCATAGCTGATGATCACCCGTCTTTGGGGTGTGAATGTTTCAGCAGAAAAATTTTTGAACCAAGGGATGAAGTGTAACCATAGGCCTAATAGGTGATTAGGAACCAGGCTGAAAACCCATGTTCTAAGCAGAAAGAATGACATGCAAAGTCACTGATATTTAACAGCTGCATTGAGTTTTGATTTGTGCCTTGATAAATGTATAACTGGGTGGGGGAAGGACATGGACAAATTGGTAAACTAGTGAATTTATTTTGTATAATGAGAAAAGAATGTTACATAAGTATAAGAATAAGAATAAGATATGTGAGAACAGCTACCATTTGCTGGTGTGGTCAAGGGGAACTTCTCTGATGAGGTGGCAATGAATACTTGCGTGTGTGTGGAGATAGCCACGGGAACACTCCAAGTATAGGGTCCCCACCTCAGAAATGAATCGGTTCATTTGAAGATCAGAGAGAAAGAAAGTCAGTGTCGCTGGAGTAGGTTGAATGAGGGGCGATGGAAAGAGGAGCACTGAGAGCAGACAGGAGTAGGATCATCCAGGCCCTGTAGACCGTGGGGGGAAGTAGAGGTCAGCACAGGTGCATCATGGGAGAGCCAAGCAAAAGACTGGGACAACCTGGTTTTGTTTTAAAAATTCACTTTAGAAGTTGGATGGAGAGAGTATTTAGGAAATGAGCAGGAAGGAAAAAAGGTCTTGTAGCAAATTGGAAAAACATGATACAACAAGATGAAAAGTGAATTAGAGTGGTAGAGGCCCTAAGCAGAACTACCCATGTAGAACAATTTAAGTACTACTTATGGGTGGGTTTTGCTTTATTTATTGTATGCATGTATGTATGGGTGTGTGTACATGTGTGTATGCTCACATACAATATGTATATGCATATACATGTACACACATGCATATAATAAATAAAACAAAACCCACCATAACTAGTACTTACAATATTTTAAATGGGTATATGCATGTGTATAGATGCATAGATGCATGTGTGTGTGTATGTATATACACATGCACATACACATTGTGTGTGTGTGCGCGCACATATGGAAAAAGCTGAAATTTGGTTAAGTCAACAGGGCCTAGGCAAGATAAATGCAGTCACAATATGGATATTGAAGTGCATTCTTTTAGTAATATGAAAACATTGAAGTGTCATAAAGAGAAGAGGAGAACACAGCATGATCAGACTTGAGTTTTAGAACTTTATGGTGGAGAGGAAATTGAGAGGAAGGAGACTGGTGCCTAGGATTTAAAGGAAGGGCTGGTGAGAGGACGATGTAAAGGAATCAAGAAAGAGTCAGTTTCAGATAGTCCTATTTACATCAAAATTTAAAAATAATAAGGGTTCAGGATCAGCTAAAACGGAATCACTGGAAATTTCTGTTATATAATGTGTATTCCCGAATCCTCTCCAGATCTACTCAGTCAGCATCCTCAGAGAATGATGATGTATCTATTTTGTAAACAATCCATGTATTGAGTGATACCTAAACCTCCTTGTGTCTGTCCCTAGTGTAGGTCTGCAGAACAGGTGTTTATAACTCTTTCTATCACTACATAATTGTGAACTACCCTGGTTAGCTCAGAATTCTGATTTCTTGTAGTCTTCTTCCCCTGGAACAATTCACCTTTGGTAGGTAATAAGGTAAATTAAGCCACTGCTCACCTTACTCAGAAAAAAACCTTTTCTGACCATGTACTGAACTCACACCTGAAAACAGAACTGTTCTAGTCAAATTCAAACACTAAACATTGCTTCAGAGAAGAACTTCAGTTGTCTACTGGCATCGTCTGTATCTACTGACAGCTCTGCCTCTGAACTGGTCACTGTGATTTATTTTGATCAGGAGTTTTCCTCTGCTTTTGTTTGCATATTGATAAATCAATATGGAGATGGTACTAAATATAATCTATGGCACCTACTAAATACTTAATATGTGGTGGCTCCTTTTTTTGATTATGATTTATTTATTGATGCATACAGAACTGGGGTACAAGCCAGAGGTGCAGGGGTATTAAGAGGATTCACCAGAGACGGAACAGGTAGATTGACAAAGTACACTGCTGAGGGGAGCAGCAGGCAGGTCAGGAAAGTTCTGCCACGCCATGTGGGTCACCTCCAGGGCTGGAGATCGAACTCGCACTGAAGCGGCTGTGGCCAACTTGCAGTGTGGCATCCTAACACGTTGAGCTACCAGGAAGGGCTGGTTGCTCCTTTCTCTTATTGTTGTTTGCATGTTTTCAGAAGTTGTACAATTGGAAAGAAGTTTCTTTAAAAACTTCTGAAATTAAAATATTATACAAACTATATATTCCAGTTTTTAAGTAATGACTAGTAAGTTGTACATAACTAAAAAAAAAAAGATTTTAAAAACTGAGTATTAATGTTCAAGTGAATTATTTATGTTTAGCATAGGAACTGGGGATGAACATTTAAAGGACTTAGGAAGTACTGGAATAGTCTCTAGAGTCTCAGGAAAGCTAAGTGAGAAGAACCATCATATGTTACCAGGGAGACCCAGTCAATTTGACAGAAAAAATGGTAATCTAGGCTGAGGGCTGTAGGGATGATATAGTTAATCAAACACATCAATGTTATTGATTCTTACGTGTTCTGAGATCACTGTCCCCTGAAGAGGAGACTAATAAACCCAACCTAATGTTCCTTCCAGGAGCCAGGAGCCATAATTTGTGTGTGTGTGTGTGTGTGTGTGTGTGTGTGTGTGTGAAATCAGCTAGGAGGATAGTTGTACTTGGATTCAGAAACTATGAAGAGAAATGGAGACAAAGTGAAAATCCATAAATTGGATGAGTTACAGAGTCCCACTGGTACAGGAATGAAAAGAATTAGGGCACGGATAACTAGATCTTGCAAATATTTAATTTGCTCATTTGCATCTTTTTTTTTAAGATTTATTTATGCTTACAAAACTGGGGTACAAGCCAGATGTGCACAGGTGGTGAGAGGACTCACCAGAGACAGAGTGCAGAGCAGACAAATCCACTAAGTACACTGCTGAGGGGAGCAGTGAGCAGGTCAGGAGAGGTCTGCTGCGTCAGGTGGGTCACCTCTGGGACTAGGATCGAACTTATGCTGAAGTGGCTTTAGCTTCTTAGTTCTGTTCAATACAGGTAAAATGTAGCACTTTTAGACTTGAAGAGATACTTCAAGGTACTAGTGAGGTGATTTACCTCAGGTGGCCATCATCTTGCACAGAGATTAATCACCTCCAGGTGAAATCTGGTCTGGCCCCTGCTTTTGTTCATAAAGATTTATTGATACAAAACCATCTCATGCATCCACATCTGACTCATGGCTTCTTTCACACCACAAATGCAGAGTCTTAGTTGGTTGAAAGTAAAGACCTTTTTCTGACTATGATCTTGTGAGTCTTTAAAAACTTCTGAAAGTGAGGGCTCAGTAACTCTCATATCTTAATATGTATACTGATGGCAAACTTTGGGCCAGGGGAATGAGCCCCTTGAGACATTTTCCATTGGTATGAAAATGGACATAATTATAACAAAACTTAAATTCTTTGAATGTTCTAGCATAATGCTTGGAATATAGTTTATGGATAAAGGTAGCATTTCATTCTTCCTTCTCCTCTCCCTTCATTTAGTGGCAGCCAGTGGCTCTTTAATCCAGAATTATCTGTGGTATGCCAGCTGGTTATTTTACAGTATATTTTCAGATTACAGAATCATTTTACTCTCCCAACTGAATCAATGATTTATAATTATTTCCGACTGTCCACAATCGAGATGCATTTTTTTTCTATTCACCACCATTGCTGTCTGCCTTCTCCATTTTACATAAATATTTGTTTTCAAATCAATCAAATAAATCCTCTTTTTATGTTTACATTTACCACATGGAGTTTATTTCATTTCCTTTATTCTGAAAGACACACTATCATAAAAGCCTGTGATGTTTGGCTACCTTGCTGCTGAGGCAGTTAGAAGTAGCAAACAATGATTATTAATTTTATTTTTAGAAAACTTTCTTAACCTTCTTTCCCTCACAATATTTCTTATGTCCCCATCTCCTTAGTCTGCCAGGAAAAAGGAAACTATCTGGATGAATACAGTAGACCCAGACAGGACCACAGGTGAGGTGTGGATAATGAAGGGACCCATCTCAGGAGAACTCTTTGATACTCTAAGTCTGTGGACATGCACTTTGATGGATGGTCTGTTGAAGTCCCCCTCCTCAGCTTCCTGAGAAAAACCTGACATTCACTGTGTGCTAGTCTTTAAGCAGACTCTCCTTCCCAGAAAGATGCACTAAGGGCTCGATGAATAATATTTTATCAAAGGTAGTTCGTGTGTGTGTGGGGGGGGGGGTGGCTTTACATTACCCCACAGTGTTTCACTGGATGAAACCCAGTAGACACTTCTCTCCTCAGAATCATACCCACGGGCTCGCTGCGACTAAGAGCCTCCACCACCATCTCCCTAACCCCTCAGCTGCTGTTTCCTATTCCTCTGGAGGCCTAGAACTCTGCCATTTTCCACTGTACAATAAACTCTGCCATCTTTCTTTACAATAAATTCATCCTTCCTCTGCTCCTAGCTCCACACCTCATACCTCCAGTCACTCTTTGGGATGATCTTAACTAGCATTTTTATTGAGGGGAAGATGTGGTTTGTGCTACACAAACAAAAGACTATTCCCTGATTAGGTACCAGAGGAATTGAGGGTTTATAAATAGCAGCAATAACAAAAGATTTGTTCTTCCCTGGCTCAAAGCCAGGAGGAGGCAGCTTTGTTTTGTTGTTTTTTTTTTTTTTTTGAATGGAACTGGGAGATTTCAAAACACTGCACACACAATTTAGTATAGCTGAGGCTTTAGCAACCTTTCAAGGTAAATGAGATCATCCTTATCCCAGGAGAGCAAAATAGCTCCCAAAAGCCATAGTAGAAAAAAAAAATGAAATTTTAACAGTTGTCAGATTCTACTGAGCCAATAGACTCTTATATTACATATGAAAAGTAAATGAACTTGCTGTTGAAGGGCAGTTATGGTTTACTTAAATATTTGCCCAATTAATCTGAGCACGTGGAAAATTTTACCCCAATATTGCAAAATGTAAATATTCGTTGCGTTACTATGATTATGCACTGACTTATTATGACAAAGCGAGCTTGTTATTACCCATCAGCTGAGGGCTCATTGAGCCAATGTGCCTTAGGGCCAAAGATGTGCCTCAGGGTCCAGACAGAGAAAGATGTGAGGCCCAGCTGGCATGCTCTGATTGGGCTGCTTTCTTGTGGGTCTCCTTGATTCTTTCCCCCCCTTTACCTCCGATTTCTGTTGAAAACCTCCACAGTTCATTTAGTGTTTCTAACCTATCTCTAGTTCCTGACCTTGTACTTTCATCCTACATTTTCTACTTTCAGCTTCCATCTGTTTCATTAGCTCTGTTTGAAGCACAGTGAAGAACAGAGTGTCCCGAGCACAAAGTGAGAGCTGGGCAGTTTGGAAGTTGAACCAACAATACTGGAGGACAGAGTCTAGTTGTCTTCTTCTATGTGGAGATCTGTCAGGCCAGCATATTGGGGTGCTCCTGGGTGCTCCTCACAAGTTGTCCTGGAAAAGTGGAGCTTTCCAGCTGCTCTCCAACTACTCTTGTTTTCTTAAGGGTCCATGAGTTTTCTATTATGAGTCACTGGAGCAGAGTTGAAATGATCACTGAACACAGTGGCCAAAATATAGTAGGTCCATGGACCTTCCTGCTGGCACACGGGTGAGGTCTCAGCATCATCAAGCTGCAAGGAGTGTCTGGGAGTGACCCATGGTGCAGCAGACCTCTCTTGTCTCGCCTATTGCTCCCCTTAGCAGTGTATTTCAGTAGACCTACCTGTTCTGTTCTCCATTCTGTTGCTAGTGAGTCCTGTCACCCCTCACATCTCTGGTCTACAGCCCAGTGCTTGTATGCATAAATAAATAAATATAAAAAAAAAACATAGGAGGTCCTTCATGAAATTTTTCCAAGGGCATAAATAATACAAATCCCCTAAAGTGAAACCTTAAGATAGTTGACTTTGTTGTGCAATTGCATACTCTTTTATATATATATATATATATATATATATATATATATATATATATTGTATCATAGTCAAGGTCATGAAACATAGATCCAAATGACCTAGGTCTAATTCCTGGCTTATGAGATTATGATTATATATTTGTGAGGAGAATAGGTTATCTTCTTGTGCTTCCATTTACACACCTGTCAACTGGGGATGATGACACACTGACTGGATTGCCTTATGGTGAGGGGAAAACGTGGGGATATATGACAAGTGGGTAAAGTAGGTCTGGGCTCGTTGTGGGCTCTACATCAATAGTATTTCCTGTATTCTCTAACCCACATTATATATGCATTGATCAGATTTGGGTAGACCATATTATATTACAAAATCAACCCTCAAGTTCAATTCAATAAGGATTTAGTTCTCATCCATGACCCATATCCAGTGCTGGCAGGAAGGATCTCACCCACTAACCCAGACCAGTGATTCCTCTAAGATTTTGAAATAAGAGTGTAAGGCCTTTGACTTCACTAGTCATCTAGATAAGAAAGATTTCACTACAAGTCTTGCACCAATAACTAAGTATTTTCACCTAGAAATTGAAGGTCTTGGTTGTGTCCAGGTTACTTGCATGACCCCCTCATGGTCCCAGTTGCTCTTATGGATGTTCAGCAAGCAGACCGGTCAGGGTCGCTGCTCTGGTGAGTACACTCTATATGTGAATTCTCTTTGAATCCATTTCCAGTCTTTTTTTTTTTTTTTAAAGATTTATTTATTTATTCGTACAGAACTGAGATACAGACCAGAGATGCGGAGGGTGAGAGGATTCACCAGAGACAGAGCGGGGAGCAGAACAGGCAGATGGAGGAAGCACACTGCTGAGGGGAGCAGCGGGCGGGTCAGGAGAGGTCTGCCACGCCATGTGGTCACCTCCGGGGCAGGCGGGGATCAAACTCATGCGGAAGTGGTTTAAGTTTCTTTGTGCTGTGCTTTAACCTGCTGCGCCACCAGGGAGGGTCCATTTCCAGTCTTTTAAGAATCATGTCTTATTCATCTTCTTATGTCCCATAGGCTTATATACCACCATAGTAGGTACTTAATAAGTAGTTATAGGAAAAAAAAAAAAAAAAGGAAGGACGAGGGCATGATTTACCTTTGAACATTTAGTGGTTGAAGGGAGATATCTTTAAAAGACAAAATCAGGAAGCAGAATAATACAACAATCCCTCCTTCCCAGCCCTCACCTTTTAAAGGACTAACAGCATTTTAAAGATGTATCCGCCTTGTTAAACAAAAACTCTTAGAGAGTGAATGTTGTTAACCAACATTTGATTTGCATGACTCAGAAATAGAACGTGTAGTTTAAACTATAAGCAGAAGAGAGGAGCATTGCTGTTGTTTTCCCCCATGCAATGAAACTAAAGTTCTCCTCTGAATATTCATTGCTCTCAGATTAACATTAAATGTCATTTCTCTCGTTCAATTTCACTTAAGACTCTTTGGTTCCATAATGGATTACCCTTCAAAGCCTTTAATTGTCTTATATCAAAAGCTGGAATTAGACATTATTTTTACTCTCCCTTACTTCTGAAAGAGAAGATGAGTAGAAAGGTAAGGGTAGGAAGAGTTAAGTAAGAATAAAATACTCATCCAGTGTCAATCTCATATACATCAGCTGACATCAATTCTCAAAACATAAAGCCTCTTCAAAGATACAGCAGAATCCAAGTTATTTAGAATCTAGAATTCCTAGTTCAACCTTTTTATGTTCCCTCTTATTTATAAACTTGAAACATTGCCATACGAAAAGTACAACATACTATCCAATGGAGAGTGGTGGAGGGAAAAGGGGATGAAGAGTTTTAAGCCTTACTTGGTGTGACGATGGCACTTAAATGCAGTTAAGTGTATGAAGGAGATAATACTGGCCCTCCCGGTGGCACAGTGGGTTAAAGTGCAGCACTGCAAGCTAGTCACAGCTGCTTCAGTGTGAGTTCGATCCCCTGCCCCGGAAGTGACCCACGTGGCGTGGCAGACCTCTCCTGACCTGCGTGCTGCTCCCTTCAGCAGTGTACTTCGTTGATTTTCCTGTTCTGCTCTCCACTCTGTCTCTGGTGACAGAGACTAGTACCCCAGTTCTGTAAGCATAAATAAATAAAATTTTTAAAAATGGAAAAAATTGCTGCTAAGGTCTAAGTTATAAGAAATCCTACTCCATCTTAAACAACTCACTAAGCTCTTCCTGGTGTAGTATTTTTATCTCTGAAATAGAGGAAATACTAGTCCCTTCCTCAAAGGGTTAAGTAATAGGTAAGTGAGCTATTAGATACACACACTTATTTCAGTTTCCTACAGACAGATCTCGATAAAAGTTTATTATGCTTCTTGGATATTTAATTATATGATTTATACAGGTTACCCCATTTGATCCCAAGTTTTGGACATGAGGTGTTTTATGCAAGGACATAGAGCTATGAGAATGTGGCTGGCAGAATAAAACCCAGCACTCACCCCCAAACCACGGTTCTTTATTATCCACCAGGGACTGATGCTAATAATGCCAAGAAGGAAGTTGGGAGTGCTGACTTCTAAGATCTTCATTTCCTTTTTTATTTAATAAAATATCCTTTTAGATCCAATTTATGTTCTCAGTGATACTGAGGGGAAATGCAGAACGCTCCAGTGCGAGCTTTACCAGCAGACATTCACAGTCACTCTCGACGTCCAACCCAAGATGGTACATTTGCTCCAGTGGGTGAAACTGCACCAACACATCACACTGTCCCTACGTCCACACTTTATTTTCGGGTCCACTCTTGCTGGTCTCCATTTATAGGTTTGGACAAGTATAGAATGACATGAACACATCAATTTGTTGATATGCAGAGTAGTCTCACTGGCCAAAATATCCTTGAAGTTCTCTCTAGTCATCCTCTGCTCTATCTCCCACCAGCCCTGGTTAGACCACTGGTTATTTTACTGTTCTGTAGTTTTCCCTTCCCAGAATGGCCTGTAGCTGGAATCACACACTGTAGAGCCTTTTAATATTGGTGTTTTTCACCTAGTAATATACATTTCAGTTTCTACCCTATCTTTTTATGCCTTTGATAACTCTTCATTTTAAGAACATCTTAGTTGCTTCCAAGTTTGGGAAATTATGAAAAACGCTGCTGTAAATGTCCATTTACAGGCTTTGTGTGGACAGAATGTTCAATTATTGGTTCTATGGTAACAGTACGTTTAATATTGTAAGAAACTGTTAAAGTCCCTTCTTAAGTAATTTTACCAGTCTGCATCCCAACCCGGAGTGGAAGTGAGTCCGTATGGTTCTACAGCCTTGCCCGGATTTCGGAGGTCCTGGCAAGGATCCCCTTGGTCTGTAATGGTATCCCTTTTTTTTTTTTTTAATGTGTAATTCCCTAGTGACTTTATGCTGAAAACTTTCCATAATATTAATTGTCCTTCATTATCTTTTAGCTCTACTTCCAATCTTTTTAGAGATTACGTTTCCACACATCTGTACATTTGCACTCTGCACAAGTACACAGTGTTTGAATTCCAAGCATTTATTTTTCATTTCTTTTGGGCCAATATTCTGAAAATATCCTTGGGGAACGATAACTGGTCAATTTTCACCCCCTAAATTTCAGACAGGGTTGGTTATGTCCTTCTTGCATTCTAAGCGAGAGCAAAAATCAGAGGGCCGAGAGCTCTGGGTACATTGATTGCTTCAGGGCTACACACTTTCATGGGCAGGGACACAGAGACGGTTGACACTGGCTCTCAGGATAAGAAGTTCTCTTTCCTGCTCATCTTAAACTGGGAAATGATACGTTTGGAATTCCAGAAATGAAGTTGCTACCCAGAGGGGAAAAGGAGGAAATATTGGGAGCTCCCAATTCCTGCTGTGGCATTCTGGTAAATTTAGTGAGTAATTTGTGACACTCAAAATCATTACTGTCTTGATTTCTACCTTTTGCCTGTAAACTGATCTTTTCATCAAGCTCCCAAATCCAGCCAATCCACTTATTTTCTACTCCAGGTAACCAGTCTGTGTTTCTGTGGTGTGTATCTAAAACATCTGATAAATACAAATGTATGTGAAATATCACATTTCAACTTGTCTCTATTTTAGAGAAGAACTAGTCTCTTAGAAAAAATTGACAGTGACCTTGCTTGCTGAATACAAAACTATGCAATGTGGAGTTCTTGACCAGAATAAGTGGTCTCCAATTCCTGCTTTACAGTAGGGGTATTTTTTATCAGAATTGCTCAACTGGTGAGATGATCTTAAAGGGGTAGCTAATGAGTGTTTCATTAATGGGATACTCAACAAAAAGCAAGCAGCCTTTACTAAGGGCAAATAGCATAGTTCTTAAGACTGGGGGAAAAATGCCCTTCATTTAAAATTTTATTAACATGAACTCATGCAGAAGACACTCTGTCTGGGTAGTTTTCTCTAGGATAGTCTCTTGGCTGAGAGGCATCAAGCCTGGTGGGGAATGGAGAATACAGTGCTCATTTCACTAGGTTTTGCCATGGTTGTTATGGTACAGTCAGCTCATTACAGAACAAGGAATATCAAATTATTGCGAGTCAATGTGGCTTCAGTCACAAAATGCTCCCAGGAGGGAAGGAAATTTTATAAAAATTATCTGTAGTTTTAAGTTTTTTCTTACTCCCTAATGAGTCAGGTAGAGTCCCTTCCCATTTCACATATGGGCAACAGGTCTAGACATGAACTCACATCTTACAATGGTCCCTCGGTGAGTACTTGACAGAGAAGGTCCCCAAACCTGTCTCTTTTCCCTTAGTCATGCTGTTCACCAAGAGCTAGCCTTTGGGCCTGGACCATACCAGTAATGACAGCTACAAAATGAAACTGCCGGGGTCTTCCTGGTGGCCTAGGGGTTAAGGCTTAGCACTATCACCATGAGGGCCTGAGTTTGATCCCTGGCCAGGGAGTGACCCACAGGGAACAGCAGACCTCTCCTGTCTCACCCACTGCTCTGCTCAGCAGTGCATTTCAGCAGATCTGCCTGTTCTGCTCCCCATTCTGGCTCTGGTGAATCTTCTCACTCCCTGTCACCTGTGCCCTACACCCCAGTTCTTCCTTGCAAAAAATAGATTAAAAAATCTTTAAAAAAATAAATAAAATTTTCAAACAAGCAAAGTGACATTCCCTAGGAAGCAGTAGGGCCTCCCTTTTCCAGCCTAACTTTTTCTAAGCCTGAGGCCATTCTATTTGTAGAAAACAAAAACAAATCAAAAATCAAATCCTACCACCATCCCATAAATCCTTCTCTCCCTTTCTTCCATGTCCCACCCTCTTGACCTCTGGTAGCATTAGTTGGGTTATCAATGCCCATTAGTTTATCAGCTCATCTACATTTCTTTTTAAGATTTATTTTATTTGTACATACAGAACTGGGGTACAGGCCAGAGGCTCAGGGGCGGCAAGAGGCTTCACCAGAGACAGAGTGGGGAGCAGAACAGGCAGATCGATGAAGTACACTGTTGACGGGAACAGCGGGCAGGTCAGGAGAGGTCTGCCACGCCATGTGGTCACCTCCGGGGCAGGCGGGAATCGAACTCATGCAGAAATGGCTTTAGCTTCTCTGCACAGTGCTTTAACCTGCTGCACCACCAGGGAGGGCACCTTTTTTTTTTTTTAATAGAAAGTTGTAAAACCATCCAATATTTTTCTTAAGCCCTTCAAATTCCTTCTGTGTTGTTGCAAATAACAAAATTTCCTCTTTCCTTTGAACTGAGTAGTCTTGCGTTGTGTGTGTGTCCTCTATCATAGACATAGACTGTGGCATGCAGATTCCTGATCATAAACTTTCTTATCCTGAATCTTTAGTATGTACATTTGTAGAGGTAAGTTAGGCACTAAGAGGTATATTTCCAAAGACTTTATAGCTCAGTGTGCAGAATGATTAATTCTGAATATTATTGTTAGCAAAAATCTCTTAATTAAGCTGAGTCAGTAGTATCTATCTGTCTATCGATTTGTCTATCTATCTATCATCTATCTATCATCTATCTATTCAGCTAGCTATAGCTATAAATAGATAGGTGTTCTTAGGAGAGTAAACCTGTCCAAATACCCAGATATGAGAGCTTGTTAGGGGAGCAAAAACAAATTTAGATATGAGAACACAATGAAGACTTTGATATGTTATAAATCCACCAACGAATCAAAAGACTATAAATTTGTTTATCATTTATGAGGAACTTTCAGGTAGATCAAACTATAAATTTAGAAACATGGTTTAAAAGCTTAGAGTGTAGTTTAAGCAAAAAATGATTGGAGGATTTTTAAAGTGTATTGGTGAAAGCATTCCACTTTGTTCTAAATATTGTCTTGCTGAAGACATTTGGAATTGAGCATTTATGTTCTAAATGCACTACAGCCTCTAAGAGAGAGAAAAAGAGATCAGGTATAATCACAGACTTCAGATCTTACACATTTTCAAGCTCAGTTCATCCTATAATGTAAGGAGCTATCTTAAATAGAGGCTAACCACTCCCTGAGTAGAAAAGGGAAGGAAATAGTCTAAGACCTTGCTGTGATGTCTCAGGTCCCAGTCATGTGGAACAAACGAGGATTTTGTGTAATATTCATGGGCCAGGTCAAGAAACCTAGATGCTTATTACATTGGAACTGAACATGGTGATGTGGTACCCTCAATTCCCGGGAGCCCCAAAGGGTTGGTCACATTTGGAGTGTCTTATTTACTTACCTGTATCCATCCAGTCAGACTTGGATACATAAATCATTTCCCCAATATTTGCATATTTATCATGCTCTGTAATTTTAAATTATGTGAATGGGGTCTAAATTGCCAAATGAATGCTAGCACCATGAGGAGAAATGGCACATTCCTTGTTCTGACCATTACCCTTTTTGCTCCTAGGAATGATTGACAATGCTAACTGTGATTGACTTGGTTTGCAGTTGTTTATGGTTTGTTTTCATACGCAGAAAGTGTTAATTTTTATGCAGACACTTCTGTTGATTTGTATTTATCTCTAGTGATTCCTCCCATTGTTTCTAAGTTTCTGCAATATATTTTTCCTTTTCAAGATCAAATTAAATATTCACCCATATTATGTTCCATTCTAACTGATTGATTGAGTGATTAAATTTTATTCTCTCTCTCTCTCCTCTTGTATTCTCCTGCCTCCCCATTAGAATTTCCAATGCTTGCTTGCATTTACTAAAGACTGGCTCTGTTCCAAATATTGCCCTAAGCATTTTACATCTTATATAATCTACTTACCAACTATCCAGATTGATGTTATTATTGTTTGAGTAAAGGTTAAACTTTCATCAAGGTCACAAAATATATTTTTCTAACCCCAGACTTCTGTTCATAACTATAAAGATCTGCTTCCTTGTTCATTGTCTTATGGCCATTGTGAATTGTATCATTTTATAGTCTCGATACATTTAAAATTATTGAACTGTTCACTTCCATGTATGTGAAATAATATAACAGCCCCGCACATGGTATAACTCCGAGGATTCCATGAGGCAGTGAATAAAAGGTGGAGAACACAGCTTCACACACATGACAAACGTAACTGTCTTTTATCACATGGTCCCTACAGAGGAATTACCTTCAGATGCAAGAAATTGGGTATCATGTCTTTCTAGTTAAATGTTATTTCCTTTTCAGCTGGTCTAGAAACCTCATTCCCTGCATCAAACAGAGTATACACACAAAGATCCAAGATACATGAAGAAAGCAGATTTTTCTGTGACAGATTTCTTAAAGGTATTTTGAACGCAAAAAATTTACTATTTTACCTTGAGGCCATAGAAACAAAGATCCTTCTGTGAAGAACAGCATGAGTGATGGTTCAGTCAGGGACCATTTCGTGCATGACTCCCCTTTGGTTGACATGGCATGAATTCATGGTGGAGCGAGATGCCTCACAATCCCTATGACTGCAGCCGGTGGACAAATAGTCTTGACATAGTTCTGTTACAGGGCATCCCAGTGTGAACTGGGCTGCCTGTGGGTGGGGCCTCACCCACGGGCTTAAAAGAGTCAGATGGGCACACAAAAGGGTCAAAATGGGTTTATTTACAAAAGGAGAAAAGAAAAGGAAACAACAACTGGAATATCTTACTGGCTCAGCTGACTTGGAGTTCTGGTAACTAACTAAAAGCCCCGAGTCACGTGGTCCGGAGAGCCATTTCCTGAGCAAGAGAGCGAGAGACACAATGGCGCCCTATTTATCCCACAAATGTCCCAGAATCCTGCTAGCTCCGCCCTTGGGTCCTCCCTGGTACTTCTGGGAGTTGTAGTTTCCAATCCCTGTAGTACGGGGTAGAGTCCAGAAAGCTGGAGTAGGGGATGGAGTCCACAAGACTCTGCAGAGTTCCTTTAGGACATCCTTCCCCTTAAGAGTTCCACTTAACGGTTTGTGTCTGTCTCGATGTGTCAAAACAATATCCACATTTCAAGGTTTGGAAATTTCTAGCAGCTGGTTTGAGTGTGTGGTGGGGCAGTGGGCAGAATAGGCGATGTGTTCTGTCCTGGAGGCTGGAGGGAAGCTGTGGAGCTAGCGGACAGTGTCATGGAATGATGGAGGTATGTTCTGAGGTTGAGAGCAGCCTTGTTTGTGGTAGATCTGATGCCCGCAGGGGAGAGAGTAGTACAGTGACCTCGGCGTCATGAGTACTAAGGTTGAAAAAGGCTTGCGGTGCACAGCTGGTCCATGTACAGGTCCAGTATCCGGACCACAGAACACTGAGGCATCACTCTGTCTTTACCCATTGATGGATGTTAAGTGCTTCATGTTAATCCCTGCAAGTTTAGGGTAAAATCAACTACCATGTAGGTTTAAAACATTATTCATGATGTAACAGTTCCAAAATGTTTGTATATCAATGTGTCCCTTGCCCTGGTCCCTATGCAGTAGCAAGATATCTTCTCTTTCACTTTCTGAAAATGCCAACAATCATGTATTTATTTAAGACTGATTTATTTATGCATACACGAACTGTGGTACAGGCCAGAGGTACAGGGGTGGGTGAGAGGATTCACCAGAGACAGAATAAGGAGCAGAACAGGCAGATGGACTGAAATACAGTGCTAAGGGGAGCAGCAGGCAGGAGAGGAGAGGTCTGCTGTGCTATGTGGGTCAGCTCCCTGACTGGGGATCGAACTCTTGCTGTAGTGGCTGCAGCAGAGTGTCTTAGTGCTGTGCTTTAACCCAGTGCACCACTAGGGAGGGCCCAAGGGCCCACTAACAATTATTTAAATGGCAAAATGCATGTCTGCATCGAGCATTGTAAGGTGACCAAGGGACCTGCCCGTGCTTGGACGGTACCTGTCAGCATGCTGGGGAGGTCATGACATGCCAGAAAGCTCATGTGTGTTTGCTCCCTGTCCACCTGATTAAGCAACATCCCAAATTGCCATGAGATTGGCTCTTTGAAGAGAACCTATGAGAATCTTTTACTGGGAATTATTCTTTGTTCCTATCCCTTCCCAAATGCCAAAAGTTTCCCCTGTCTGTTATCTTGCTCCTCCAATAATTTCTTATTGCTGTATCCCTACACAGAACTGAACATTGTTAATTGCATGTACATTCTTGCTTTGTTAGAATTACACATGTACCTTTTCCCATGAATAGATGAGTGAGGAAAATGCAGCTTTATTATAAGCATGAGGCTCATAATGAGGATGATTGCAAGGAAGAAGTTAGATTCAGGACTTCTTAGACTCGAAATCATTATGAGCAAAAATGTTTTGCTCCATTCAAAAAATGGTCAAAATAGCCAGGTAATTCCTTTTGCCTAATGGTAATTATCAATCCCAACACAATTATCTGAGTCTTCTAACACATCAATCAATCCTTATTTCCCCTGTGTCTAAGAAAAACTAGTTAAATAATATGAGACATAAAAGACAAGCCAGCAGGTTTTTATAGTAGGACACTTCCTACTTTAATAATTATATTTCACTAGATAATAACAATTTTTTAAAAGATTTATTTATTTATTCATACAGAACTGGGGTATAGGAGATGCGGAGGGTGAGAGGATTCACCAGAGACAGAGTGGGGAGAAGGCAGATCGACGAAGTACACTGCTGAGGGAAGCAGCGGGCGGGTCAGGAGAGGTCTGCCGCGCCATGTGGATCTCCTCTGGGGCAGGCAGGGATCGAACTCATGAGGAAGTGGCTTAATCTTCTTAGTGTAGTGCTTTAACCCGCTGCACCACCAGGGAGGGCCCGATAATAACAAATTTTTACTATAAAATGATAATTTTCTCACAAAAAGCTGAGAAGTACTACATGAGTTAATGGAATACCTAGTTTCCTTTACTGGGTACTGTTTCTGCTTAATAGTTTGAAATATTTGAACCTGCTTGAGATGAGGATGGAAGTCATTTGTCTATCAGGGTAGTCTTATTGATACATCAGTCAAACGTGGATTTCCCTTCATGCTAAAACAATAAACTGAGAATATCTGGGATTCATTGAAGACAGCAGGACCCTATTGGAATTACTTGAGAGGAACTTGAACTGTACAGCAGATGATTTAATTTAAGATTGATAACAAATGTGTATATATATATAAATATAGATATAGTCTGTGTCATGCTACCTGAGTATATGGTCAGATATGATCTCTAAACCTTTTCTCTTCCCATCCTCCTTTCCCTCATTTTTTTTTTTTTTAATTTCTTTTCTTCCTCCCTCCCTTTCTCAATATGTAGTGTTTGCCAGCAGGGCCAACTCCTACAAAGGCCTGGGATTTATTTTAATGTTCTGCTGTCACTGCCTCAAAATTATTAATACTTTTAAAACAAGGTAGCCTGCAATTTCGTCTTCCACAGAGTCCAGCAATTTATGTAGCTATCCCTGCTTACCAAATCAATTCCATGCTGTCCTGTTCACGAGCAATTGTTTCCTCGATCTTCCGTCCTTCATCCCTCCCTCCCCTCATGATAAACACTAGAATAGGGCTTCATCCCTTGTCAGCCAGATTGAGTGAGACAACGGTTGTCTAGCTCTTCGACCTGACTCAATCAGTCATGCTTTAATTCATTTACCACAAAGGACCTGACTAAATCCTTAATTTACCTTTCTCATTCCATTACTTTTATACTCAGAAAATCTTGATAGCATCAGGTCAGATTTGCCTGATTTGCAAACAGCAGTCCTCTACCTTCTGCATAAACCTGTCTAAATTCCGGCTGCTTTTCCATTTATCTTTAATTTACAAATTTATATGATGTATATATGTTTAATTTATATATATATATGCCAAGCTATCAGTCTTTAATGCAATGTCTTCTATATTTTGTTAGCATCTTTAAGTAATAATTTCATTAATTTAATCCTTCAACAAAGTCTTAATAAAAGTCTTAATAAAACTTGGACCTGTTAACCCCTACCCTCATAAAACTTACGGTTTAGGTGGGGATAGAGATATTTAATAAGTAATAGCTTATTGCTAAGTGTTTCATAAGGAAGAGCATTAGGAATTACTGGAGAGAATTAAAGGAAAGATAATTTGCCTTTTGTCCTCTGCCTATTCAAACCTCATTTATAGTCCAGAACAGAAATAAATGGCGACTTCCTCCTTGTAGATTCTTGTTACTTATCTCCCCAGCCAACAATATTTGCAGAATACTTATCCAATTCAACCCTTTTCATTAATATTTTATTTCTTGCTTCCTCAGTTAGATTGTGGTCTAGACTCTGCCTCATAAGCTCTTTTGTCCTTGAGGATTCGCCTCAGCTAATACCTTCTCAGGAACCCTAGCCTTGCTGTTCTTTCTCCCTCCAGCCTAATCCATCGTTTGTGCATTTGTTCCACAGGAGACCATTTTTTATCTCCGCATTCAGTGCCTACCATGGCACCAGGCTCCCAGTCGGAGATACTTAACTTCTAAATGGGTTTTAAAAAAAAATGATTAGTTCTACTAATCTGCAACACTTCTGAGTGTAAATGTTAAGGAATATTCCATTCCACGTTGTGATTGCAGAATCCTGATGATTTAGAGATCTACCCCTCATGACAAATGCTAGAACATACATACAAAGTGGAGGCATATTCATATAAGCCGGAAACCTCATTTATGGTGAAGTATCAGGCAGTATTTCTTGAGGACGAGGTAATTTTTAGTGACAATTATTCATAATGTACTCTTTTTTAAAAGATTGATTTATGGCCCTCCCTGGTGGCGCAGCGGGTTAAAGCACTGCACTGAGAATCTGAAGCCACTTCCGCATGAGTTCGATTCCCGCCTGCCCCGGAGGTGACCACATGGTGTGGCAGACCTCTCCTGACCCACCCGCTGCTCCCCTCAGCAGTGTGCTTCCTCGAGCTGCCTGTTCTGCTCCCCACTCTATATCTGGTGAAGCCTCTCACCGCCCCTGGGCCTCTGGCCTGTACCCCAGTTCTGTATGCACAAATAAATAAATCTTAAAAAAAAAAAATCTTTAAAAAAAAAATTGATTTATTTATCCCTACAAGAAGTGGTGTTCAGGCCAGAGGTACAGAAGGTGAGAGAATGGGAAACAGAATAGGTAGAGTGACTGAACCACACTGCTGAGGGGAGCAGCAGGAGGGTCAGGAGAGGTCTGCTGCACCATGTGGGTCAGCTCCCTGGCCCGGAATCCAAGCGGTGATGCAGTGGCTGTGGATAGCTTCATAGTGCCGCTGTGCTTTACCCCGCTGTGCCTCCAGGGGGTGCCCTCATAATGTATTTTTATTGTATTGTTTTTGTCATTAGCTGTTAACTATTTCTCAGTATCTCTGCTGAGGTCTAGGGCCCTTTTGCTTGGGTTTAGGGTCACAATCCCTTGAAAGTAAAAAATAGAGATCTTGAATTATCTTGCAATGATGTTTAAGAACTAGGTAATCCAGTCTAATTAAGGGTTTGAATAATTAGGGTTTCATTCCTCTCCTCGATGGGATACTATTAAAAATCAGAGAGTATTAAAAGTGAAGGAGGCAGAGACCTAACATGTAATCAGCTTCTTCTTTCCTCTTCATTCTTTGGTTCTTGGCTACCAGGACGAAGGCAGGAAGGCAGATCAAGAACAAGCCAATGAGATTTAAATGATTTGAGACTTTCCTTTAGCATGTTAGTTTTTGCTGTAGCAACTGTCTGCCCCACAAAGTATGCTCTATACACATGGCCACTGAATATGGCTCCTGGAAGTGCAGTAAATAGGGTCCAGCCACTGTTTATCTTAGGTGATGCTTCTCTTGGGAAGAAAGAAAAAAAAAAAAAAAAGATGATTCCATATTTCGTTACAACTAAGTAGATGCTCGGGCCTCCATGGTAGCACAGTGGTTAAGTCACAACACGATGAGGCTTTCACTATCCACTGCAGCATGAGTTCAATCTCCAGCCAAGGAGCTGACCCAAATGGCGCAGCAGACCTTTACTGTCTCGCCCGCTGCTCCCCTCAGCAGTGGATTTCAGTAGATCTGCCTGTTCTGCTGATCTACTCTGTCTAGGGTGAATCCTCTCACCCCCATCTCTATACCTCTTGCTTACATCCCAGTTTTTGTATGCATAAATAAATAAAATAAAACTTTTTAAAATTAAATAGATGCTCAATAAATAAATTTTCCATTGGTTGAGACTGGCAATTACCTACTTAAAAAATTTATTCTATATCTGCATCTAAAGTAATATATTCTGTATCTAACCATTTGGAAGAGATACGACTTTCATAGATATTTAATTTGTGTGAGGGAGGAAAATAATTCTTAGTGAAGATATGTTATATATGTTTACATATTTAAACAATGTCACAAGTAATTATTTGACTTGTACACATTGACCTGAAAAGGGACAACAAAGATCAATTGATAGAAGAAATAGGAAACTAGATCTCAAATTAGTGCAAAATGACATTTTGAATAAAATGTCAATATTTCACAAGAGTAAAAATACAAAATGAATATAGTTGGTTCCTCAAAGCAGTAGTTCTCCCATACCTGGAGGTGTGTTTGGTTGGGTTAAATGACTGTTTTCTGGGTAAGTTCTGTCCACTATCAACTGTCAACTAAGACTCTTTCACCTTGATATGTGATGCTCTGTGCCCTTTGTCCAGCTCTGAGCTTCTTGTTGATATGAACTAGCTAAGCTCAGTGGGGCTCTTGGTCTTCCCCGTGCTAATGAACTTCAGACCTGGCACAATGTCAGAATAGGTTGATCTTGACATAGGTATATGTAATGGTTTAGAAAACAGTGAGACAGGGTGCACATTCAAACCTTTTCATCATTATCACTAGTCGCATTTTGTTCAGATATTCACAGGAAGACAGTGCTTCCTAAGTCTATACATCTCCTGTTTCTCATTTGCTCTCTAACACCATTGAGGACAATTCAGTGTCTTTCTAGTCCACAAATCAAAACCTGGGTGCAGGAATGAAATGAGGTAATGTGAAGAGAGAGTGTAATTAGAGGTTGATAACATAAATGAATGTGCACCTCAGGGCTGTGTGGTGATCTTACATGCCAAACTCATTTGTGTTCTTACCAGGAGCCCCACAAGGTAGGTCTGAAACTCTCAATCCAGAGCTAATATGAGAAACGTGGAGAGCAGAATGTGTATGAGGTATTCTTGAAGTTGTTCCTTGTCAAGAGGGCAAAGCCTTAAACCTTCATTTGGCCTTAGATGGTCAGCCCAGGATTTGTTTTAAAATTGCACAGCTGGCAGAGCACAGGCTGATCACGCTGTACAGACTTCAGCAGGTGTAGACGCCTTAATTCCCCATGCAGGTGCCAACTTATCCTTGCAGAACAAATTTTTTTTTTTGAGGGGTGGTAGGTGAATACCAATTGGTACATGGCTGTAAGAAGATGATTCTGATTTTCTTTGTGTTGTAAATAATAATGCTAACATACCTGTTGAAAACTAGTGATTCAACATAACAAGACTGAGACTTGGTTTGTACTGACTTAAAAATAGTTGGGGTTCTGATGACTACACATGTAAATGATGGTTGTATTTTTCCCTCCCCATATTAGGAAAGAATCCAAGGATCATTTTACTATCCATGTCCATGGGAAGACTTTACTTTTATAAATAGAATTAGAAGCTAAATATATATTCTCTTCAATCTTAGTGAATTTTTGCTTTAGATTCCGTATTTTCAACTTTAAAAAAAGATTTATCTATTCATAGAACTGGGGTACAGGCCAGAGGTGCAGGGGGTGAGAGGCTTCACCAGAGACAGAGTGAACAGAGCAGAACAGGCCAACTGACTGAAACATGCTGCTGAGGGGAGCAGCAAGCGAGACAGGAGAGGTCTGCTGTGCCATGTGGGTCACTTCCTGGTTGGGGACTGAACTAAGGCTCTTAGAATGATAAGTGCAGAGGCTTAACTGTCTTCCATCCGTGAGGCCCTTCCATATTGTCAGTTCTGTTGTTTTGTCTCTTTATTCTACTTTAAGTCTTTAATATTTGGATTCATTTCTAAGAGGTGGTCTTTTATCTTGAAGCTTTCTTTTCAAGGATCATTTAATTAATTTCTGCTATATCTCCTTTTGACTTTTTAAAAACTCTTCGTAAAGTTTTTCCAACACCTGCCTCCTTCATACCCAGAATGAGACACCGGGAAAGCAAATAGCAAGGAAAACTTCATGCATTTATGTTGTCGAACTCCTCCTTCATTGCCCTCATTCATTTATTTCATCAACACTTTCTGAGCACTTACAGTGAGCCAGACACTAGATTTATAGTGCAAAATGAAGCCCACTGTTGTTCTTCTCATAGAGAAAATTGTCTAAAAGGAATAAAGACTTTAATAAATAATTATTCACAGAAATATTAACATTGGAAGACGCGATATAACCGAAAGCCACAGGCTGCTGTCAGCACAGGTCACGTTCTCCATTTCCCAATCCCAGTTCCAGCATCGATGCCATGACTACATTGTGCTTACCTCATTGCTAAGGTCACAAAAGGATGACAGTGTGCGTTGTCTTTAACCAATGCTATTATTGTTCTTCAATTCAATAGCAGTTTCTCGTCTTTATCAAAAAGCCTGTAACCCTATTTTTAGGTAAATGATAATTTTATCAGTGACTCCTCATCGGTAATTGTCCAATTTAATCATAAGCATGGTCCAGTACAGTCTTTCATTGTCACAGGCATTACCCTGCTTCTCTCCTATATGTCTCTATTCCACCATGTCAATGTTATACTTTCCCTTCTAACTTTCCCATTTATTAAAAAAAAAAAAATCAATGAGTCAAGCTCCTTGGAAGTTCCACCTCTTTATGATTTCTCGCAAAGCAAACTTTAAGCACTAATATTTTAATGTGTACAAACACATTTTTATGGAAAGTGCTTCCTGTAATATACAGGTACGGATGTGTTTTCTCAGTTATTTTCCATTTTTCTTGTAAACCTTTCAGTGTTGTGTTAAAGAGCTTCAAATTTGCCCAGGTCAATGGTTCTCATCTGTATGATTGGTGAACTGCAGTGCAATTCCTGTCCTTTGTTTCCAATTCATTTCATTTGAATGGTGGTATTTCATTTACTTTATAAAAATAACAACTTTGCCCCAATAATAAACACTTAACATAAGCACATATATTTTTAAAGTAGTTGGAATCAGCTAAGAAAGCCTTGGTTATTTCATTCATCCAGTGAAATCCGGTGGGTAAGAGCTGAGGCTAGGAAACTGGAGACCCTGGTCCAGCCAGATTAGCCAGTGATTTGGCATTTCTTTCTGCAGGTCAGTTTCTTTTTTTACATTTTTCTTTTTAAAATATTTACTTATGTATGCATCCAGAATGGGGGTACAGGCCAGAGGTGCAAGGGGTAAGAGGATTCACCAGAGACAGAGTGGGGAGCAGAACAGGCAGACTGATGAAGCACACTGCTGAGGGGAGCAGCGGGCGGGTCAGGTGTCACCTCCGTGGCAGGTATCAAACTTGGCTAAAGCGGCTGTGGGGAGCTTTACAGATCTCCACCGTTACCCATGGCGCCAGCAGGGAGGGCCCCGCTGAGCTCTTTTGCAGAGACCGTTTTTAGCCTTCGTAGGAAGGAGTCAGGCTTGTTTGGAGAAGGTACTGTATCTTCTGTTCTATGAAAGTTCAAACTTTTTCAGTCCATTACTTCATCTTCAAATTCCTACTTCTCATGACAAGCAATTTTTCCAACCCTCCCTCCCCTGGTCCTTCCAGCTTGTTATTCCAGCAGTGTAGTGGAAAGAATTCAAGCTTTGAAGGCTGGTGGACCTAGGACTGAATGTAGGGCTTGTCCTTTACTGATTATGTGGCCTGAAGTAAGCAAAGGTCTCTGCGCCAGGACTTGCTCCTTCTACATTGGGAGTAAGGCCTGCTGATTGGTTATTCTGAGGATTAGAAATAATGACAGATTCTCAGTAAATGGTATCTATTATTAATTCAGACAATTTAGTGTCTAAATTGTCCACATTGTCACTTAATTCTGTTCTGCCTTGTCATTTTACTAAAGTCTTTAGTGTATGAGTGCTAATTTGCACTTTAGATTTTTTATGATTTGTTTTTATTTATTTATGTATACAAAAGCTAGGGTGTCAGCCAGAGGTACAGGGGGGAAAAGGGGAAGGAGGGTACAGGATTCACCAGAGACAGAGTGGGGAGCAGGACAGGCAGATTTACTGAAATACACTGCTGAAGGGAGCAGCTGAGTGGGTCAGGAGAGGTCTGCTGTGCCATGTGGGTCAGCTCCCTGGCCAGGGATCGAACTCCTGTTGCAGTGGCTGGTGATAACGATAGCGCTGAGACTTTAACTCCTTGCACCACCAGGGAATCTTTTAAGTTTCTTAAGGGTAGATCCTGTTGTGGTTTGTAAACTCGTCATGGCTAGAATGCTTTTGTGTAAATGTATGTTATAATTCAGGTTGACATGTGTATATACCTCTGTGAATTAAAAAAAAATAAGCCTCGTTACATATTTCAAAACCTTGTTATGTATTTTATTTCTTATAATGAAACAGACCTTTTGGGTCTATGATCGATGCCTTAAAATGTAAAAACCCCAGGTAAACAAAATCTACTTTATTTAACTTTATTCTCACTGAAATAGAAAAATAGGGAAAAGAAAAATGGAAATCAGAGTAATGAGTTACCCTCCACTAATCATGGAGTGGCAGATTTCTGAGACTTAACTCTTGCTAAATTGTTTATATAAATCAGGCCTTCATATCATTATACTCATATAATATGAGTATAATGGAGACATGTTTTCTGTGTGTAAATGGACTAATGCATGAAGTAATCTGTAGAAATTTAAGCACACAAAAATAACCTCAGAGTGAAATATTTAGACGCAGTCCTCATTCAATGAACTGTTCCTTTAAAATATTTAGTTTTATAAAAGCTGGGGTGTAGGCCGATGGTTCAGGAGTGGTGAGAGGCTTCAACAGAGACAGATTGGGGAACAGAACAGACAAATCTGCTGAAACACAGTTCTGAGGGAAGCAGCAAGAGAGACAGAATAGGTCTGCTGAGCCATGTGGCTCTCTCCCTGGTAGGGGATGAACTTGCCTTGCAGTGGGTGACAGCGTCTTGATAGCCCTGAGACTTTAACCCAAGCAACCAGGGAGGCTCTCAATGATCTGTTTAGGATCTGTGTGGAAGCCATTCCCCTCTGTGTTATCAAGCACAATCAGTTTCTCTTGAATTCATAAAATCAAATTCTCCACTTGTTTTCTTTCTTCCTCATCTTTTCCATGCTTAGAACTCAGGTGAAATGAATAATGCCAAAGCATTTTTAGAATGAGTTTTGTTCAGTATTGTAGTGATGAAAATGTACCCTTGAAAGATAAATTTGTAGTAGAGTTGCATTAAAATCATATATCATCATTTTAAATGCCGGCATTAAAATGTTTTCTTTAATGTCATTCATTTTTTAGGAGAGTGAAATATATACTTCTGGCATTATATCAAGTAGCTAACTCTAAGGTCATGCTAATGACTGTTCTCATTCGTAATAGCTACTGGTTATTAAACACTTAATATTTGTTAGATTCCGACAGGACTGTTTCACATATATTGCCATATTTACACATCACTTTTATCCTAGCAAGTAGATATTGTTACTCTAATGTTGCCCACGAGGATGGTGAGGCACATAAAGCCTAAATATTTCCCAGCTTTACAACGTTAGCAAAGAGTTGAGTTGGCATTTGTGTTTAGACTTAGTAGCTGCAGATTTATCACATTCTAAAGGCTTTGGCTCTTAGCACTGCTGCACAATCTGATAATGTGTTTTTAAATTGTTTACAGTGCTTGATTGGTAAACTCGATTTTTTTTAAGATGAAGGGTGTGTATTAACATTCACGTTCGCTTTTCTGAGGACTTTTTTCCTTCAAAGGGGAATACCTTCAAAGGGAAGAAATTACCAAAAATATATTCTTTAGTCCGATTTTGCAGTTGAGTTCTCTCTTGCCAGTTAAAATTAGGGCAGATACAGATTTTTCATTATGGACCTCATTTAGAACAATTCCGAGTATTGTGAGGAATCATCAAGTCTGATTTCTTTGAAATTGCTTATAGAGAAAGAAATAAAATAAATCCTTAAATCAAGAAGATTGTGATATGGAGAGGGGTATATGCATTCATTTTAACATTACCCCCCCACCTCCTCCTCCACCACCCCCACCCCCGCCCAAAGACCACTCACCTGGACACTTTCCAGTAATCTAAGGGAGGATGTAATATTTTGTATCAGATGTCATGTAAACATTCTTTTCAGCAAAGGCTCATGGTGTATTTACAAGGTGAATTTGTATCTATCTATTTATTTATTTTTAACTTGCATCTCTTGAGAAATAATTTCATTGAACAAATGGAAAAAATGATTCATCTGCCCTTTACACAAAAAATCTAGGCAACAAGAATTCTCAACACTGTTTACAGACTTCACCCATCATTCATTTGGTGATGACGAAATTACACCCATATTTTATGTGGGAATGGAGTGGGAAATGCCGTGAAGTGACTGTGACCATGGCCACTGGCTACCTGAACAGACATATTTCCATTAGTGGGCCCATATGTTAAGGTCATGAGCTCACTGACATGTACATCAGGTGTCTACTGCACGCCTGGTTCCATAACTCTGAGCTCTGTATTCCACATTAGGAATAAAGGGGAGGTAGGTGGTCACTTCCCACTGACAGGTCAGGAGCATGGAGTGGTCAAAGCTAATGGCCATGTGGGTATTAGAGTTTCACCTGGACCAGACTTTTGTTGATATAGTTGATTACTACCAAGTAAGAACATGTGTTTTAAATTAAGAACATATATTTTAGGCCCTTCCTGATGGTGCAGCGGGTTAAAGCACTGCACTGAGAAGCTAAAGCCACTTCTGCATGAGTTCGAT
>NW_004567113.1:48560133-48585387 GCF_000260355.1 Condylura cristata
CACCCTTCTTTTAATTTAAATCTCACCCGGGATTACCATTAATTTTTTTTTTTTTTATGACCTACTAATGGAGCATGAACTAGATTTTGCAAAACACCATGTGGAAATATTGGACAATTGTAAGAGGTAAATTAACAGCAAGGTGATAAGATTACTACATTTGGCTGAGTGTTTAGGATGGACAGCTGGAGGGAACATTTCTTCAGGAGAGATTTGGAGTGTCTGAACCAACCCATACAAATATGAGTGAGAGACAACATATGTGGAAATATTTATTTTTGATGTTCTGTGAAAATCTTAGTGCCGCTTCATTTAGGCTGTTTTTACATTCAGTGGGTGTTATTTATTATATTTATACAGACATCAACTATGAGATTTTGAAAATGCGTGTCTTCCTTTTCCATTTTTATCTCCTTTCCCTCAAAATTACTGTCTTTTAATGTGTAGTAGTACATATATTATTTCATGGATCAACGGCATTCGTAGAAACGTCTGCTGTCTCATCCAGTTCTCGGGAGAAGGAGTCATAGGATTTTCTTAGCATGACTTTGAATTAGAATTGTGGATTATTCAAGTTGTCAATTCCCTTGAAAATTCACAAAAGAAGCCCCGTGCAGCTCTCTTGTTATGCCATGTATCTGCTAAAGGACTTGTTTTCATTTGTTTAGGAATAGAATGGAGTTTCACTAAAATATTTAAGAAACGTATTATTTTCTCTGCAGGACTGTACTTAATGTCATCATGCAGGGTGTCAGTGAAATGCAGAGGATAAAATAGATGGAGTGTGCAGAATAGTTTATAAATTTAGCTCAGGGTGATTATCAGTTTTGTTGATTCACTGACAGCACTCTCACTGCACTTGCAAAGGGCCTGCTGCCCCTATAGAAGCACAAATGTTACCAGCTTACTTTTGCTCTCTCTCATTCTTCATTGCGATGCTCAGCAAGGGAAACTACTTTTATAGGCTATCTCTTTGAGGATCCTTCTGACAGTGTAGGAAGTTCTTGTTGATACAGTAATTGAGGTGTTTTCTCACAGGATGGAACGGCAGGTCTTGAGTTCACCATCAATGATATAATAATGTTCTTCGAATGTATCATTCGTGAAGACAACATGATGAAGTGGGGGAAAAACAGAAGATCCATCATCTGCATTCATTCACTTTGCATAAAGCTTCTTCACAAAGACATAGAGGAGGGTCTCTATTCTATACAATTCCAGGGTAAGTGTAGTTTTTGTTAAATGACATTAATGCATCTTTTAAAAATAATTTCTAGCAAACATTAAACAATCTCACTCACCCATAAGTATTTATTTCATGAAGAAACATTTTAACAAAATGTATCTTGAACAAAATTGTCCTATACAAGGAGGACTGGTTTTAGAACAAGACATATGGAGAGTTGAGTATAGTTCTGTTATAGGTCCATGGTGTAACATTAGACAAAATGTTGAAACTGAAGTGTCTTACCTGTATCCTATGGCAGTGAAATTTAAAGACTGTGGACACTAAGTGAAGTAGTCAGAATTATAACCAGAATTCACTTTCTGATTCAAGGCAAGATTCAAGAACTACAAAAAACTACCCCTTCTTTCCTAAAATTGTGAAGTCGTATTTTAAAAACTCCCATACTTTTTAAATGACCTGAATAAAGTTCAAAAGTAAAATAGATATTGCCACTTGATCACTTGAAGGTGTGTTTTTACAGCATAGATCCGGGTACTTGTTCCAATTGGAAGTAGACAGTTCATTGTACTTGGGATGAGGTGGGGTTCTTGTAAAAAAGAGTGAAACTAAACTTATCTAAGAGTTTTGTATCAAAAATTATGGGCTTTATTGGAGAGCACCCAAGTTAGCTGAAGTATTTTTCAGACATAATGCATACTGAGTTACATCTTTTTGTTTTGCTACATCAGTCAGGATAAAAGGAAAATTTAGTTAAATTAAGTTTTTTATCTCTATGATGAAAGACATTTTTTAAAAAGATTTATTTATTCATACAGAACTGGGGTACAGGCCAGAGATGCGGAGGGTGAGAGGATTCACCAGGGACAGAGTGGGGAGCAGAACAGGCAGATCGAGGGGAGCAGCGGGCGGGTCAGGAGAGGTCTGCCACACCATGTGGATCTCCTCCGGGGCAGGCGGGGGATCGAACGCATGCGGAATTGGCTTAAGCTTCTTAGTGCTTACCTGCTGCGCCATCAGGGAGGCCCGATGAAAGACATTTTATGGAAGAAAAACACAAGAATGTCATTGACTTTGACATATATTTAATTATCTATTGACTTTGAGAATAAATATCAATAGCCTTTCCTCAAGATAGTCCAAAGTTTTTTGACAATACAAAGCAGGGTAGTTGAAAGTATTTGAGTGTGGGTCTTCTCTGGTGGTGCAATGGGTTAAAGTGCAGCACTGTGGAAGCCAGCTGCAATCACTCAGAACAAGTTCGATCCTCACCATGGAGGTGACCCACATAGCGCAGCAGACCTCTCCTGCCTCATTAAACGTTCCCTCACCCAGTGTGTTTCAGTAGATCCACCCGTTCTGCCCCCCACTCTGTCTCTGGTGAATCCCCTCACCTCTTGTGCACCTCTGGACTGTCCCCCAGTTCTATTTGAATAAATAAGTGAATCTTAAAAAAATAAAGTTGAGTGTGGTGAGAAACTGCACTCAGAATCCCAAATGTAGAGATATGATTGAAAAAGTAATTCATGGGAGAATAACAAAGAAATGAATAAATATATTCATATTTTGTTCTGCTACATCAATCAGGATGAATGGAAAATTTAGGGAAATTAAGTTTTTAATCTCTATGATGAAAGACATTTTATGGAGAATAAACACAAGAATGTCATCAGCTTTGACATATATTTAATTATCCATTGACTTTGAGATTAAATATATACTTTAATTCAATTAAAATGAAATTAATAGACTATATAGCAAGTGGTTTGTAAATGGGAAATAAATAAGATTAAATTAACATTTAACATGGCATGGAGGGCTCTCAATAGGAACCCAGGCATGCAAAGGATGAAAATTATATTCTTAATATATTCTAGGATGGAGGAATAAAACGTGTCAAGTTTCACCAAAGTAGTTTCTTTCACTTGGACACATTTGCAGGTTCATCTTGAACTTGTGTTATGTTTAGACAGCACTATAGTTTTAACAGTTCTTCTTCATTATCTGAAAATATATGGTATTGTGTTCTAACTCACTGTGGGTTTGACCTTTGCTTATGGTATGCCTGGGGAAGCTCTCTTAAGCAGTAAAACAGAGCACTGGGTTTTCATGCTTCCTGGGTTTCTTCCTCATAAACTATATTTTATGTAACACAGCTTTAAGTCAGTTGACCCCTTAGAAACTGTGGGATAAGACCGCTAAGTTGGAGAAAGAAACACTATGAAATGTAGGCAGCTGTGCGCAGAAACAAATGTTGATCAGTAGTAACATTTACTTATTGATTTTTGCCTGTCATCCTATAAACATAACTTGAGCACCTGCAATAAGTAAACCAATGAGATTCTCAAGTCCATCGGCAAAGTAAACATGCCCTAAGAAGGTGTAATATTACAGACTGAGGGCTGTCTTTGAATTAGTGAAATGTGAGATGTATCATTTTCATGATGCAAAAAATTCCCATTTGTTTGGTTGAGTTACAGGGTGAACTTACGGGTTTGTTCTCTGATGTCAAGAGGTAGCTGAAATTTACATGATTAAAGACTAGAATTTTTTTTTTTAAGTTTTATTTATTTATGCTTACAGAACTGGGTTACAGGCCAGAGGTGTGGTGGGTGAGAGGATTCACCAGAGACAGAGTGGGGAGCAGAACAGGCAGATGGACTGAGATACACTGCTGAGGGGAGCAGTGGGCTCACCAGGACAGGTCTGCTGCGCCATGAGGGTCAGCTCCCTGGCGGGGGATCGAACTCATGCTGCAGAGGCTTCAGAGAGCCTCATAATGTGGTTCTTTAACTCGTTTTGCAACCAGGGAGAGCCCCAAGACTAGAATTGTACTCAGGACTGGTAGATGCTCACACTTCTGTGTGTTTCCAGAAATTGAGATGACACAGATAACCACCTTCTCTCCTGGTTGTTCATCAAGTAAATCACCAAATGGTCATTTCTTTTAGTGCTGATGGGACCTCAAAATTGAGTAAATAGGTGGTGGTTTGAAGAATCTGTCATATTTACTGTCTTTTTTTTATCATTCCCCTTCAGTATTTCCCCTCTTTTTCTCTTCCTTTGACTTTCTCCCTCAGTAATATATATAAATAAATTTCTTTCTCTCTCTTTCTCTCTCTATATATGTAGACACACACACACGCACGTGTGTGTATGTTTGTATGCAAATAAGCAAATATTAACATATAAAGATTCTGGACTTAAGAAGCAAGTAGGCCTTCAGTAGTTCAAGGGAAATTCTTGCTTCACTAGCAAGAATGCTAAGAAATTATAGGTTAATTTTTCTTGACTCTAAAAAGTAGTCATACTCCACTTGTGGATTTTCTGGAGCAATGCTCAAGAACGTGCATAAGCCTGTAGTTCAGCATTTGACACTGAATATACACTAGTACATGGCGATACACTGCTTATGGCATATCAGGGCGTACCGGCCTACAGGCAGAAGAGATAACTGCAAGGAAAGAATGCTACATTTTTTCCAACAAAGCTTTCTTCTGAACTTTCCTGAAGGTGAAAAGGATCTAATTCATGGTCAACACAAGAAATGTCAGCCATGGCACAGGAACAATTATGTGCGAAAGCATAGAGACAGGAGAGAATATAATGCCTCTGTGGAGTTGCGACTATAAACTATGGGCCTTATCCCACGGTTTCTAATTGGATGCGGGGGAGGAGTTCAGTAAGACTAGATCTGGCATGGCATTCGCATCTGCACGTGCTTCAGAAACTGGCTTTCAGAGCGAGGGCTATTACTCTTGGCAGCGTTTCCAGATGTCGCCAACTGACTGGACTGACATACCGATAAGGGACACTCAGGGCACAAGCAAACTACTAGTTAAACAGATTGGTTAGTGCCACACATGGGTTATGACCAGAAGGGTAAGTTGACATCAGGGTGTGGGACAGAAGTGACTCAAGTTAAAAAGCTGCAGTGTGTGTGCAGGTGATTGAGTTTTCAGTGATGTTAACCATGACACTGGTGATTTGGGGGAGTAGAGAAGCATGCTCAATCAATCATAAATCTCATTGCTGTCATCAAATGAGAATGGAGCAAGCAAAAAGTAAAAATAAAATGCAGTCGTAATTCACTTAATCAAGTTGAAAATGGTTAAAACTGTCAGTGTTTTAAAAATTGAGTATAATGTATGAAGAACTTAGCATGTTTAATGTAAGATAATTATAGCCATAGCACTTCAAATATTATGAATTCAGGTTTTAAAGAAAACTATACTATTAAAGAAAGCAATAATTTACTAAAATACATAATCAAAATTAAGTAATGTTGAAGTCTTCTAGAAATTTGCAAAGGTTGATAAATTACAAACTAGAGGCTTCTAATTCAACTCTGAAATTTATTTCCAGAAACAAGATTGGGCAGCATTTCAAATAATCCTGAGTGCATTAAGTGATTTTAAGACTTGAGTTTTTAGTCAGTGTGCATGCCAGATCTAATGTTTCTATTTTAGTGCCCAAATTTTTCCAGGATCTTAGATTATTTTCAGCAAGAAGATAACCATAACCCAACACAATAGGCTGATTCCTATGAGAGAAAAACTAGCAAATACCACTGGCTTAAAGAAATAGATGTCTATGTTCTGCCTTTTTTTTCTCTTTAGGATTTATTTATTTATGCATACAGAACTGGGGTACAGGCCAGAGGTGCAGGGGCGTGAAAGGATTCACCAGAGACAAAGTAGGGAACAGAATATGCTGACTGAGGTAGTACACTGCTGAGGGGAACAGTGGGCGGACCAGGAGAGGTCTGCCACACCATGTGGGTCACCTCTGGAGTGGGGATCGAACTCATGCTGAAGTGACTTTAGCTTCTTGGTGCTGTGCTTTAACCTGCTATGCCACCAAAGAGGGCCTTCTGCCTCTTTTTTTTTTTTTTTTAAAGATGTATCTATTTATGCATAGAGAACTGAGGTACATGCCAGAGATGCAGGAGTGGTGAGAGGATTCACCAGAGACTGAGTGGAGAGCAGAACAGGCAGATCATCAAAATACACTGCTGAAGGGAGCAGCGGGCGGGTCAGGAGAGGTCTGCTACGCCCTGGGGGCCATCTCTGGGGCTGGGGAGAGGTCTACTATGCCCTGGGGTCCATTTCTGGGGCTGGGGATTGAATTCACATGTAAACAGCTGTGGCTCACTTGCAGTGCTGTGTCCTAACCCATTGTGCCACTAGGGAGGGCCTATTTTCTGCCTCTTCCTTAAGCCAAATGTAGACCTGCTTAAAGAGTCCTCCAATGGGTGGCTCAAGGATCCAAGTCGCTTCAGTCTCTGGCTCCTTTACCTATAATAGGTGGTTGTCAGAAGCATCCTGGAGACCTTCTGCATGAAATATCACACACGGGATTTCTTGGGAGCCTGTCTGAAGGTGACGTGTGACATAGCCTCATACTGGATTGCTGTTTTGTGGCTTCCCCCAGCAGTTTCATACATGTACTCCAGCTCCCATCCCAAAGAGGAAGAACAGGCGGGGAGCGGAGGGAGAAGTTGCAGCATCTGCTCCTCATTCTGAAGGAGAAGGATTCATGGAGCCTCCATGTGCCAGCTGGGCTGCTAGGCATGTTCACTCACATGACTTCATCTTTGCTATGAAATTACACCACAGAGGGCCCTCTCTTGTGGTGCAGTGGATTAAAGTGCAGCATTATCAAGTTATTTGGAGCCACTTCAGCATGAGTTCATCTCTGCCCCGTAGGCAACCCACAAGGCATGGCAGACCTCTCCTGACCCGCCTGCTGCTCCCCTCAGCAGTGTACTTCTTCGACTCTGTCTCTGGTGAATCCTCTCACCTCACCCCCTGCATCTTTGGCCTATAGCCCAGTTCTTGTATGCATACATTAGTACATTAAAAAAAAAAAATTACAGAGTAGAACCGCCCAGTGAACTCTTTGGCTGCTCTTAGTTCATTATTGACAGACACATAGAGACACGTGACCTGAGGCCTATCAGTTCACTTCATCTTGAGGTCCACTGACTGCAGGACTTTGCTGCCCAGATATCCTGGGTTGCAAACCTGGCTCTACTGTTAATTAGTTATGTGACACTGAGTACCTTCATTCACCTCTTTAAGGTTTATATAATTTGGGACAAAACTAGAATATGTATATTTCTTTTTCTTTTTTTTTCTTTTTCACTTTTTTTCCTGGCACAGTGTGAGTGTTCCAAGAGTTAACTGGCTTTTGTTTTTTCCTTAAAATCATACGCTTTGTGAGATCATTCATATGTACAAAGTCTCAAGCACCTGTTTTATAATTAACTGATGGAATGAATTTGGCTTGCTATCAACTATGACTTGAAGAATATAATATAAAATGTGCCTTAAATACTTGACTATGAGTATTAGGAAAGGACAATTAGTCTCCATATTGCTGGCTTGAAGTCCCTGTGGAGATGACAATTAAATTGGGTACATAATAGAAAACTTACACCTGAATAACTGTTAAAAATTAAGCAATAGGAAGACAAAGACAAGGAATGAAGTAGTAGATATCATCCTTTACTAATGATAGATTATTCCTTGGGTACAAGTAGCTATGGCAAGAGGGATTTCTCTTAGGTTCTTGAAAATTTGACCCCTCATGGAGAAGGTATGCTGTCATTCAAGTTAGAATTAATTTTGCCCCAGATTTTCCCATTTTATGACTTCCAAAACATCTTGGACTCTTACTTCAACAAATGCTATATCTCAAGCCTTCCAGACCTTTCTTTCTACTTAATTCAGGTGACTCTTAATTCAAGTCCTGTGGCTGCTGAGTTATCACCTCCATGACTCACCTCCCTGCAGTGAGCTCGAAGGCAACACCAGCTCAATCACAGGTGCCAGGCTTCCTATGAAACATTTGCTCATTATTCAGTGTTTATCAAAGTGTTGTGTACAAAGGTGGTAGTGCTATTGTTCCAGAAGATACTACAAAGGCAAACTTTTTTATAGCCATGTAAATGGCATAAACATTGTGCACACCCTCCCATCATTTCATGGATTTTGTTGCTTAAAGTAATGCTGTGTAACCGTGAGCAGATAGAAAATAGATTTAAATGAAGTTACATTAAGAATAGCAGGGCTCATTTTCAGATTCTCAGAAATTGCAAAAATTTAAGACAGAAACAAGGGATAACTGATGTCACACAGGAAGAAGCGAGTGACTGCGTGGAGTGGACATGAGCTGAGTTCTGATTTAGAGACACTTCTTTCTGACCATATCATCAAAGCTAGTCTTTATTATTTTCTATTTATTTTATTCAGTTCCGCAAGGACTCATGCTGCCTTCGATCTCTGGTTTGAGTACTCACCTTTAACAAGCAGAAACAATCAGTCTCCTTCAAATCTTGTTCCTCCATTCTAGAACTTTTCAACTCCTAGGATGATAGAACTTTATTTTGTTAATAGTCCCATTTACGTAAAGACTGTCAAGCATTTCCTAAAAGGCGGAATTCTGTTCTCTCTGTAAGCTGTCCCTCCCATTTTCGTAAGTGCCCATGAATATTTGAGAAGACTGGCTATTTTGAGAGGCAAAAAAAAGAAAGAAAGAAAGAAAGAAAAAATTCAATAGATTAAATATATAATCAACATGGACAACACTCTCCAGTGTCCATGTAATCAAGCTAGAAATTGAAACCAGACTGGAGAGGCATGGTGATGGAGGATTATCGATCGCTCATGGTGGTGCGATGTGAGGATACAATTGTAGAGGTGTGAACCTATACATCAGAGCATTGTAAACCAATGTTAAGTCAATAAGTATTTAAAAACTGGCAAACAAAAGTCCAGTATAACCTAGAGACTTAAAAATCTTAGAGAAACACAGATCATGATGAACACACAAATAAATTGTTAATTCCCATCAATAGCTTAATTTTAAACACAGCAAAGTACATGATCATCAAGACTAAGACAGCATTGGTTGTGAGATGTATGGTTGTATTAAGTTCGTGAAGAGAAAAGTTTGTATGGTAAAATACCATACAATTGTTTCATACCCGAGAGGTTCTGTGTGTACCACACCACCAAGTGCATTAGTGGGTTGCCATACCCAAAGGGTGTTTCCTTGTCATCAGCAGAATTTTCTGCTAAGCCGCTGACATCCATTCTGAAAGTGTTGTTGGTGGTGCTTTGTTCATCTTCTGTAAGGTGTCTGTAGTCTCTTTGGGATGAACATTTTTTTTTAAAGATTTATTTATTTATTCATACAGAACTGGGGTACAAGCCAGATATGGAGAGGGTGAGAGAATTCACCAGAGACAGAGTGGGGAGCAGAACAGGCAGATTGACGAAGTACACTGCTGAGGGGAGCAGCGGGCGGGTCAGGAGAGGTCTGCCGCGCCATGTGGTCACCTCCAGGGCAGGCGGGGATCGAACTCATGTGGAAGTGGCTTTAGCTTCTTTGTGCAGTGCTTTAACCCGCTGTGCCACCAGGGAGGGCCCGGGATGAACATTTTTTTTAATATTTATTGATTTATACATATAAGAACTGGGGTGCAGGCCATAGGTGCAGGGGTGAGAGGATTCACCAGAGACAGAGTGGGAAACAGAACAAGAAGATGGAGTGAAATACACTGCTGAGGGGAGCAGCAGGGAGACAGGAGAGGTCTGCTGTGCCATGTGGGTCAGCTCCCTGGCCAGTACCCAGCTCATGCTGCGTGGCTGTGTGCCACCAGGGAGGGCCCCTGGGTAAACAAACTGAAGGCAGTTGTGGCTGCTGTAGAACTCAGCGTTTATGACACCAGTGATTTATCAGGAGCGAGGTCTGTAGGAGGGATGTGCTGGCGACTGCGGACTCCGTGAGCGGCAGTTACATCAAGACTGTGGTTTGGCTGATAAACGCTGGAATCTCATCAAGGTGGTGCTTCATGTGCCCATCACTGCATGTCTTCAACCTTCAGTGAAGGCATCTCAGGGTTCTAAGATGAGTTATAAATCCAACTTAAAATTGTATCAGAATTGATGAAATATATATTTCGAGAATATACAGTCCAGCTAAGGCATCACTAACAGGAAAATTATTTACAGGCTTTCATGTTTGCATTAATAAAATATGAAAATATTAGATCAATGAAGCAGCTAGTCTCAAGCTGTTAATTAGGAGACAAATCAATGTAAGGTAAGAAGGAATTCAATAAAGAAAACCAGAAATGAATTGCAAGTAAGAAGAACAGTAGACTAGCACAAATACAAAAGATAACTCTTTGGGGAGGAATAAATGTGCACATGTAGCTCACCTACTTAAGAGAGATAAAGGGACCCCATGAAGTCAGGAATGAAGAAATGAGACAGCAGTAACCACTGATAAAGGAGAAATTCTGAGAACGACCATGGTAAATTGGGAAATATGGACCCACAGTAATCTGTGAGAGCTCAGTGATTTGCGTTAAGATCTTTAAACTGCTGCCCTGGCCTGCACAGTGGAGGCCTTGTGGGAGGTGGGAGGTGGCTGGTGCTGCGGTGTCCTGTTTCAGGCGTCGGTACCACTAGCTTTGCCACGCTCCCTGCTGTTAGTACCGCTACTGCTGTCATTCCTACTCCGCAGCGCAACACGGGCCGTTATGATAGGTTATTCTGGGGGCGCCCCTGGAGACACGAGTCACCCAGCTGGAGAAGTTAGGAAGGTTGGCCGAAGAGTTGAGGACCGCTCTGAATCTTGGGGGACAGCTGGGAAATAGAGGAAGGGTAGTGAGAGAAGTTGATGCACACACGGGCAGAAGAGTGAGCGATCTCGGGGACCCACACATTGCAGGGCTGTTATATCAAAGGTGCATGCGGGGATAAAACAGACGGGTGTGCAGTGAAGTGCAGGCGTGAGTCAGGATGCATACATTGAGAAAAAGCTGTTTTATTGTGGATTTTATTGGCTTTTCTATAGGACATCCTGTAGAAAATTTAAAAATGGAATGCCTTGGGTTTGTGCTTTAAATTTCTTTGCCCTGGAGTTTAAATGCTTTATAGGGTAAATAAAAGAGGCCATGGTAAAAGTACTTCAAACTCTTCAGCAAAGCAAACTACAGCTTGCTGAAGTAGCTAAAAGAAGAAGAAGAAGAAAAAAAAAAAAACAGTGAATTTTGTTAAAGTGAGAGATTCAAACTGGTCATAACACACTCCGCCGATACACTTGTCTGCAAATTTTTTAGCAAGTTCGTTTCTTTTAGAGTTAGATGATCATGTCTTGTGCACAATAGTGTGCTGGAAACAAAGGGGGTGGTTCAAAAAAAAGAATCCCCAACAAGTAAAAAAAAGAAAGCCCGTTGGTAAAGTAATTACCCCCTTAGATCATTCTGAACTCTTTCTACATTTAATGATGAGGGTACATTTTGAAAAATGCCTTGGTGAATTTTGTTATTGTGCAAATATCAGACTACACTTACACACACTAGAGAGGACAGCCTTCCATACGCCTAGGCTGTCTGTAGGGACCATCATTATATAAAGAGTCTACCACTGACCACAAAGCCAGGAATGACTCTTATGCAATAATGCACCTCATCTAGCTTTATAAAGCTGACGTGATATTGAGGCATTAACATAAATAAACAAAACACTCAATGCTGGATAGAGGCTGAAAGGACTATTGAAGCCACTTGCCTTTATCTAATTCATTCTGTCCTTTGCACAATCCCCATTAAATATTAAGCACCCCAGTGTTCAGAAGCTTTGGATTTTCTTTCAGTGCAATTACAACTCTTGTGTCCACGGACACCTTGCAGTCCTGCAATCCTTGCAATAAACCACCGTTCTGCAAGTCTGAAGAGTTTGAATTTTACCTGTCCCTCCACCCTCCTTCTCCTCTCCCACTTTCTGCTGTGATGTGAGTCTGCACTGATCAGTTTGGCTTAACACTTGCAGACTATCTCAGCATGAAAATACTAATGCTCTTGCTACTTTTTCATGTGGAGGTGTGTCTCTTGCACTTAGGTGTGCAAAGTAGACAGGTGGACTGTAAAGCTTAGGAAATCACACAGCCCCAGCCCCTACATTTACATTTCTGAGTTTAACTGTCTTTTCTTCCAAATAACTGATCAGGTCTGCATGGCCATGTGGACTTTCCAATAATGGTAAAGCACACATATGTTAAAACAGCTGGTGTTGCTGTCGCCCAGATGTGTTCTCCGTGACCCTCCCCCTGCCTGGTCCTGGCAGCCTCTCCTGTTTATGGACTTTCTGTTACCACGTTCTCATCACCATCACTCAGCCTGTCATCTCAGGGGTTTGAGACGGACCTTTATAAGTGACAAGGAGGGAAGCACTGCTGGGGGGATTATAAATGAGCTGAGCTGAGGGCTCAGAAAGCAGGCTTGTGCTGCCAGATGGTACTCGAGTGTTGAAGTGACCTTGCTGACTGGAATGTTTGAAAAGAATGTGTGGGTGTAGATGGTTTACCTGAGGGCTGCTCGTGGCGCACGCCTAAGAGAAAGGCATCCAGGGTCAGACTTGGGATTGAATCCATCTCTCCACAGGCAATTTTAATACACATGACCTTCACTGATCATTTATCATATGTGATCTTCAGCTGCTTTTCATATAAATGAGGGGTCTTGAAACCTACAGCATAGTGTGGTCAGGAGGTTTGGATGTGCTGTAAGGGAGTTGTTCAGCTCCTGCCAGAGTGAGCCCTGAATCAACAGCGTAATGGTGATTGTTAATGCTGCTGATGATGGTAAGATTGTTAACATTAGGAACAGTGAATGTATTCATTCAGTAATGAATGTATTCACTCATGAATACATTCATTCAAATGTATTCATAAGTAAACCTATTTTCTAATGTTCTCTGGATTAATGATCCTGGTTTCCTGCCAGATATACAGACCCATTTTCAATTACAGCTAAAGATTAACTATGGTTTATACAGTTATATGTGTTTCCTACTTACTGGCATCCTCTTTGTCCAGAATACACTTTAGATTTTTGACCTCCCTTCATAATCTTATTTTCCTTATTATCCCTGAATGAACACTTGATATATATTCTCATTCAAGTAAAAAATCCACAAGTGAGTACTTTATTTTTTGTTCACCTTAATATCACCATACTTAGACCTGTGCCTGACATGCAGGGAACTGACTGACCTCCCATGCAGTCCAGATCCTACCTCTGTCCAGACCCGTACCCTGCTTTCCCCTATTTCTTGTCATCAAAAACCTTTCTATTTATGCCTTTTACTTACAAAATCTTACCCCTTCACCCACACCAAATCATCTACTCTTTTGAGGAGCTGAGCTTAAGACTCTAAAGTTATATTTCTCAGACTCCATGGCCAGTCAGTTTCTGGAAAGGTTTTGCCCATGGGAAAAGTAACTGGAAACTGGAAGAGAGGGAGGTTGGGAGAATGACTTTTGGGGCCCCAGGTGGGTGTCATTATCAAGCACTGGTCTGTCTCCCCCTTCTACTTTATAAACTGTTTGGAAGTAATATTTCTCCTAGAAGTTTCTTCCCACTGTTTCATAGAAAAATACAGGGCTTTCAGATACCCTGTGGCTAACTGTTTAAGTATATGTGAGGAAGCTCACTCCTCAAATATTCAACATTGTCATGAGAACAGAGGAACATCTTTTTTCAGATTGTATTAAAACATTCTACCTTGTAGTCTCCTAAACCATTTATGCACTGTCCTTATCTTTGCTTTCCCTAACTGCAAGCAAATGGCTGGCTAAACTATACATTAATCAGGTTTGCTTGCAAACATCAGTAAGCCCCAATAATATCATCTTATACCTATTAGTGTTGTATTTCTTCATGCACAATAAACCCCACTGTATGCTTAGTCACGTTGATATGGAGGACTTTGCCCTCTTTTCTTTTTACTCTACAGGATTAACATGAGCTTCCCTTTTTCTGGCCTTACAGAGACATTCCAGGAAACAGGGAAGAGGGCAAAAGGACTCCCTTCCTTAGAAGTCTAGCCCCATTTACAGAGCATCCCCAGATGGCCAACTCGATGACTTACATTTATATTTCATTGTCTACTCATAGTTTCATTACAGACTGGAAGATAATGGACATTTGCTAGTCTTAATAAAATCAGATTCTCTTCTTAAAGTAGAAACAGATTAGATATTGCATAGGTAAGTAGCCATTTCTGTCACAATGATTATAGGAGATTATTTATAAATGTTTAATGCTCGTAATTGAATTCTGTTAAAGGACATTTCGAATCACAACAGGCAATGCCAGCTTCCTGGACTGGCAGTCAATGTGGCAGGTAGCTGTGCTCCCAGCAGTTCCTTGATGATCTGCACAAAGCTGACATCATGCAGTATGGAAGTACTTTGATGACTCATCTTTTGTAAATTATCTTCACACCCTGTATCTCTGTAAGACTGCATTTGTGGGTTCCTTGGTAATCCAGACAGCAAGTCTCATTTTACTACAACAATACCTGCATGTCTTTTTTTCTCAACAGCCTTAAATCTCTTAATCCACCTAAAAATGAGACTTTAGGTCATGGGTTATAGTGAGGGTTGGCAGGATCTTTTTTGGACAAATTGTACAAGTCTTGCCATATATGTATGAATAAATGGCTATTTAGATATCTACAGTTGAGTAGTAAGTGGTATCATGTATTTAATCACAGAACATTAATTACTTAATAACATATTTTAGAACTGTACGAACTTGAATTAGAGAGGCATCATTTACACTTAGAAATATATCTCAAGAAGTCAAATACATTTTTGCTAGTATGTTTTAACAAGGGGCAGGGAAAGGTACAGAGTAGGCTAATGTAACTTCTCCTTATAATTTGTGGTTCTATCATTCATTTAACCATATGCCTAGTTTCTAAGACTGAAAATCTTAACATTTTCCTCTTTTCTGATGTCTTATATCCAATCACTACCTTGTATTGATTTGATCCCGCAATAGGATCAGTGTCTCCTGTTCTTTTTACATTGACAGTCATGGATCCACCCACCCACCATCTTGTATCTAGAGACTCGGACACTGGTGTCCTAACTGGTCTCCTGTTCCAGTCTCTTCCCAGACCATTCCACTCTGCACTGTTGCTGATGTTAATTTAAAAAGACTTTCAAACTCCCCCCAGCCTGTTTATGGTATGGTGCAAGAGGCTTCTCACAATCCAGGCCACACTGTATCTGTCAGCTCATTTTTTAACCTTCCCAGCAGGTGACTGTTGCTCTGGTGGTTCCAAATGTCTTTTTGTTTCCTAAGCCACCTACTTGTTTACCTACCGGATACTATTCTTTTCTTTTAATCAACCAAAGACAGTTTGCAAAATTTTTGTGTTTTATTAAACCTAATTATTTTAATTTTTATGTGTTTTATTAAACTGTATGCTTTTAATTTTTTTAAAGATTTATTTATTTATGCCGACAGAACTGGGTAACAGGCCTGAGGTACAGAGACAGTGAGAGGATTCACCAGAGACAGAGCGGGGAGCACACAGGCAGATTGAGTGAAATAGACTGCAGATGGGAGCAGCGGGTGAGACAGGGGTGTGCTGCACCATGTGGGTCACCTCACTGGCCAGGGATAGAACGTGTGCTAAAGTGACGGTAGCTAGCTTCTCTGTGCCGCCTTTTAACCTGTTGTGCCACAAGGAAGGATGCTATTTTAAATTTTTTTTTTAAATATAGTCATCATAACATCTTTCATTTTTGTACAATGTGTGATTCCCCGTGGAATCTCCACCACCCACTCCCCTGTGCACCATCACTGTAGTCCCTTGTCCCGGTCCCTCTCCCTCCTCCCCTACAGAATGTCTCTGAACTATAGTTGTCTGATGATTTTGATTTTTACTTTGTTATAGTTGCTTTTCTTTTCTGATTCTTTTTTGTTGTTGTTTTCTCCACCTTCCTCCTGTAAGTGTTCTCGGGCACTCTTCTATCTAAGCAGCATTCTCCCTTTGTGCTGACTCATGGAGACAGAGTTTGCCACCTGGCTATCCATATTCATCAGAAATCTCATTCCTCTTTGAAGTTTTCTCTAATTTGCTCAGATAGAATTAGCTACAAGTTTCCCCCGGGTTCCTTAAACCATTTGATATGCCACTAATCTTTTGAGAATCTACTCCTCACTGTCCTGTGAACTTCTTCAGGGTAAAGACTGTCTTACTTAACACGTTGTAGCCTTTTCCTCTCCACTCTCCAAAAGTTGCCTGATACGAGTAAATGGTTCTTAAATAGCTTTGAAACTAGTGACTTGAGGTCAAACCGGTTGCTTTAGGTGCAGATGGTACTGATGTGTGGCACAAAATACGAACGACCATGCAATGCAAACAGTTACCATTGTGGAATACTTCCCGTCAGGCTCAAGGCTAAGGCATTCATAGATTCACATTTATGAAAGTTTCAACTATTCTGTATTATTTTTATCTCTGTTTTATGCCATGTGCCTTTGGCCATGTAGCTAGTAACTAGAATTATTACTTTTCTGTACATTTGTGTGAATTAAAGTTCATGTTCTTAGAGAATACTTTTTAGTACCTAACTTATCAAACTATGGAAGCAGGAGGGAACTTGAATATAAGAAAGACAGACAAAAGATACCCCAAAAATCTATGATTCTACTTGCACATGAAAGGGGAATCATGGCTTCCTATTTCTCCCAGTATTAGCATTTTGTCATTTAATTAGTATTTAGGCTCTAAAAGAATAGATAGTTGGAGAGCTAAACTGTTATACCTACGGTCTCATATTTAAATGTTGATTTCTGATAAAATCCACAGGAGAAGCCCACTCTGGTCAACTTGCTCCTTCACCTTCGAAGACAGCATAGCATCTCTCCTGCAATTAACTACATACAACATCAATGTGTTACAGTAATGGGAATAAAATTAACCCCGATCCATTTGCAAGAAAGTACAAAAGAGACAGGATATATTGGGCAGGCATGGTTTTGGATTCAAGTAACTCTTTGAATGTTGAAGTCTATACATGAACATAATAAAGATAGTGGTCTAATCACAAACTCAAGGTAAAGACCATGTAGCTTAATATTTTGGATGTGTTAATTGTTCAGTAAAAAGATTTTGATTATTCTATTTCTTATTCTCTTCCTCCCACCTCTACAAAAGTTAGGAGATCCCCTCAGTTGATGTAAGGGGTAATATTGTCATGCTGAGTAGTCAAAAGACATAGAAGATAATTCAGTCCCTTCAACACAAGTGACCTGCTCCCTGCCTGCCCCATGACTTCTCATGAAACCCAGATAATACAAATATTTCAAATAGTGTCATTTGTTTTCTCCTCTTAACCCTCTTCCAAATCAGCTTTACCATTCTCTGCACTCTCTTTAATGCTTTAATACTTAATACCTTTAGGTATTAAGTATTAATACTTTACATTTTATATCTCTCTCAGCAATTTAGGTATTATTTCCTGAATCATCTCTATATTTAGTAGCTCCTCATTAAATATTTGATTAGTAAATGAAGGGCAGGGCCATTTATTAATTTGGCATTTTGTAATTTTCATTTCTCACGTCTTTTCTTCTATTTAGTCTTATGTTATTTATGAAGAGGTCTGTGATGCAAGGAAAAGCATCCTCAATTCAGAGATAGTAAGATGCAAAGAGTGTATTTTAAACTGTGTGTCAGGATTCACACAGTAAGGTAGCAAAGACCTTTAGTTAAAAAGCATAGCTTCCAGGTTATCTGTTCAGCAAGTATTTCATTCTACAATCTCACCCATCTGGAGAAATACTTGAAACACATAGAAAGTACAAAGCATTCAGTTGATGGAAGTCACTTGCAGTTTCTAGCAATGTTTAATGTATTTGTTGGATTTACCAATATGTACTAGTATACTTGTTGAAAATACACTTAGCTTTAAAAGAATATAGTAATCACTAGCATCACAAAGTCATAACCTTACAGAAACACATTCTTTGAGATGATAACTGATTATTTTAACATCTAAACTCGTTGAATGTAACATATTTTAAAAAATCATACCAACCAACAAAGTCATGTTTTTTAAATCCAGTAAAATCTGGTTGACATTAATGAGAAATTACAATTTCAAATGCATTACCCTTGTAAGATAAATCAAAGGTAACAGTAATTAAGATAATTGCAAAAGATATTTTGGGTTCTGTGTATTTGTGCAAGTGTTGAGAGGTGGAATATAAATGTGGAAGTATTTTTATTCACTTTCGTATCTGGAGCTTGAAATAATTTCTAGACCACTATTTTTTTTTTCCAAGTTAAAATCTAAAATTTGTGGATGAGGTCATTTATGCCCATGAGTACCCCCTTCCCCCAATTTTAAAACAAAATGCTGATTAAGGAGGTGTTTACTGCTATTGTCACCCTTATCTAAAATCTACAGTTTACTACTTGAGGTTTGTGATCTCTGCTTTCTTTTTTGTGTTGGCCAGGATTCATTTAATTATTTTTATTTGATACACGATAAGCATGTGTTATTACTTGGTTCTGATAGTGAAAACTAGTGAGGCATCATTAAATTCCTAACTATTACCTGGCATTTCTTTGGAGGAATTTAGACATGAATATTTATTGCAGAGCAACAATGTGTGCTCTTTGGTTACCTGTGACTGTACACCCTGCCCATCCAAGGAGAGGTGGAGTTGCATAGACAGAATACTCACATACGTTCATTTGGTAATGGCTCTTTAATATCGGTGGTGAATGACTTAGCCACCTCTGCAAATTAAATGGTAATGATAGCCACTTAAACTTTAATTATTCATGCAGACTCTTCTAAAATTGCTTATAGACTTCAACAGCCTCATATATCCCAGGGTTCAGCAACTTTTCAGAATGAGCCTATTAAAGCTTTCATTTATTTCTTTTGCATAGAAAAATGCATATTTTTCACAAGTATGGATAAATCTAGCATCTGACCAGTCAGTACTTTCTCTCTCACTCCTAAATGAATCACTGCCGGTGCATTCTCATTGGCCAGAGCTGGCTTGTTTGTTCACCCCTTTAGCCCAAGGTCTTCTCAAAAATGAATAGTGCAGAAGGTAATGGGATTCCTGAAATACAAACTTGGCTTCTTGTATTAAAAACTTGATTGCAGGCAAGCTGACATAAAAGAATAAATGATTTAACTGTTTGAGGGGTTCATATTATAATGATCCTGAGGAGTCAGAAAACGAGTGTTATTGAAATGGAGTGTCTTATGTGTAAAACTTAACATGAAAAGGATCTCTTGTTTTCGAGGACACTGGTAAACAGACAGGTACGGGAAGGATAGACATAGACTTTGCTGTACCAAGAGGCCAAACCACCATGCTGAAGGGTGGATGTGATAATATACCTCTGAAGCAGTGAGTTGACATAAGTCAACGTGAGGCACGTTGAAATCCAAGCTCAAGTGGATCCCTGGTGGCACAAGAGGTTAAGTCTCAGCACTGTGAAGCTGTTGGCAGCCACTTGGCCTGAGTTTGATCCCTGGCCAGCAAGCTGACCCACATGAAAGTTCTCCCCCACTGCTCCCCTCAGCAGTGCATTTCAGTCGATTGGTCTGTTCTGCTCCCCACTCTTGTCTCTGGTGATTTCTCTCACCCCTGCCTACATCCCAGCTCTTGTATGCATTAATAAAGAAATCTAGAAAGAAAGAAAGGAAGGAAGGAAGGAGGGAGGGAGGGAGGAAGGAAGGATAGATAAAGCTAAGCTCATGGGGTTTCTAAAACCCTCTCGAGATTTGGCATCTGCACCTGAGACTGTGACCACAGAAGCTGCATTGCCCCTGACACTCCCAAGAAAGTCATTTCCCCCAAGAACTGACACCACAAAGAAAGTTCCAGTTCTCAAGTGTGGCTACTCTCTCACTGGTCTTCTGAGACTAGGTCTAGTAGTTTGTAACCCCCCCTTCCCTTTACTGTCAATCAAATTGGACATCTCTATTATTGTAATGAGGTTGTCCCCCAACATAGCACATTGTAATTAGCTGTGTGACTGACTGGAGTCAGCAGTGAAACTGTCCCCAAAGCGGGCACTAGCACACCATGCTGTTGTTACATGTCAGAGGCTTCACGCCATCCCGCTGGTGAGCCCAAGCCCTTGAGCATACCTGGACTCCTCCGCTGAGGACAGCTAGTAACTAAATGGTGCTCTAACATTTGCTTCTTAGACATGTCGATCTGATGGTTCTGCAGGGATCTGTGCATCAAACTGAGTCACTTCCAAAACCAGGGAAAGCCAAGCGGGGCCATTGCTGTCCATCAGATTACAGATGATAGAAATCAAAACCCAAGTCCAGTGAGCTGTTTCTAAGATCACTTTAAGGGGAAAGGAAGCAGTAAGCAAATTTGTGAAGCTCATTTAGCCTTTGGACTTAGGAAATGAGCAAACAGACTTTCTTGTCTCTAGTGTCTAAGGAAATTGTGGTTCTTTTCCTTTCATTTTTAATTTTTAATGGATTCTCCCCTTAACTCCTGTTTTACTCCTTCCTATGAGCGAAGTGGCTGAAACAGAAACCACCTTCATCAGAGGTCTCCTGTTCACTTTGGACAACGGGTGGCAAACAGAAATTTCACTCTTCTTTCTATAGCCACTAATAAGCCTCCTAACGGACCTAAGGACACTGAAGCCTCCCTATAGGGAAAGGATTTCTTCCTTACTAATCTGTGTTTCCTCAACTTGCTCCAGTGCACATAACTAATAAGTGTGCAACCCAGAATCCTGCTGTGGCAAAGTAGAACAGTCTATGTAATGAGTTCGATTATTTTTCCCCACACAATTTAATAGACCAGTAACTTTAATACCGAAAAACAAAACAAACAAACAAACAAAAAAAAAAACATAGTGTTTCCAAGACAAATCAAAATGTGGTTCTAGTTGGCTCACTTGTTTCATTTTTTCCCAACATTGATGTATTTCCCCTCTTAATTATGTAGTATAATTGTTTTATATCGATAAGGACAAGCCTCATTGTTCTTAGGTGAGGCATTAATCTAAACACTACAGTGTGTACTTGTTGGCAGAAATTTCTTGAGGGTTACAAAAATTAAAGCTTCCTATTCTTTGTGAGCCATCATAAAAATAAATATACTTGGCTAGTTAAGCTTTCAAAGGATAATAAATCCAATGTGGTTTTCTCATCATGCACTAAATGATACAGATAGGGGTAGGACCCTACCATTGGGTAGAGGCTGCCATTGCAAATGCTGTCCCATGAATGAGAGCTGCATTTGCTGAGTTTTCCCAATAATATATGTCTTCTTCACTTGACCACACTATAATCACTGTATATATAACCAAAGTTATTTGATAGTTAGTACTAAAATATCGGGCTTCCGTAATTCTGCGCCTGTAGTTTTACTTGGGATTTTTTTAATTTTCCGAACTTTGATCTATAATAGGCACTTATGCATTTATAGGTACACTTTAAATTTTAATAAGGTTCAATTGCACAAACAGCTATGGTCCATTTGCTGCAAGGGCCTTTCATCTGAGTTATGGTAAACATGAAGTTCCAATAATCTGAAAACTAGAGGCATTGCACGAGAAAAGCCCAAAGGGACATGGCTTTAAGGTCAAGATGGGGTGTGTTAGGCAATACCAGGGCGACAAATTTCAATGTAAACCCCATGAAATATCCTTGGCAGCCCATTTGCATCACATCATTTCCTTATTTTTAGAATAGACATAAATTAGCTGTGGGAGGGAGACAAATTGCTTGAAGAGAATGAAATACTCTCAAAGGACAGGAGCATCATCTGAGTAGGGTCTGAAAAGTCAAAATCAAATGAAATAGAGCAAATAAAGCATGAATCAAGAGGGAAAATTTTCCATGAAAAACAATAAAATTAAGTAAAAAGCTATCCTCTGTGTAAGTAAACTGCTGAAATTATTTCTTTCTGCAAACTCAGATATTACTTGTGTGGGAGAATGAGAGAAAGAGTGAAAATATTAGAAAATATGGGTCCTGAGACCTAAATTTTAATCCCTAAGATATTGTGGGGTATAAACAATTGATATGTTCTTGCAAGTTCTTGGATTTGTGAGTAGTATAACAGAGTTCATGTTTTCTCTGCCCCTCCTGACCCAGGAATATGATCCCATCGTCCCTTCTCTTCGTTCATGACCCAGTAAGTCACAACCTTTTCTGAAAATTGATTTTCATGTCAGTATCATTTCTCGTGTTTCATGTCGACTCAGTTGAGATGCCCTTTAATTGCATCAGTGACACACGATGTGTTTTCCCTGTGCTCTGATCTCCAGGGACAGATCCTTCCATTTTTCAGTTATTTCTTAGATAAATCTGGACAGAGATCAGTAGTACATGGCTACACAGTCACACATGCATGGAGACTGTGCATACATTTGATGGCCAGTGTCTCCACAGAAATTAACAAATGGTGGGTCTGCAAAATAGTATTGAATATTTTTAAACGATCTGAAATTATTTAGAATAAAGTAACAGTGTCTTCATTCAAATTATGAAAGATTTTAATTGCATGAACTCTGAGTTCCCTGTGCCCTTCAAAGTAGGTGATAATTATTATTGTAATTATTTCTCATCATTTAGTCTGCTGATTCTGTAATGCCTGAAGTTCTATAGCGTTAGAAATCATGCTGTTTAGTCATAAATTGGACTGATCTTGGTAGTTTCTGATTTGGTAGCTTTTACAAGTAGGAAATCAGAGGGTTAGAAAACTAGATTATCCTTTTCAAACTTGCATGTGAATTAAGATCCTCCTGATTTCAAAGTCCATGTTCTCATCCATTAGGGTGAAAAGGTCCAGGAGGCAGATTCTTATGCATGGTGAGTCGGAACTGATTTTATCGAATGACCAAAATGCATTACACATAATGATAAAGGTTTAGAAAGTCACATTAGCAAAAAAAAAAAAATAAATGGCCAAAGTAAGAACTGCTTATGGCATTCATTAGCTTCTAGCTTCTTTTGCTCTTTACTGCTTAACACTACAAATCCAAGAGAGCAGAAACATCTGATCTCTAAATTAGATGTAGGTATCCCTAAACCATGGAGCTACCGTATTTGTTGATAAAACACTTTATAAAATGAAAGAATTGTTAAAAAGAAAATTGTCATTCTATCAGCTCCATTATAATTATCCCTTAAAGGCTGTCAAACTTGAAAGTCAATAATCTGTGAACATTTGCCAGCACTCTCAGTTGAATTTTTACTAAGTTACATGTGTGTTTCTTACTCCTTAAAAAAAAAAAAATCCATTGGCTTTGCAAAATTCGTTTACCTGAAGACCACACTGAGATGCAACAAACCAAAGCCACTCTCTCTCACATATGGTATTTGGAATCTGAAATTATTCTGACCAAGCACAGGTGTTTTACAACACACAGCTGTGTCCAGAGAGTGCCTGGCTGGGGTTGGCTTCCACCCTGCTGGCCCACCTAACTGGACCTGGACCTGGATTGATCTGTGATCTCTGACAAGTGCGGGAATAACCCAAGACTTGCTCACAGGGACCCCATGTTTATGTAGCCGTGTAGAGAAGGCCTCTCTGTTTAGGTGCTCTGCCTGTCTGGATAAAGTCAATGTACGTGTAATGAAAGGTATTTTCCAGACATGGCAGGGAAAGCCATCTCCATGTTCCTTATTCCACCAATAATTCAAGCCATGTAATCTGACATGGTCCAGTGATCTTTGTGCCCTGTTTTATTTCTGTGTTTTTAGTCCCATGACAATCATGTTTTAGGACATCTGTACACCCTTAACTTTGGGGTTTCCATTAGAGAAAGTCCAACCTGGAGAATTTGTTCCATCAAAAAGCAGAAGGCTTTCAAATGCTCCACTTTCCTGGAAAGAATCACCAAAGGTCATGGTTGTTGGGTCCATTCATGCTACAGTAATTGAATGGAAAAGGCTCTTTTCACAGTTGTGTGTGTGTGTGTGTGTCTGCGTGTGTGCACGGTTCACAGATTTTATTGATTTGCAGAACTGATGTGCATAACCAATATAGCATGGCTCAGTGATCTGAGTGCATGGCAGTGATTGAAAAAAGTAGTTCCCTGAATCAGAGATGTCGCTGTGCCATGCAGACATCGGTGGGTGGCCTCAGGCCACTTAATACAACTCCCTTTATGTCTGTTATCCCAAACTTAGCGAAGATGCCTGCCACTCATCTGCTTCTTGAGGCATTTGCCTGCCAAAGGCACTGTGCCAATACATGAAAGCAATTCTGTGAACTGTTAGCAAAAGGTTTAGATTGCTTCTGGCACTATCCTTCCACAAACCCATTCTATACCAGCAGAGAGCCTTTTGTTTAATTAAATAGTAGGCTGGAGAATAAATAAACCCAGGCAAAATCAAATTGAATAAGATCAAGATTCATTCACACATTTAACATTTATTTGGTACCTCTGTGCAGCATGCTGGTTTCTGGGTCTACAAAGAGGTTGAAGACACAGATGGAAGCAAAAAGCACCAGACAGTGCATAGAGAAGGTGGGCTGACAAGCAGGTGGGGGCACCCCAGTGAGGGAAGTCCATAAGGGAGTAGGTTCCCTGAAGCCTGGAAGAAGGGGGAGTGACTCTGTGGAAGATGAGGCAGGCAGGGGCCAATCAAAGCAGAGGGAGGGGCCTCTAAGGGCAAGAGAGGTAGCTGAAGGGCAGTTTATGCAAACATGGGACATATTTAGTGAAGCAGAAGATAAAGAAACAGTAGGACACACTGGATTTAGTTCTAATATTGGCAAAGAATTTTCCTTGGAATTTTGTCTCATTATGAGAGCTGATTATATGAGAACATAATAGAAATGTTTAGTTCTGTGTCTAAACTTTGGATTAAAATAGAAGCCTGAGGGCATTTTATTATTAGTGAAATAAGTCCAGAAAGATAAATACCTCATATGTTCACTCATGTGAAAGGTAAACAAAGCAGATAAACAAAACACAAATCCTTTGTTTTTTTGTTTTTAGATTTCTTTGTACATATTGAATTGGAGTACAGACAAGAGGTACCGTACCGGGGTGGTGAGAGGATGCACCAGACACAGAGTGGAGAGCAGAACAGGCAGATCTACAGAAATCCACTGCTGAGGGGAGCAGTAAGGAGACAGGATTCTCACAACAGAATGTGGCTACCAGAGGGGAAGAGGGCATAGGGCATAGGAATAGGAAAGGGGGCAGTTGTTTGGTGAGTGACGGAAACTG
>NW_004567113.1:48586497-48624141 GCF_000260355.1 Condylura cristata
GGGCGGGTCAGGAGAGGTCTGCCTCGCCATGTGGATCTCCTCGGGGCAGGCGGTGATGGAACTCATGCGAAAGTGACTTAAACTTCTTAGTGCTGTGCTTTAATCCTCTGCGCCACCAGGGAGGGCCAACAACCTCCTCATCTTTTTAACCAACCACTACTCTGTTCCTGCAATGTGCTTCTAGTCACCCCATCTCTTGATACTCCTGCGTCAGGCCTTCTCATCCGCTGTTCCCTTCACCTCAAACATATGTCTGGATTCATTTGCACATTCTTGCTCACCCAGTGACATTCACCTCTTGGCTCAGATGTTATTGTCAGAAGTCTTTACTGACTTTTCTCTCCAAAAACCAACCCCCTACCCCCATCCTTACCCTTCTCTTTTAGAATATCTTTCTCTACGCATTATGAAATATAGAAATGCATATGCTTAGCATCTAGCCCCCTGTAATGGATTGAATTGTGATCTCCCTCCCCCTGAAAAAAAAGTGTCTCTGCAGATGTGATTAAGGTTAGAAGCCCGGGAGGAAGCTTTATAAAAGATGGGAGAAGATAGGAAGAGCTCTTGAATCTCCCATCCTATATTAACAATGGAGGTGTTATTAGCAGAGGCTAATACACTAATACACCCAAAAATGCACCTTCATTTTCCCCTTTGCTACTCCTAACAGCCACATCATGTGGTGAATGATTACATTCCCTTTCTAAAACATAGTCGGGGCTCAGAAAAATCTCAGGGACATTGCCTGAGACCACATACACCAAGAGGCTCCATCCCGCAGAACAGCGGACTAAGGAGCGTTCCTGCGCCTGTGAGGCCCGGCCCTGTGCCAGGCCCATCAAAGAGCTCTGCCTGGTAGCGTTGGCATTGCTCGCAGGGAAAAGGAGCTCCATCCCCTTAGGCCATGACACCCGTGTATTTCTATGTCATGTCTAGTTTCTCATTCAAAGATCGGGGCTTCTGTGAGGCTCCTGCCCTTCCCCTGTGGCCCTGGAATGGAGGTTACCACAACACTGGAGAGGGGTGATGGCATCTTGAAGTCTTCTCTGGATGTGGTCAGTTTCTAAACTTCCTCCAGTAAGTGACTTTGCGTCTCTGTGCACCTGTGCTCACAAGGTTGCCCACTTTTTAAGCTCCATATTGATCTTTCCGATGCTGTTTCCTAGAATTCTTCAACTAGGCATCATAGGTTGGCTTTTTGTCAGCTTATCATTATCTCTGCCCAAGAAGACAGGGTTATGCTGCCCATGGATCCCCCGCCCTGTGTTTTTTTCTGGAAATGGAGCTTCTTGCTACTTTGCTTCTCTTGGGACAGTTTTTGATGAGGAACTTGCCAAAAGTTCGGGTGCAGAGGTTCTATGCCCAACAACTCAGCAGAAATTTTATTCTGCTGTTCTGTTTTAGTATCCTCTGTTTCCTCTGACTCTGCTTCGTGCCCCCCAGGAGGCCTGGGCAGAGTGGGCCATAGCAAGATAAGCTCCTGTCAGGAAAGGTCATCCCCCCAGAGAACCTAAAAATCTAGATGTTACCCAACAGGCTTTGCTGTGGCAACTACAGATAACACTCTCCTTTCCACGTTCCCTTCAACCTCTACCCTGCTCTAAACATAAAAGTATTCTCAGACCCAGAGATTTTCCACCTCCTTGGTTATATCTGATCAAAAATGGACAAGAAATCTTCCAGGGTAGGGATTTCTTATACTTCTAATACAGAAAAAAATAGCAAATTGCTCTCTGCTCACTGTTTATTTTGTCTTGGAATGCTTATTTTAGATGCTTATAATACTTCCTCTAATGCAAGATTGCAAAACTACTTCAATCCATGAAATGAATTTTAAAGAAAAAAATCTTTCATTGTTATTATTTTTTGTAAATTAGTATTGTACTTGTGTTTCGGTTGTGTCCAGGAAGACCTGTATTATACTAATCAGTTAGTGCTTTCACCCCAAGATCTTGAGTTTGTGGTTTGAAGCAGTTATTAGTAAATGGTAAAAATAACAGTTTATTTTTCCACATAATAGACTTTAGGGACCAAATATTGGGACCAAATACTGATCACATGGATTGTTAATATAATGTACTACATTGATTCTATACCTACGGACCACACAGAGAAGGTTGCCTACATGTCCATATTTTGTGCTAACTGGGCTTTAAAATTCAGCTCTCACCTCTCTTCTACCTACACAATGAGACACTGACCAGGTAGAACTGGGCAAGGTGAAGCCACTTTTCTGTGTGAGGACACAGGATCCATGAACAAATTTGCTGGAGTATTTGGAGTATTTTAATTACACTTGCAATCAATCCATTTTAAGTGGCATCTTTTCTCACAATCTGACATTTGCTCCACTTTGTATCTCAACTGCTCCCTATGCTCTTCAAAGGTGTGTTGGTCATTTTTTCTCTGTTCCTTTGTTTGGTTTCTTTGTATTGAAGTTTGCGTGAATGCAGTTGTCTGGTTTTGTGCTTTTCCTTCTGCATGATCGTTGGCAACATCCCCTCTAGTTCATCCATATTGGGCAAATGGCAGGATTTCCTCTTTTTTGCTCATAAGTAGATTTGATTGTGTAAATATGCTGTGGCATTGAGGCTGAGGGGGCATCAAAGGGGCTCAGTGGATGGTGGTGGAGAGTCATGGGTGCTGTGGTGGTGGGTGTGGCGTGGCAGCTTGCATCGTGAGGGGTGTGACCTGTGCTCCTCAGTCATAGATAGAGCTATGTGCCAGTGTTAGTCAGAAATAAAGCCATTAGAAAAGAGAAAAGACCAAAGCATTTCTTTCTAGTTTTTTTAGTTTCTTAAGCTCTACACTTTAAGATTTACACATATTATTAAATAAATACTTCTAAGTTGGGGCTGAAGTATACTTTCAGGATTCCATTGTGATTCCTTTAGCTTTGAATTAAAAGTGCTGTTAGTATTGTGTTTTAGATAGATAGATAGATAGGTAGGTAGATAGGTAGATAGATAGATAGATACATAGAAGAACTGGGTCCAGTGGTATGGTGGGTGAGAGGATTCACTGGAGACAGAGTGGGGAGCAGAACAGGCAGATGGACTGAATACACTTCTGAGGGGAGCAATGAGCAGGACAAGAGAGCTCTGCTGTGCCATGTGGGTCACCTCCAGGGCTGGGGATCAAACTCGTGTTGCAGTGGCTGGTGATTGCTCGATTGCTTGATAGTAAAAGTAGACAGTACTTTTTATTCAAAGCTAAAGGAATTATAATGGAATCCTGAAGGAATCCTTCTAGTCCACTTCTTATGAGTATTTATAATAAATTCCTGTAAATCTTAAACTCTACAGTTTAATACACTAAAAAAAAAAAGGAAGAAATGTAGTTGGTCCTTTCTCTTTTCTAATGCATTATTTCTGATGAGTAACACGGTACACAGCTTTGTATATGAGATTTTAACCACTGCACCATCAGGGAGGCCCACTGTTAATAATCTTTTTTTTTAAGATTTATTTATCTATACATACAGAACTGGTGTATAGGCCAGAGGTGCAGGAGCAGTGAGAGGATTCACCAGAGACAGAGTGGGGAGTAGAACAGGCTGACTGATGGGAAGTAGCGGGTGGGTCAGGAGAGGTCTGCCGTGCCTCCGGGGTGGGCAGGGAATCAAACTTATGTTAAAATGGTTTTAAGTCATTTTTTTTTAAAATATTTATTTATGCATGCAGAACTGGGTACAGGCTAGAGGTGCAGGGGCATTGAGAGGATTCTTCACCTGAGACAGAGTGGGGAGTAGAGCAGACTGATGTATGAAATGGATCACCTCTGGGTCTGTGGATCAACCTCATACTGAAATGGCTTTAGCTTCTCAGTGCTGTGTTTTAACCTACTGTGCCAGCAGGGAGGGTCTGTTAGTATTGTTTTTAGCCAAAAAAAAAGAAAGAAAGAAAGAAAAAAATAAAGATGCATTTGCCCTTAGGTGAAGGAAGCCCAAGACTCCATAGGCTGATGAAAGGAGCAGTGTGAAGGCCCTGTCTGTGCCAGGCAAGCTTGGGTATTTTGTATATGCTATTTAATCCTCATGAAAAATTCTGCTGTGCTCTCTCCAAGAGGGAAACTTAGAACCCTAAAAGCTCCACATTTAACAGTTTTTGGCAGAGTTGCATCCTTTCCATTGAAAGAATAATAATTAAATTTTTATCAGGTTGTCAAGGATGTTTAGTCTTCAGGTAACAGTTCACAGCACTAAGGCACAGTGGACTGTCACATTCCTGTGAACTGAAGCCAAGTCCAGAGATCAGTCAATAATTCAGGAGGGAAAGTTCCTAGTATCGTAATGGAGAGGAGATAGGAGCTGGCCTGTGGGTTTAGTGCAGGTTGAAATTGCAGTTTTTCGGTGTGGAAAAATTTATCATTAGAAATTAGAAGAACCAAAGATTCCAGTTGGTTAGATTCTGCCAACTTTATTCTCTGCCTCATTGCACTCCTCTTCATCCATCTAAGCATGCTTATATGTTTACCAAATGTAATCATGACGTTACAAGAAAGAGTTCAGCTTTTAAAAAAGATAAAGTAAAATCCGCAACACTGGTTTATAGGCCAGTCTCTTGCCTGTTGAATTTTCTCATAGTTGTTTCAGGAACAAGTGCACCAAAGTCAGAGGACTTACAGCACTAAAGATGGGTGAGTGCCAGTAGGACTGAGCTGGCTCACTTATCTGTTTTGTGTTCAGCTTGCCTTTATTGAAATGAATCCCAGCCAAATACTCTTGCCTATAATGTAGGGACCCACTGATGGTTGTCTGCGGAAGGGTCATTGAAGGCCATCTAGCGCAGCTCCCAGATTTAACAAACAAACGAGCAGACAGCATTCGGGGGCATGTTCCTGGGCAGAGGGTGCTGTGGAAGCTGAACGCCATCTCATTCACAGTTGTCGTCAGAAGCCCAGCTCTTCTGTGTTCAAACCCAGACCTACTTCTTGAGCAAGTCCCTTGATTCTGTTTTGCTTCACTTTCCTCATAACAACCTCTGGAAGGAATAAGATAATAAGTTTTTGTGATTTTAGAAACAACATATAATTGTGGCTTTTAGTGCTAGTGATTAATAGGAGGAGGAGGACAGGGCATTGCATTGTGTTTCTCTAGACCACTGATTCTCAACCTGGAATGATTTTGGTCTCGGGATGTCTGACCATGATATTATTTACTGTATTCCTTCTACTGCATGATATCCTGTGGTCACTGTACTATACAATGGGGACATTTTCAGTTGTCATAGCACCATATTAGAGGATGACTCTGGCATCTAGTTAGCAGAAGCCAGGGAAGCTGCTCAACATTGTATAATGATCAGGTCAGCTATCAACAACAAGGAATTACTCAGTTCAAAATGCATGTATACATATAAACTTACACTTATTTAGCTGACACTTATTAAAATCTAAATCTGTACCTATCTTCCCTCTTCCTGTCTTGTACATTAGACCCTGTTGCTACAATGATGCTCTCTAACAAATCATCCCAACCTCCATGGGATTTCAACAGCAAATGTTGATCTTCTGAGCCAGAAGTGTGCAGCTGACTCTATCCTGCTGACCCAGACTGGCTTCCGCTGGGAGGCTCAGTGACTATCAGATTTTGTCAGATCTGCTCCATGGTGACGTGTGTTCATGTGCAATTAGAAAGGAATAGGTTTTATCATGCTGGATCACAAGGGCATTAAGCCAAGTCAAACTTCATAAAATGCATTTATGATCACATTTATATTTTTTCTGGGCTCAAAACAAGCCACTTGGTCAAACTCAGTGCATTTTGCTTATAGTAAAAAACGAGATTGGATTGAATTTTTACACAAATTTTATTTCCAATGCTCACACCTTCTTCTTGTTTCAGCGAGCGGTAATGTATATGTTTGTCTTGAGTTTATTTCATCTGCTTCTTTGTACCCCCAAAATTGAGACCAGTTAGAAAAGCAAGCCATATTCCATTCAGCTTGTCATTCTGTGGCATACATCTATGTTTTCCTGTATTTGTAATCATATGTTAATATATGCATGAATATGGTTAGTTTGTTTGAGACAATAATTTAATTATAGACTCAGACGTTCCACAGCATAAACAACTTAATGGTGAAGGAAGACATAAGAATGGCTCAAGCCCTCAGAGTTGATAACAGAGTATAATTATGAAATGATAAGCCAATTAGGAGTTGCAAATACTTTTAAGAAAACATATATTTTAAAATGCTTCTTCTATTCTCCTGGAGAGTATACCTCTCTTTCAGAGGAGAGAGAAAAGACAGAATGTGGGGTCATGACGACTCCTGTTTCTATTTTACTCCCTCTGATGAATTTTCTCTCTCTCCATCTCTTGTTCTTTCTGTGACTTACTTCCTTTCCTTGATATTGGCCAGGGTGTAAGAATCCTGTAAAGTCAGCTTTGTTCCTCCTTGACAAAGACCATGTGTACAATATGACATTTTGTAACCCTGATGTAATGTCTGTGTATGTGGAACTGTAAGAATGGTCTTGAAGACTCTTTACCCATCTATAATTCTCTCCTCTCCAATATGAGTAGAGTCTGAATACTATGAGGTATCATACCTACAACCAAGTTGTTACCTGTCAGAGTTATGATGATACTAGGGAGATCATCTGGGTGCACCCAAGCTAATCACACACTTTCTTGAAAGTGTAGAGCTTTCTCTAACTGTGGACAGAGAATCAAGGCATGGAAAGGATAGGATGCATTGTTGATAGTTTGAAAATTGAGGGGATCATGTAAAAAATTATCCCCAGGGCCAATACATAGATAGCCTGCCAAGAAATGGGGATTAAACACCTACAACCCTGAGGAACAGAACTCTGCCAACAAGCTGAATGAGCTTGGATTGCAATTATTTCCTAGAACTTCCAGATAAGATCCCAGCCAGCTGATATTTGGATTTCAGCCTGTGAAATATTCAGTAGCAAACCTACTTAAACATGCCTAGAGGGGCCTCCCTGGTGTTTCAAGGAGTTAAATCTCAGTACTATCAAGTTATCAGCAACCATAGCAGCTGAGTTTGATCCCTGACTAGGCAGGTGACCCACATGGTACCTTCTGTCTCCCTGTTACTCGCCTCAGCAGTGTACTTACTCAGTCTGCCTGTTCTGCTCCTCACTCTGTCTCTGGTGAATACTTTCACACATATCCCCACCTCTGGTCTGTACCACAGGTCTTTTAAGCATAAATAAATAAATCTTAAAAAAAATATTTTGATCACTGCCCATATACTTCCTAGGTTGGACACCACTAGAAATGTTTACAACACCTTTGGATCAACTTGGGAATAAGTGGATGTGCAGATTTGTGGTACTCACATTTGTCCAGCCATTCCTGCCCCAGGATAACTATCCTTAACTTCACTATCCATAAAAGTGATCACATTATGAAACCTAAACATTTTCCTAGATGGAATCTGAAATGTCCCTCCTGTTAGGGACACAAGAGGAACTGTATCACAGAGAAGTTGGAATGGAAAAGGACAGCAGGCCTAACAAATTGCAGTCATGTCCTCTCACTTTCTAAATATTACAAAACCAGTGTGTGAACTTGTTGACACCCATGATGGGGCAGAACACTTTATAAGCAAGTGTTCTGAAGCCTAAGCTTCATGTTGCCATTATAAATTTGATAGCACATGTGGGTATAGTATGTGTTGAATGATAAGTTTTTTTTTTCTTTAAGTTACATTGCATTGTATCATCATGTAAGTTAAATTTCAGGTATGCTTCATTCAAAATCAACTTCTGTATCTACTACAATAAGTTTACCACTGAAAGTCCAATTCTATCCTTCATGATACAATTGACTCCCTTTACCTGATTCAGCCATCTCCTTGTCCCCGTCACTTCTGGTAATAAGTAATTGTTCTTTTCATTTTTTCAAACAGTGATCCCCATTCCCCTGCCACCACGGCCCTCCATATAGTCAGATGACAGCTAGAGCCTGAGTACCAGGAGGCTGACTCTAGATTGTAAAATCATTTCCTTGATAACTTGAGAGTTGTTGCTCTAAGTTAAATTTGCCCTTATGAGCAGACTTACCCAGTGTTCATTTTTAGACAGTTTTACTTAGATCAGGGTTAATTACATGTGTGTCTTTTCTCCAGAGATGCTAGTTAGTGTTACATTAAGAAAATAATGAATCCTTGGCTAAATTGCTTTTGGAAATGCTGAGTTTACAAGTTTCCTTTAATACAGAAAATTTTCAGAGCCCCTAGTCTGCTAAATATATCATGCTTTTCCCAGGAGCGATATACCATGTAGTTTCTAACTTTTTGTGATCACAGTAATTTGGGTGAGAGTGGGGAAGATCTCTGGTGCAGAACCAGCTGCTTAGGACTTAAAACACCCCCCACCAGCAGTCCTTGGTGTAGTCACTCCTGTGACTGCAGTGTGGTTAGGGGTTGAATCTTCTCATGTTGTGGAGTAGATTACCGCCAGAATCTCTCTCTCTCTCTCTCTTTTTTTTCCCCTTATTGTTTTCTTCTTTTTCTTATTTATACCATCTCCTTTGATGTTCAGTGCTTAACATTATGTCACTTTTCCATCAATAGGATCTTTATTTCTACAAAACAAAGGAACAGAAAAACTAGACCAAAACAAACCACAGCTCTCTGAGTGTAGAACTGAAAAAAACAAAAGGGGGAGAGTGAAGGAAGGTAGAAAAGGGGCAAGTAGGATGGATGCTTGATGGTAGGGGCTTTGGTGCTTTGTGGGGGAGGGGCTTGGTGTCATGACTTGCAACTGAACAGACCTGAACCTTTACTACCAAATTAAACACATTGTAAACCGTCGTTACCTCAGTGAAAATAGTACAATAAAGAAAAGAAAAAGAGGGCCCTCCCTGATGGCGCAGAGGGTTAACGCACTACACTAAGAAGCTTAAGCCACTTCCGCATGTGTTCGACCCCCACCTGCCCTGGAGGAGACCACATGGCGCGGCAGACCTCTCCTGACCCACCTGCTGCTCCCCTCAGCAGTGTACTTCGTGGATCTGCCTGTTCTGCTCCCCACTCTGTCCCTGGTGAATCCTCTCACCCTCCGCATCCCTGGCCTGTACCCCAGTTCTGTATGAATAAATAAATGAATCTTAAAAAAAAAGAAAAGAAAAGAAAAAGAGTCTTGATTTGTAGAAGGCAGCTCCTGTAAATACTACAATGTCCTCCCACAGAGCTTTGACTTTGATTATACCTAAGGGGCAGTCGTCTCTCCTCAGCACATACTCACCTGATGTCAGTCACAATGTGGACATTTCAGTACTCACAAATTTAGCTATAACTCATGGTTGGAAAACTGCTGCCTAGTCTGTGTACGTGTGAGGTTGTCTATTTTTGTTATTAAAGGTTGTTATATGGCAGTGTGATTTTATAGTATAAAATAGTATAAAATGTAAGACCTCTTAATTATTTGGACATGTGCCTGTTCTGTAAAAGAAAAAAAAAAAAAAAGTAAAAGCCTTCCGGTGATACATTGTTCCCTAGGATTTGTGCAGAAATATACTTGGAGTCGTCACATGGTTTAGCGGAAACAACATTTAGATTTTCAACCTGAAACTTAATTTAAGTGCAAGGTCCAGTAACTCTTTCTATGGGGATACCAGGTACTGACACCTGTGCACTTCAATCTTGCCATGTGTCATCAGGCAAGTTGGCCAACAGGTCAGTGTTCTTACAGCGCATTTATAGAGTTGTCTCTGCGATGAAATGGACACTCTGTGAATGTTAATTCAATCTGAACATTAATATTTCAGTGTCTTCCCATTTTCTTTAGGTCTGATACATGTATATAAGCAAAGAAAACAGTGCACACATATTTATTTTCTTTATTTGTAACACAAGACAATCAGTACGATTTTGAGGAATCCCCTAAATCCATTCGCTACTTTCTATTTCTCTCTCCACTCTCTCCTCTCCTCTTCCCTCCCTTTCTTCTCCCTTCCCTCGTTTCCTCCCTCCCTCCCCATGGCTTCCTTCTCTCTCCTTTCCAAGTGCCTTTCTAAATGGGGCACTTTCTGGTGTTTTGTTTGTAATTTAAGAATTGCATTTCCTGAATTTGGGAATGGCATTTCAGCTGACGTGATCCAAGAAATGAAACTGGAAACCATCCCAGGCTCTTTCATTCATGGGATCCACATGCTATTTTTATGTATTGGAGAGATTTTTGAGAGCCATCTGCTTCCCAAAGTGCATAGTGGTCTCCACTCCATTTCCCCTAGCTAGATGAGGTCATAGTTCTTAATACAAGGAGGTTGGCAAAGGGACATTAAAAACATGATCCATAAAATAGCTATACTGGTGCTTTAGCATTTCTTTGGTGGGGGTGGAGAATCGAGGGGATGGAAAGAGAACTCTGAATTGACATTTTAGACCCTGGGTTTGCTTGCAAGTATCCCCAGAATAGTGAAACACAAATTTCTAGTTTTCACAGTCTTTAGAAATATACATTGAAGCCATCTTCTTTAACCCTCCAAAGTCTCCAAGCATAAATCTCCTGGGTAATCTTGTCTAGCAGGAACCTTGTGACTAAATCCGGCTTTAGAGCCAAATGTGTTAAAATGATGATGATACTGAGGCATTCAATTGCACTAATTGTAATATGGTGGAAATTCTACAATTAGTTCTTGACTTTGTAAACCTAAATTAAGTTTGGTCAACCTGAAAGCTCCTTGAGATAATCCCTAACTGGATTCACCTTTACAGCAGCTGCTGCTCCTTTCTTGCTTGCATCAGTAGTCACTACATCTGAACAGAATGGACCAGAATGGATTGGTGTGAATGGGCTAGAAAAGAATAGAATGGCAGGGAAAGGGAGGGAGAGATGGGAGGTGGCAGGGAATGGCATGCTGGGCCATAGCATGGAAGGAGTCGGTGTTACAACTTTAGTCAACGTTGGAAGTCTGGTGTTGTTACGTCTTAGCACCATAAACATGATCTGTGACTCTTAGCAGAAATATTTAACGCCCACCACCACTTGCAGTCCAGCCAATAGCTGCACCAAACCCTGCTGGAGATGGCTTGACTGAGGTTTCAGATGGGGATCTGCCTAGTGGTGCCCTTGGTCTCCTGGTCTGGACTCCCTCAGGAAATGTGCTCTGGGGTGTGAGCCATGCAGGCAGCCATCCATCTTGTCACTTTAGCAGGCAGGGCACTTTCTCTGCATGGCCATTATCATCATCTCTTTCTGTGTCACAGTGGTCCTGACAGAGTGTGGGTAGTTGGTAGCTCGGGATTGTATAGTTTTGCATATGTGATCTATACCCTATACCTGTGAACTCGAGTGAGTTATTCGTTGTTACTCAACCTTTATTTCTTCACCTGTAAAATTCGGATAATAGAACCTACCCCAAAACATTTAAATAAAATGAAAATAAAATCTATGTGAAGCCCTTGGCATAATTGCTGTTCATCTCCCATGCTATACTAATGTTAGTAATTATTGAAAGGACAAGATGCTACTGACCTGACACTTCAGTGCACTGTGTGGTGTTTAAAGGCAACAGATCTCCCCACACTGCCTTTGTGTTAGAAGCTACAAGCCATTGGTCTTGTCAGACTTACTCTAACCCGCTATGCATGGTCGCCATAAGCTCGCGAGTGTGCTAGGACTTTGTATCCATTCTCTTATTAAATCTTCAGATTCTATGCAATACATCCTATTCCCAGCTTAGAGACGAGGAAACCAAAGCACCAAAATGATAAATACCTTACTGACAATCAAGTATGTAGCGGGTGATAAAGCCTTAATTCAAACTCAGCAATCTGGGTATAAGGCAGAATCAGCTACTGTTCTCTGCATTGTTGCATCATTTGAGATTTTTTTTTCCTTCCATCTCCACATTTTTTCTGCAGATGTCACCCACCCTTCCTGATGTATCTGCTTTTATCATTCCTCTGAGCTCAGCAACTTTCCAGAGCATTTGTTTTACTATAAATCTATCTCCATTCTTGTAAATTCCTAATGTTTGGCAGAATTTGTGCCAAGTTTCCTTTTCTATCACTTTGGTCCACCCAGCTTCAATTTCTTAGTAAGTGGGTTTTATTAGATTCACTATAAAAGAGTAAACAAAATACCTAGCTAACATAGTAATTGTAACGAATGAGGCACTTATTAAAATGCTTTTCTGCTTTCTCTTTATTACCCATCCCTATTCAACCCAAATCAATTCCAGTACATTTAAAATCTCAACATGGCTATTCTCCAGAAAGTCATTATTGATCACGATCTTTTCCTATTGTATATGACATTTTGTATGGATGTAACAGACAAAATAGTCTAAAATGAGGCAGGAAAGCGATGCCAGTCGGCAGCTGACAAGTTATTGGTCTGGATCGCATTTTGATATGGTTCTCTATCACTTCTGTTCTTTAAATGTCAGTAATCCATCAAGCAATGAGCAATTTTCTTTGAGTCAAAGTCATCATACTTCCATAGGGGAGCGACACCTTGAACAAAGAGCAGGAGTGAAGTACCAGTGGCACTGCCCACTCACATGATGAGGTACAGGCTTCCTCTGGTGTCAGACTCTGCATTGGATCTTCTGTCTTTCCTTTGCTGCCTTGAGATTTCGAGCAAGTTATTCACATTTGGTAACATCAGCCTGTCAGAGAGGAGGGAGACAAGACAGAGAATCAACGTGCTTGAAACTTTACCAGCTGTTCCACTGAAAGTTCTGATTCTCCGGGAAGCCTAAGTCCCAGCAAACATGGCTGGCTGGTCAGTCTGCCAAAACCATGTGAACCTGCCACGCCATGGCAGGAAAATGCCTGTGAACTGGGCTTTCAAGCTTACAGGTGTCATATTCAGGATTTGGGGCATGGAAACCTCTTGTAGGTTATGTCGCACAGAATCAGAGCTGGGGTCTGGGGTTCTTGTGCAGATGTTTTCCTGTTAGTAGCAGGTGAACCAGAGGACATGAGGGAGGTGTGGTAGGATGGGCGAGGCAACTCAGTTCACCTGAAGACCAACCGATTCTGTGGAAAGTTCTGGCTTGTGACTGGCACCCAGAACAGCCCCACTTTGGGTGAAGACTCTGGCTCCTGTACCCCACACATTCAGCCCCATCAGCTGCAGGCCATCCCCATGGGTCATTTCTGACCAAGGGGGATGCTAGGTTTCGACAATGCATGTTTCAGCTTGTTCCAGCCAGGATATGAGTGGGCTTCACGAGTGCCCTGTGCAGTGAATCAGGAGTTCTCTTACAGAACATTCTAGAGCTAGGTTAAGTGGAAGAGCTCCAAGTTCATGTGTTACCGTTTAATGGTTTCCATTTTGATATTAGGATGTCCTGCAGCTGCCTGAATTAACTGAGTTTAAACGTTTATGACGGGTTATCTCCAGCAGATTTTAATCCTGTTTGAAACAAGGTAGTTTGTCATTATAAACAATACTACACTTGGTTCTGGTTGGCATGTAGAAGAGAATATACTGTTGTATCTGTAATTCACTTATTTTCAGTGGGAAGTCAAAAAAAATTCTTTAGATGCAAATTCAGAAAGAAATGAAAGCTGATATTTAAGTCGCGGATAATATAATGTAGTAGATCCCTGCAATTTGATACAAATGCCAAGGTTAAATAGAATGCATCTTCTCCAGGGATCCATATAATTTAGAAAATGTTTCAATTAGTCAGCAAGCTTAATGTTGCTAATTGCCCATCATCAACTGGGGGGAAAAAAACTTAAAGGCAAAGTGCTAAATTAACTCAATAGCAAGTAGATTTTAACCTAGTCGGATTTAGAGATTTTTCTAAAATCCTATAATAGATGGTGGAATGATGTTTTGCTGGCAGATGTGGTGCCCAGCTTTTATTCCTGATATTTCTAAGTTGTAATCACCTCAAATTAGGTGCATCTAAGGGCCACCTGTACATACACAGGGCTGTGCGAACAGCCCCTCAGCCACATGTATTTGCCAGAAGTTTCTTTCTACCAAAAAAATTAAAATAGAAAAATGCTGACTCTAAAATATTCTTTGAGCTATTGTAATGCCTGATCCAAACTGAGTCTTGGGGAAGTTAAATATATTGTGTTGTTGATACATAAGCTGTGTTTGTCTGAAAATTAAAAATGATGATGCCAATGATGGAAGGAGTAGGTACAACTTTCGAAAGTACATTTCACTGTTCCTGGTGCCTGGTACGTGATCAATAGGTGTCAGCTATCGATTATGGCATGTGTAGTGACAGCTGAAAGAGAAGACTTCTGAGTTTTCTACCCATTGTGAATTGCAGCTGATTAGATTGAGCTCAATCATCTCTGCTTTCTGAACGTGATCAAAGTATAAGTTTCCAGGACACGCAATGATGCATTTAATGTTTAAAAACACCAGACCTTCTCAGATTCACCAGGCAATAACACTTTCCTCTTTTATCTCCTAACACCTGGGATCATGCGTTAGAGACTATAATGTGGATGATAATGTCTCTCTCGACGGTTGTTCCTGGCTCTTTCCACTTAGCACCCTGCAAAGGAATCGTAGGATTTATTACTTCCCAGGGTGACATTAAAAAGTATAACAAGCCTGGAAGGTGATCTGAGAATATTTCATTGTAATAAACCTTCTTCAAGAGAAAATATGGAGAGGAAAAGACCAGGAAGATAGATTTCTATAAAATCATAAAGCACATTCAATCAGTCCAGACATTCAGTCACTCCTATCACCTTAAAAATGAGCACCTCAGTTCTGACGGAGAGTTTTCCAGTTCCTGAACAGCTGGAACTTAACCCGAGAAGTGAGCTTGAGCCACTGCCCTGAATTTAGAAATGTTCTAGCTGATCTGTGCTCCATGTGGGTGAGCTACGCACACTGCAGTCCCAGCAAGTTATGAATTCTGAGGCATCCCTTCACTGTGTTTGCAGAGTTTCTAGCTATGATTTCTCTTCCTGCTCCTGGACTGATTAGGCTCTGGACTTGAACCACTGTCTAGTTTAGAGCAAATGATGAGGCTCAGGGCCTCTGAGCCGTACTTTATCCCATGTCACCCTTTGAATTTCATCCATGTCATATCAAGAGCTGCTTCACTCTACCCTGCCTTGTATGTTCTAGACAGGAGGAAGGAACAAAAGCCATGTGGAAAAACAGGCAGCATCTGTCCCAGCCCAACATGGCACTTGTAGAACATCTAAGTGATTCTTCCTCTCATTGATCAAGACTTGTCACGTCACCACAGTAAGGTGGTGGGTGGGGGAGCAAGGATGTTGCCCACCCACCAACTTGCACTTGCACTTAAAAAAACCCAAAAGGGGCCCTCCCTGGTAGCGCAGCAGGTTAAAGCACAGCACTGAGAATCTAAAGCCGTTTCTGCATGAGTTCGATTCCCGCCTGCCCTGGAGGTGACCACATGGCGCGACAGACCTCTCCTGGCCCGCCCGCTGCTCCCCTCTATCTGCCTGTTCTGCTCCCAACTCTGTCTCTAGTGAAGCCTCTCACCGCACCTGAGCCTCTGGCCTGTACCCCAATTCTGTATGCACAAATAAATAAATCTTAAAAAAAAAAAAAAGATTCTGAGTAATCAACGGATGACATGTAATCACTCACACACACAAGAAAAAGAGAACAACAAAAATCCCAAACTGTATGTTTTGAGTCACACAGGAGCTTCAGAACAAAGACCTGATTAAAGCAAAGAAAGAATACAGAGCTGACGGCTGAAGCTGAAGAACTATTGATAGGCGAGCGGAGCCGTGACCTGGAAGACCTGCCACCGGCAGGGGGCCGTTCAATTAAGTACTTCCATTAATCATTTTAAAAAGTGATCCTTAGTGCTCGATGATAATATATTAGATTAAATGCTGATTAGACCTGACCCCAAAACAGTTTTATGAGGAAGTTAAGAAAAATCACTGAGGCTGTGTTTAGTGATTTTTTGATGGCACTGGTACCTAGGGAAATGCTGGTAGGGAAAAGAAGCAGAAGCTGGCAGTGAGGGACCCTGTAGTCCAGCGCCGTGAGATGCCATGTCCCTCCCTAATTTTGATTCATTCAAGGGAAATGCAGAATGATCTTGGGTAGTCTGACTCAATGAAATTTCATGCGATTGCCATGCTTTAAAATTTTCTAATTAGACAAATTTATTCTTAAACTTGACAGAATAAAAATTTGCAACCCATAATTTTAATTTTATTCATTACATTTTGTTTTTCTCTAAAACTGATAGGGTGTAAAAGTAATTGGACATGCTTTAGCCTCTAGTATGGGCCAACCGCTGAGGTAGGTTTCTTGATATCCTTTACATATTTCATAGTCACAAGAATTCTGAGAAACAGTTTCCAAAGCAAGGTCACTGATTCCAGAAGGAAATGCGATTGGGCCAGTTTCCGTCTCCACTGGGAAGGTCAGGGCAGACTGAACCCTGTTCCTGCTGCTGCCTTGTCCATTTCCTCCTTCTGCTGCAGGTCTTTCTGTAAGTTGAAGCATAATACAGATGCTTCCCCCGCCACCACCATGAAAACAGAGCTTTCCTACAAAGATGTCTGTAAGCTGACAGAGCTGAAAGTAAAGATGCAATTGCCCTTAATTTATCTTTCAAGATGTATTTATTTATGCATACAAGAACTGGGGTACAGGCCAGAGGTATCGGGGGGTGAGAGGATCCACCAGAGATGGAGTAGGGGGCAGAACAGAAAGATCTTCTGAAGTACACTGCTGAGGGGAGCGGTGGGGAAACAGGAGAGGTCTGCTGCACCATGTGGGTCAGATCCCTGACTGGGAATGGAACTCATGCTGCAGTGGCTGCCACAGCTTCAAAGTGATGTTTCTTAACCCCTTGTGCCACCAAGGAGGGCACAGACTACCATGAATTTATATGAAAAGTTTCTTGAGTGTCTCCAGAACCTATAAATAATCTACCAAATTATACCAAATAATATATAAAGGCTACAATGACACTATACAATATAGAGTGAATTACCTCTAGGTAATTAATAAAATAAAAAGCAAACATTCGTATTATTAACTATGTGCTAGGCTGTGTTCAAACACTTCACCAAATATGAATTTATTCAACCCACTCAATAATGAAATGAAGGCGGAATTATGATTTTTTAAAAGATTTTTTTATTTATTTATGCTTACAGAACTGGGGTACAGGCCAGAGGTGTGGTGGGTGAGAGGATTCACCGGAGACAGAGTGGGGAGCAGAACAGGCCAACTGATGATGTACACTGCTGAGCAGCGGGTTGTTCAGAAGAGGTCTGCCACGCCATGTGGGTCACCTCCCTGGCTGGGGATCAAACTCTTGCTGCGGTGGCATCGGAGAGCTTCATAGCGCAGTGCTATAACCCATTGTGCCACCAGGGAGAGCCCCGGCATTATGATTTCATGTCCCCACTTTATAATGATCTCAAACATCAGATGTGCTGAGAATTTAGAGAATTTAGTCAAGGTCACACAGGGGGTTACTAGCAGAGTATGGTTCAGTTTGAACTACTCTGTTAAGTAGTTAGGATGGGGCTGGGAACAGTTTGTATTTTCTTTTTCTTACTTTAGGTTCCACGGGTTTGTGTAGGAAAAATTAGTCGTAACAAAAATATATACATTTTGCTATAACAGGTAAACATGTCATTTGCTTTATTCATAATTGCTTCAAAACCTACTGGTTCACATACATAACTACTCATAAGGGAATCAAAATGCAAAACCTGTTGTTCTTCCTTGATGTCTTTGAAGGGTTAAATCCAGCTTCTCAATCAGTTTGCTTGGGGCATAATAATGTGTAGGCTGAAGTAAAATATCCTAATGCATATTATATTAAAATTGTCTTTTAATTTGCAATCACCTGTCAACTCATTTGCTTCTATTAATGCAGCATTAACTATGACAGACACAGGTTGAAGTAATTAGTGTTTAAAATGTCTCTCAAAAATGTGCTTCATCTTCCCCCCACCACCACCACCATCTCCTGTAGGAGATAGATGTGTTGATACAGTGTCTTGAAAGATAGCTGGCTTATAAAAGCTATGTATGTAAATGGGCCACAGTTATTTTATTGTAATGTTATCACAGATAAGTGTGATTGTATGCAATTTACCACATTTTCCAAATTGTCAGAAACCTTTGTAAAAAAACATATAATTGAAACAACTTCCATTCATAGCAGGAATAAAAATTACTTTGGGTGCTGTGTGAAAACAAGATAGATGTGGTTAAGGAAAAAATGGAAAGAACACTTTGGAGGATATTTCAATAGCTCATACAAGAGATGACGGTGTCCAAGACAGTGAATATAGTTGAGATACATTTTTGAGATAGGCATTTGGCAATTTGTTGATGATGATGATGATGATGGTGGTGGTAGTGGTGGTGGTTGATGTGATGATGATGATGGTGGGGGTGAGGGTGATGATGGTGGTTGTGGAGGCAGTGATGGTGATGATAGTAATTTAATGGTGATGGTGGTGGTAGTGATGTTGACGATGGTGGTGGTGATGGTGATGGTGGTGGTGGTGGCATTGATGAACATGGTGGTGGTGATGATGGTGGTTGTGATGGTGATGATGTAGTGGTGGTGGCAATGAATATGATGATATCATTACTTGAGTTAGGAAATACAGGCATGAAAAACATCAAATAATTTTGGAGAATGGGGTGGTTTTAGACCCGTGAAGGTCTTGTGAAACTTTCAAGTAAAGAACTCTAAGGAAATGAGCTGACACTGTTTTGTGCCTGCTCACAAAGATTATGTGGAAACTGAATCTATACAATGTCTGTATGTGATCATTTAGGAGGACTACAGTCATATTCCTTTTATACAGACAGTTGTAAATATGATAATGTGAGACAAACTAAGTTTAAGTACATAGATCAGTATCTGAGACTAAGAGAGTACTCTGAAAAGTGTATCCATTAATTTTCTTACTTAGAATGTTCATGGATATTTTTTGGATGGTGTTGGCTACCCCTATGGGATGTTGCATTGTTGAAAAGCACTGTGATTCAAACCATGGTACAGTTGTAGATAATAATTAAAGGCACAAGACAGATAAAGCTCTGAAGGACAAATGAATTGAAGAAGATGCAGTGATTATGACAAAAGCACTGAACGCCAAATTCTATGCTCCAACAAGTTCACAATTCCACTTCACAAAATGATAATAGAGGGCAATTTAATTAAAAGATAATAGAATAAATTAAAAATGTTCCAATATCACTGTCATGTCTCAAGAGCATACATTTTCACCTCATAAAAGTCAACCCAAGAATCTTCCTTATCCAAATTGAAGCAATCTATAAATACCACACATTTAGGATAAAGTATATTGAAACAAAGCTGGTGGATGTTTGCCTAAGTTATTTTCTCAGGTTGGCGCAAGGCATTTTCTCATTTTAAAATGAACCATCTGGACCCTCCCTGGTGGCGCAGCAGGTTAAAGCACAGCATTAAGAAGCTAAAGCCACTTCAGTATGAGTTCGATCCCCGCCCTGGAGGTGATCCACATCGTGTGGCAGACCTCTCCTGACCCACCCACTGCTCCCCTCAGCACGGTTCTTCATCAGTTCTGCCTATTCTGCTCCCCATTCTGTCTCTGGTGAGTCCTCTCACTGCACCTGTGCCTCTGGCCTGTACCCCAGTTCTGTATGCATAAATAAATAAATCTTTAAAAAAAATGAACCATCTGATTTAAAGCTGAAAAGAACAAACTAATTATCTTGTAGAGTTTCCTCTCGCTTCCTCCTTAGTACACTGTTTACTGAGTGCCAAGCATTGTGCTCAGACAGTGAGGCAGGTGCTATGCATACTTCTTCATATATACTCCCACAGAAGGCAATGTTCAATTCAAGTTAAAACCTGTGATAGTGGAGATGTAATCATCTTTAGTAGAATTCCGTGGTTAGGAGTAGGGCTTGAGGCAAATGGTTCCTAATTTCTGACTAGGTAACCTTGGTAACTTCATCGTGGTCCTTGTCCTGTCATTTGCTCAGTGGGCTAAAAAGATGTATTCAAGAGTTCATATCATAGGCTTGTGGTGAGGATGAAGTGAATATATGTAATGTACCTAGAACAGGGCCTGAGTAATACCCAGTTCCTAGCTTATTTGGGACAGGATTCATATCTGCTCTCCCTAGAGTCCAGATGAGTTAGCAATCTGATTCAATTGCCCAGGATATGCTGGTTAGGTTTCTGGGAATCCTCAGATGTGCTCTGACCACATGGACAACTTTCAGGAGATGTTGCTTAATCCCAGATACAAGCCAAATAGGAGTTCTTTTCAGCACTCGACAAAAGACCACCACATTTTCTGCACTACAGAATTTCTGCAGTCCCTGCTAGGATTCTAAGACTCTCTTCCTGGATTTAGGGAAGTGCTGTCTTTAACTGGAATGAGCTGGTGCCTTGCCAAACTCTGCGTTTAAGGAACAATGCTTTAGCAAGGAGCATATTGTCTGTGTCAAAACATATAGGGCCACTGTAAGCTTCATAGAACTTGACCAAGCACACAGCTGAATAGCCCCTTCGAAATACTGTTCTAGAAACAGACTCCTTTCCTGGCCTGTCCTTCTCAGCAAAAGGTGGTACTATATTCTCTCCCTGTATTGATTTATCTTCTCAGTTCCTCACTGAATCATCTTTTCAGGTATGGAGCTAAACTGAGAGTTGCTGGGCTCACTGTAGTGATTTCTCTGCTCTCCAGTCTCCTGCTTAATCTTCTCTGCCTCCCACCCCTTGCGTTCCTCTCAGTGGAAGGTTGCTGGTCATCCTGTGTGTCATTGATGAGTAGAGAGGGCTATGACCTTGTTCTACTGTAAAAAGAAATGAGCAGCTGATCTTAAGTGTTTTGAAACTGAAAACTGAGGGGGAAAAGAATAAATGGGTTTAATATATTCCCTTAACTGATACTTAAGAGTGATGTTGAACTTGAGTCATTGGTGCTTACAAATGCTTATGGACTTGCTCACATCACCTCATGGTGCCATGCAAAGCCAATGCGTGTTTAATAGAGTGGACAGTTGTGTTACATTTGCTCATATTCAAAGATGGGCTCTCCCTGGTGGCACAGTGGGTTAGAGTGAAGCACTGTGGAGCTCTCCACAACCACCACATCGTGAGTTAGATCCAGGATCAGGGAGCTGACTCACATGGCGTGGCAGACCTCTCCTGACCCGCCCACTGCTCCCCTCAGCGGTGTACTTAAATACATCTGCTTTTTTCTGCCACCCACTCTTCCTCTGGTGAATCCTCTTACCCCCCAGCACTTCTCGCCTGTCCCCCAGTTCATGTATACATACATAAATAAATCTTTAAAATTTTCAAAGAAGAGGCAAAGTGGGCAGCCTATTACAGCAGAATAAGCACTGGATTTAGAATCAAAAATTTCTGAAGTCCATGTTCACATATTAATTGTATAATCTTGCACCTGGCTGTTAACTTTTCAGAGTTTTTGTCATCTCATATGAGAAGGGAAAGGTGATGCCTCATCACAAGCTTGTGTTTGGCATAGGTAGGATAATGGGTAATGCACCATGTTATACATGCAGTAGACCCAATTTTATAAGTCCCATCATCTCACTTTTTCATCCTGGATCACAGAAAATGTGGGTGTTCAGATTGTGGTTGTAAAGTGAGATAGAGTAGTGGCAGCATGAGGTACAGCACTTGGTGTTTCTTGGCCTTCTACTAAGACAATTTAATAACATGCACAGTGTTCTTCATTTTAACAGATTCCTATGAATGTCATCACTATGTCAGAAATAGGCTAAAGCACTATACACATAGAAATTCATAAAGCAAAGCCCATTACCTTGAAGGAACACAATAACCATATTGGGCAAGATAAAAGTCCAAGATAAATGGAAATATGACCAGCTTATTGAAAACACTCAATTCATTGGAGCAAAAACTCAAAATGGTTTTGTTTCTTGCAATGACTCTCTCACATTTAATGTAGCCTTCCTCTGCCTGGCCCTTAATGACATCTTGGGAATTTTCTAGAACTTTCTGAGCTCTTTCAGATATTAAAGTTCAGCACTTTGCAACTCTGATCACACTTTTGATTTAAAGTTCTTTACTACCCCTCCATTTTTATTTATGACTAACTCTTTAGTCTGTGAAGGAAGAGAGAGGGTGGGACAAATATTTCAATCCTGTATTTATAGGGAGAAAGTTCATAATTCTTTTATTATGCCATTGTTTCTGAGTGTGAAAAATTCCTGGTTTTCTTGGATTTTTACATTCAACTCCAGTAGTCCTTCCATCATTTGAGAGACCCTTATCTACATCTACAATTGACTTGTCAGCTCTTCAGGTAACCCCAGAACTCCTGTAATTTTGCCCAGGTAGTCTTGGACATCTCTAGGGTCTATTATTCTTCACCTAATTTTCTAAGCATAATACACTATATTTTCCTGCACACATGGACCGCTCTATCCAACTGTCCAAGCTCTAATATTCTCCAGAGTACAACCAGTACAATATTAATATAGTTAATATTTCTATTACCATGGATATTTTTAAACACTTAGGTCTTCCTGAACCCCCATATGCCCTGAGGTACTAAGGTAGACTGTAGTGCTGACCTTAATGTTCTACAGTAGCTAAGCCACCTACAGCAGAAAAAAATAGATGCATATATTTTATTCCCACAAGTGACACTGATATTGACCAGGGATGCATGACAGTCACCAGCACCCTAGTTTAGGGAATTATGAGTGAGAAGGTAGGAGAATGTTCACCAATCATGCATATGCTGTCTTTCTCTCCAAGTTCTCTCATCAGTTCTCAGTGTGTTGAGGAGAGAATGTAGTCAATGGAACCTATTCTGCCCTTTTGGTATGCCTGTGTGATGGTGGATTGTCTCAGTGATAGATGATTGATTAGAATTGAGTTCCTTAGCACTCTGACTCCCCTGTGGGCTACAAGAAAAAGAAAAAAAAGAACCCTCCACATCACGGTGCACATATTCAGATATACATATCATTCCCTACAACAATGAAGGGGATGTATAGTTAATATTTCTGAAGATACTTAGGAAGTCTCCTCAATACCTATCACTCTGACTCCCTTGCTAAAGATCAAGCTCATTGTAAGCTTTTTTTTTTTTCTGTTGTTGTTGCTGCTATATGGCTTTCACTCATTAACCAGTATATTGATTTGTTATTTTCTCATGCAACAATACTTGTGAAGCTACTATTCTGTGCAACTAATCTGTAATGAGATGAGACCTGATTGGTAAAAAGAACAGATACAGTCCACAGAGGGAAACACAATTTCAGTGGGTCTGATACTAGAGAAGAGAGTTCTTCTAGCAAAGGGATACCTGTCAATGACACTCAACCTAACAGGAGCATTCATGAAAACCTGTAGAGAACTCTAAGCTGAGAGCTGAAGATTTAGTGGAAACTAGTCAGGCAGAGAAAGAGGCGATCGTTTCTAGGGAAAAATAGGGGTTTGTACAAGCTACTGCAAGAAATTTAGGAAAGGTAACAATTAGAGAAAAGGTTTATGTTAGGTAATATTGAAAATCGGTAGTGACTAAATTAAACAAGACCGTTAAAATGATGATGAGACTAAGTAAGAATGAGTGAATGGATTGGTAAATGAATATGTAGGTGAAAGGGAAGTGAACATGTTTTCTTCAAATACAAATCTCTCTCCCAAAAGAGTGTTTGGTCAGGCTTAGGTAGTGATGCTTGCAATGGAAGTAAAGAGTTAAATCTGATCCTCTGCTGTTGTCCTCGGTTGATGGGTTGATGCCAGGATGGGCGTTTGGGAATCAGTGAATGTGTGGCCTCTCACAGGTCGATCACTTTTGTTCACTTGGGTTTTTTCAGCTATAATATACTGTTGCCTTTCGGTCTCTATGTCTCTTTTTTGTTTTGCTATTTTTTTCCTCTATTTTTTTGTGTCATGTCCCTTCTATAACCCTGTGACAAACCTTTGCTGATTGAGTTTGCTTATCCATAAATTCAATCTTTATTCTTTTGAGGAAAGAAAAGTCATAGTCATTTAGACACTATTTCCCCCATTAGAGCCATCTTCTTAGGCTCTACATTCTCTAAGGAAACAAACACTCAGCTTGAAGTGGCTATATTTGATTGTGTGGATATCAATACTCCAATGATGTCTTTTCTAAAGTATCTGCCCTTTTCCTCTGTGTACCATGTAGAAAAACATTAGGGTTGTAGCAATCCAATTGCCTTGAGTTAGTGACACAGGCTTTTCTCTGCTGAACTGAAAATGTTTTTATCTTGGGAAATATAACTGAAGACATCATGCATTGCCATTTTTTTTTTGAGACATTGATACAACTGAGAAACAATATCATACATGCAAATATCTCATATGGCTTGTGCCTAAGGTTATGCCACTGAAATTTCATTGTCTCTAAGGATCAGATGCTTCTTACAGTGAAGATTTTTCTGGTTTCTCAGCTCTGATAGCCCAACAGTAGAAATATTGGATGACAACGCAAGGCTAACAGCTCCTCTTTTCTCAAGGGCTTTATTATCCCCTGTGATTATGGAGCACCTTCATTGAGAGGGTCTACATCTACTTCATGAAAGAAAGCAAACTTTTTACAATTTTTAACCTGGTGTTGTGTATATGATGTGTCCGTTTTTTTTTTTTTTTTTAATTAAAAGATTTATTTAGTTATGCATGCAGAACTGGGGTACAGACCAGAAGCACAGGTGTGGTGAGAGGATTCACGAAAGACAGAGTGGGGAGCAGAATAGGCAGAACGATGAGGTACACTGTTGAGGGGAGTAGCGGGTGGGTCAGGAGAGGTCTGCCATGCCATGTGGTCACTTCCGGGGCAGGGAGCGAACTCATGCTGAAGTGGTTTTAAGCTTCTTAGTGCTGTGTTTTTAACCTCTGTGCCACCAGGGAGGGCCTGATGTGTCAGTTTTATACTTTATTAAATTTACTAGCAATTCAAGCTCTCCTAAATCTTCCCTTCATGCCTCAGACCTGGCCAAGTGAACTCAAGCTTTCCTGTACCATTATTGAGTGGCAGGTTCTTCCTCTTTGTATTCCTTTTATGCTTATCTAAAAGAGGTCCAACGAAATGTAGCCAAAGGGTGAAGTTGACGAGGTAGTTAGCAGAGAATAATGATTATAGTAAAACATGTATTGGGCTTTTAGTGCCTGCCATGTAAGGACTGAATGAACTGCCAGGGTGATCGATTCAATTCTCATAACTAACAATTGTGTAATTACTATTGGCAGATCAAGAATTACACTCAACATTGTTTAAGTTGAACAAAATCCCAGATCTATCAACAGAGTGACAGTTCCATCAATAGAATGATGTCTTTCTGATTCTAGAAAAGATAAAGGATCCATGGGCACACTATATGGGCCACTTAATAGATATTTATTTTTTCATAGCAAATAATCTCCATGTTACTAAACTTTGGGACAAAACATGCATTATGCTGTGCTATTTCTTACAAAGCAGAATTGTAGCTCCAGTTTTTTTCTTTCTCTTGCTCACTCTGTGGCAATGGATGGAGCACAAAAGTCACAAAAATCTTCATCTGAAAGTTGTTTCATCAGTATGAGGTTGATAGTTCTTGTAATTACAAAGTAAACTCATTTTATTCACAATGATGTCGTCAATATGTTTGAATGAGCAGCCTTGAGTAGGGCTGGGTAAGGATTCATGTCTAAATGTACAGCAGCAGAAGGCCAGGCCGCCAGATTTGAGGTGAAGGATTTGAAGAGTCTCAGTATATAAACTCTCCGTGGCTGTTTCCTAGCAAAGCATTGATGCTTCTTTCTGGAAGCTCATAGTAACGAGCTATCAAGTTGTCCACCAGGATAGAGTGTCCTGGAAGATAGTAGGCTAAGCCATTGAAGAAAGAAGTGAAGCCATGTTAATGTAGACAGTGTGTTGGTGATGGGAAGTAAGTAGAACCGATTTAAGCTGCTTTGCTCTTTGTCTCTTAATAATAAAGGTTTATAATTGCATGTTTGATTGTGCTGCTGGAGAGTGAAAACGTCCATAGCAGTACCACCCTGCTAGTCATGTATCTTTCTCTACAAATGATCTGTATTTCCATACCTGGAACAAAGTATGACTATATTAGAGGAGGTGGGGTGATGATGGTGGCAAGGAGAAATCATATCATAATTATGTTGTTTAAAAAGAATTTATTGGTTTATGCATAAATTTACAGGGGTAGAGAACAGAGGTGTGTGTGTGGAGGGGGATGAGATGATTCACCAGAGACAGAGTGGGGACCAGGTGGATCTACTGATATACACTGCTGAGGGGAGCAGTGTGTGAAACAGGAGAGGTCTGCTGTGCACTGTAGGTCACCTCCCTGGCTGGGGACCGAACTCATGTGATAACATTGATAGCGCTGAGACTTACCCCTTGAGCCCTGAGGGCGGTCCTATCACAGTTTTTATCAACAACTTGTTCCCCTAAGCCAGGTGACCCATTACTTGCTTCCTGGTGAAATAATTCATCAAATCTTTAAAAGAACTCTATAGACTTGGGTTAGTTCTGTTTTTACTTTGTAGAACTTCCATAAGGAGGTTTTTTTTTTTTTTTTATTGTTTAAGAAAGAAGGGTTGCTATTAATTGGACATTCTCCCATAGATTGATTTCTTGTCAAGCAGCCTACCGGGTTTACCTGTCCTTGTTCTGACACATATTCTGACATTTCACCAGCTCTGCCTGTTCAAAGCTAAAAGGGAATGTCAGTGGGAACTTTACAGCAGGTCATTAACCAATATTTTCTGCTATTGGAGTCATAAGCACAGAAATTTGGCCCGTATTTGTCTTTCTAAGCTCATCTCTGTAATCTGGGGCTCGCAAAACCAAATTCGCAAATGAACCCCTGAATGATGATGACTTCTCCCTCATCTTAGTCTCTGCTGCCACACTGTGGTAAAACAGAAAATGAAACATTAGCTTTCTCTATATTTTTCTTGGTTACACCAAGGAATGAATGTCATTCACAAAGTCTCACACTCACTTATACAACAGCTAACATTAAAGTAAAGAGGTTGCAGACAAAGGGTCATGTTTAGTGAAATCACTACAGATTGAGAGGATGATGGCGCTGTTAGGGATGGGGTGCTCTATGGACCCACTTTGGCAATGAGCTCAATTCCAAAAGGGGTCACTCTGGAGAAGCAGCTTGGTGGTGTGAAACCAACATGAACTTTCGTCGGACTCTATTAAGGAGACATAGTTCCTTTCTCCCTTCTTTTTTCTTTTTTTGAATTCTATCATTTTTATTTCTTTACTTTTCCATTGCAAAGGATCGAGTGTCTACCCCATGCAGACATTATGCTGAATATTATTAATCCAACATCAAAGGAAGCTTTCCCTCTGGACCTCAGTGGGTGCACTCTCTAGTGAGACAATGAAAATCATGGTGTATGCAGTCAGAGAACACACAGACTCACAGGTCTGGAAGGAAGCAGCTCACAAAGTCTTGGATTCAGTTATTTGCAGTCAATTCTGTCTCCTTTGCTGAGAGCCAGGGATCCCCTTCCGCAGCGGCCTGGTGTCCTGTCTGCAGATGCACGCACTCAGTTCCCATCAGTGCTTGCTTATGCCCTTTGTGGTTGAAGACATGTGGGCTGTAGGAACTTTCAGGAGACATTGTCAATGCCATTTCAAAATAATTGAGTAAAATTCAGCTAAAAAGGTAGGAGACCTTTCAACCTTTACAAAGATATTTCTTTTTGTACACATAGAGTTCATCAACTGTGTAATGAATATTAATATTTACCTTTTTTCCAGCATCTCTTTCCAAGGATGCCCAATCGGAAGGCTTAAAGGCAGTGTAAACACTGCCTTCCTTCAGAGATCGCACAAAATAGTATTATAATTTTTGGCATCTACTATTCCTTTGGGTCATCAAAGTGGTGACTATATCAAAAAAACAAAAAAAAGGACTTGTACTTGTTTCTTTAATACAGTGTTTTCTATTAGCAGGTAAATAGAAATACCTTGATCTATTTCAGGGCTTAACAAACTGGGGAAACAAGATTAAAATACCCATGCTATTTGGGGAGATTAAGTGACAAAAGTGGGTTAATATTAGGTGAGTAAATATTATACATAGGTCTATTCAAGATACTTTTTTTTTTTTAAGATTTATTTATTTATTTATACAGAACTGAGGTACAGGCCAGAGATGCGGAGGGTGAGAGGATTCACCAGAGACAGAGCCGGGAGCAGGCAGGTCAAGGAAGTACACTGCTGAGGGGAGCAGCGGGTGGGTCAGGAGAGGTCTGCCTTGCCATGTGGTCACCTCCGGGGCAGGCGGGGATCGAACTCATGCAGAAGTGGCTTTAGCTTCTTAGTGCAGTGCTTTAACCTGCTGCACCACCAGGGAGGGCCCTATTCAAGATACTTTATGTTCATTAGTTTATTTAAACACTGCCAACCTATGTCCTCCCTTTCTGCACCACCCTCCGGAAAAAAAAAAAAAGAAAGGTCAATAGGTCGATATATTAGTTTTACTTTAGAGATCAGGATCGATCCTGGGTTTAGAAAACAAACAATTTGTTCAAGATTCATAACTTTTAAATGGCAGGACTTGGATATAACCTGACTTTTAATGTTCCATTACAGTACTAGAACCAAAAAGAAATATTTGAATGTCTACATCCAAATAAAGATGTGCATTGTCCAAATCTGCCTGAATTTATTAGTTGAAGAGTAATATGGTATGAGTGGTATAGGGTATCTAAATAAAAAGGTCTTGTTTTAAAACGTATGAAAATGCATTCACTTATCTTTGAAGTGCACACTTTTGTATTAAGTACATTTTAAATTAAACCACCTTCTTGGAGGTGAAAGAAAGCTGTAAGCTAATTTAAAAGTCAGAATACCAAAGAGTTCTTTTGAAGTGTGGGTTTTTACAGCCAGAATTTATTAACAGGAATTCAACAGGAAAATCAAGTTAAATATTTTAATGTTGGATCGTTTCACGAGGCTGATGACTGCTATTTTAAAATGCACGCGGGATTAGAGGCCAGCGGTCATAGAAATAAATAAGCAAAAAGAAGGTAGGGAGAGTTGAATTTAGCAGCTGAGTTTGGGTGCCAAGTCATTTGGGGTTCGAGCCGCACAGGGAGGGAATCTCGCTGAAGGGTTATGGTGGGACCAGCCCACACTCCATGTTTAGTGGGATAAATAATGGTGCCCGGGCACAGGAATCTCGGGAGGATTGAAGGAAGGAATATCGGTAAATTCTTGATCCAGTGAATGCCTCTAATGCATGGTATCTGCTTGGTGAATGCTAATCTCCATTGTCATCCTAAAGGCAAGGGGCTAAATAGACTCCTTACAAAGAGTGGCACTGCCATTCAAGTCCCCATGAATGACCTTTCAGAGCAACTTAATCTTCTAAGACTCAATATCCTACTCTTGTAAAATGGGAATAATAGACACACCTACTGTGCACAGCTGCTGTGGGGCCGGATTAGAATATTTTCGTTTGTTTGTATTTAAAGATTTATTTATTTATGCATACAGAGCTGGGGTACAGGCTGGAGGTGCAGGGGCATTTAGAGGATTCCAGCGACAGAGTGGGGACCAAAACAGGCAGATTGATGAAGTACACTGCTGAGGGGTGCAGCGGGTGGGTCCGGAACGGTCTGCCGCGCCATGTGGATCACCTTCGGGGCTGGGGACCGAACTCTCACTGAAGTGGCTACGACTGGCTTGTAGTGCTGTGTCCTAACCCTTTGTGTCACCAGGGAGGGCCCAAATGAGTCTTAATGAAGATCTTTCTAAAATATAAAGAATTCAAATTGCATCATGACCTGTTTTTACTACATCCTAGTTTTCATAGATGTCCCATCTTTAAGTTCATTAATAAATCAGATTGACAGTAATATAACAGTAATATAATCTTACCAGTATAACAATGGTATAAAACATTCCTGTTGGCAAGGGCTAACATTTCTAGTTCTACTCCACTTGTACTGAACCATGAAGGGAAAAAAATTCAGGTGACAACTCAGGGTTGTTGGTGGGGTTTGCTTACCAGTTGGGCACTGAATGGTGAGAGGGAAAATGAGGATTAGGGAGTAGAAACAAAAGCAGTGCATATATTAGGGACCCATCTAACTACAAGTAGTCTAACATTTCATAGACTGACTGCAATGAATGAGCTCATGTTTTCTTACATAGCAAGGTGAGGGGGGCTGGTCCCTAGCTTAGAATCAGCTCGTAACAATGCTCTCTGAGACCTAGGAGGCCCCTGCTCTGTTGCTCATCATTCTCATCCCCAGGCTTGTTGCCCCCAGGCAGCCACTGCTGAATCTACTCATCACCAGCTCAAAGCAGAGGAGGTGGGGAAGCCTGGTTCCAGACTTGTCTGTGCTGGACAAAAGAAAGAAAAAGCTGAATCTTCTGATGTTTCTATTATATCTCAAAGGCCAGAGTAAGTCAAAGAGCTACTCCTGGTTGCAATCAATACTGGGAAAGTAAACATTTAATGAGGTAGCTAGCAGGCCCTCCGTGGTGGCGCAGCGGGTTAAAGCACAGCACTAAGAAGCTTAAGCCACTTCCACATGAGTTCGATCCCCGCCTGCCCTGGAGGTGACCACATGGCACGGCAGACCTCTCCTGACCCGAAAGCTGCTCCCCTCAGCAGTGGACTTCGTCAATCTGCCTGTTCTGCTCCCCACTCTGTCTCTGGTGAATCCTCTCACCCTCTGCATCTCTGGCCTGTACCCCAGTTCTGTATGAATAAATAAATAAATCTTAAAAAAATAATAAGGTAGCTGGCTACTCTGAGCAAAGTTTGGGCTACAACGTGGGGCAGTAGCAATGGGGTCAAATCCCAGCGTCTGCTCCGGTGTGATTCTCAGGAACTCTGTCCCCCAGTAAGCGTGGTGGATTTCCTAATATGTTTGGAGCCTGAAACTGATTTTTTCTGCATGTGTTTTTGGGTTGAGAGGCAAAGCTCATAGTAGTGTAGCAGAGGCTGATAGCACCTTGATTGGTTAAAGGCATGCACTGGGAAGTTTGCTGTGAGAAGCAGTTTCATTTTCCTTCTGACTTATTTCACTGATTAGGATCCCTTCTAGCTCCAACCATGTGGATGGATGAGATGATCTTGTTGATGGCTGAGTAGTATTCCATTGTGTGTATATACTGTATATGTCCATATCAAATGGTTCCACTTATAGGAGGTATAAAAGCGAACTAAATAAGGCATGGGGGGGAGTGTATTGTTATTACAATACAAGACACAACACAACAAAAACAGACAAATGTAAACCAGAAATATCCTATAGGGGAGGGGGGCAGAGAGAATCGGAAGGAGGGAGTAAGGAATGTGAGGGACTATAGTGATGATTGGGGGAGGGGAGAAGTAAGCATTGTTTTAAAAGAAACAATAATGTCAATAGATACATCAATTAATAAAAATAAGAAGAAAAAAAAGCAGATCCTTTGCAAACTGTTGTAATTAGGAGTAAATACCTGAAAATTTCAAGCACTACCTTTTTGAGAAGATCACATGGTTGCTAATCCATGCTTTTTTTTAGCCATTAATTGCCATCTACTCTACTGTCCAGCACAGGTCTAGAGTTCGAGTGCTATGTTATTCAGGAGGGTGCATAAAAAAGGAACATTGGATAAAGAGGCTATAGGTCTCAGCCACCAAATAGATATTTCACAATATAGGGTAAAAAGAGATTCCATTACATGCACCCTATTTGATGAAATGACACGCATTATAAAAAAATGCTTCCCTTGAAATTTGTGAACTGCATGGCCTTGCACATGAACCAGACCTGGACAACGTTGCAAGCTGCAGGCGACATTTGCTTGTGAATTTGTTTTTTCTTGATTTTCAGTATTGATGTTTTTTTATGACAGAGATAATTTTATCACTTTAATTCATCATAACTTCGTGCCAATTTTTGAGGCAGCAGAGTGAAGGGATCTGGTGCCCTAAGACTCAACTATTGATACATCACAAAAAATCTTTATTCCAGAGCAATATTTGACTCCAGCACCACCCAGTGACACATAGGAAAATTGCATGTTACTGAGTGGAATGGATTTTACACTTTAAGAGATATTGCCTAAAGCACAGATTATGGCCATTGACAGTGAAAGCTTGAAGCTGGGTGCCTGTAATTGAGATTGTTTGTAATTGCAAACCACATTGGAGGGCAGTAATCATTTTACATTGGTTGTATGCTAAGATGATGTATTTGGTATATTTAGATATTTGGTTAAAATATATCATTAAAATAATTTCACTTGTATAATTTCATTATTTTTAATATAGCCATTACAGGATGTAAAATTACGTAAGATATTTGCATTATACTTCTATGAGACTGTGCTAACTAAGTGATGTAATTGGGTAGTTTTGCTGCTTAAATAAAGCAGTGGGGGAAAGCAGGGGATAGAGAAACCAATGTAAACTTGTTGAATATATTCCAATAATGAATAGGATCATGCTTAGAGGGATCAATTTAACTAGATTTCCTTTCTACATACACTTCATTGTGACAGTGTTAATGTGTTTACTATTAAAGTGTGTCTTGAGAATTTAGCAGGTGTCAGACATTGTTTGAATGACTCTGCACACGTTTACCCAGTCACCCTCGGTCTATGAGGGGGTTGCTGATACTCTTTAGTTTTGCACATAACTGCGTGCTTAGTGTCCTGTCCAAAAGCATAGGGCTATGAAGAGAGACAGTGAAGATTCAAAGACCATCTGCCTCTGTAATCTAAGTTTCTCATTATTGAGTTGCCTGATGCTGAAGAGAGACATGTGGGTTAGAAATTGTGGCTTCCCTGGCCATAAAAAAAAACTACCTGAAGTCTATCTAGTCAAAGTTACAAAGGGGGAAGTTGTCCTGGAGGGAGATGATAAGGTCTGAGTTTGGTTTGGTCTACACTTTTAGCTTTGTTATTGAAATTTTGTGTAATGGGATGAAGACCAGAGTGAAATTGTGAACACAGGAAGTTTGTTTGTTTACGGATACATACATACAAGAACTGGGGTACAGGCCGGAGGTGTTAGGGGTGGGATGAGAGGATTCGTCAAAGACAGAGTGGAGTGCAGACCAGGCAGATGTACTGAAACACACTGCTGAGGGGAGCAGTGGGCAGGACAGGAGAGGTCTGCTGCGCCATGTCAGCTCGCTGGCAAAGGATGGAACTGGGGCTGCAGTGCCTGCGGATTGCTTCACTGTGCTGCGCTCTAACCCATTGCGCCACCAGGGAGTGTCCTACAATTAATTTAATCTGAACTCAGGGACCTGGAAAGACTCAAACTGAATGACTGGGAAATGCGACTCTAAAACTAGGACCCTCATGGGCCCTCCCTGGTGGCACAAGCGGTTAGGATGCAATACTGCAAGCTGGCTGCGGCTGCTTCAGTGCGAGTTTGATCCCCGGCTGGGGAGGTGACCCACATAGCGCTGCAGACCTCTCCTGACCCGCCTGTTCTGCTCCCCACTGTGTCGCTGGTGAATCCTCTCATTGCCCCTGCACTCCTGGCCTGTACCCTAATTCTGTATGCATAAATAAATAAATCTTTAAAAAAAAAAAAAAACTAGGACCCTCATCTAGATAAACAGCCCAGAGACAGGTCCTAGGTCTAACTGTTCACCCTCACAACATGGCTGAATTAAGTGCCGTAAGTGATGGTGAGTATTTGAGTCACCCATGATGTTTCAAATGACCTCTGTATAACCAGCAAGAACTGAGAATATGAAATTAGCTTAATTGACAAAACAGCAGTAGGATTAGAGAGAACAGATTCCAGTTTGAAGAGAAATTCTACGATAGGTGATATGCTATCCAACAGCATTATGGCCTAAAGAGAAAGCTTTCATGAAAGTCAATTCTTCTGGCCAACTCCCTTGTCTTATTCTAAGAAGTTGCCACAGTCAATCCAGCCTTAGCCTTCATCTTAGGGGTTCAGAAGCCACCTGCATGGAAGCTGGATACCCCACTAAGTTAAAACATTACTACTTGCATAAGGCTGAGAAAATGGGAAAATGGTTAGGTTTTTTTTCTTTTAAGCAAGAAAAGTGTTTTTAATTAACAAGAAAAAGAACCAGTCAGTGGTGAGGGGGTTGGGGAAGATTGTGGGGAGGGGATGGGCTGTGGGAATTGCTATTTTTAGCAAACATCCTTGGTGATTTTTAATGTGTTCCAATGCTTGAGAGATCAGGATCAGATTGTAGGTTATAGATAGTCTGTGTAATTGAATCTCAGTCACTGATCTGTGATTTCCTCACCAACCACTTTGCAGAAATCAGCTCCCGATTGCTGCTGCCTATCCAGCTGTTCCCTTGGCAAACACTGACACACAGTGAGCCCCAATGCAGAGCTTGGCCAACACCGTTCAGTCTGATGTCAGCTCGCCTCTGCGTTCTAGGAACTTTAAACTAAACCATCTCCTCACGCCATGGCCATTTTGGCCAAACCTTCCATCCACCGCCTTGCTGCCATGTAAGAAAAGCAGCATTAGGAAAGTGGACATTTCCTTGAGATTACAACCCTGGATGGGATTCAAAGGCAGCATCACGCTGCTCAGAGGCGAGCACGTCACCACCCAAAAAGCTTCCATCCTATATACACAGTGTAACTGCGTGTGGTGATGGGTGTTAACTAGATGTTTTCATTGATCATTTTATGGCAGATACACAATATGGAATCATTGTATTACATCGCTGCAACTAATAAGTTGTTACATAACAATTAATCTCAATAAAAAAGAAGTCCTGCTTTTCTAGGAAGAAATTCCAGTGACTTAGAGTAATTTTCAGAAAGAAAGATTACTCTGGTGTTTGATCTGAAATGAGCAGTTTATCTAAGTTTGGCCAATAGGTGGGAGGATCCATCTGGCATGATGCTTTCGGAGCAAAGTAGACTGGATTATGTTTCTTCTAACTATAATCACTATTATGTGCTTTATGATTTAGTAGGATGTTTGAAGTATATGGTTGTAATTTTTTTGCAAAGTTACTTCAAGGAGCTATAGGTTTTAAAATGTTTGTCTTGAATATTTTCCTCCCCTCTATTCTCCAAGCATGATGTGTATGACTGCTACCTGTACCTGGAGAAGGAGAATTCCAGGAGAATGTACTAAAAGTTCACTATTCGAAACAAGAAAATACAAATCAAGTTTACTTCCTACGTAAATGATGGTATAAATGTACAACTGAGTTTACATCTTGCCTCCATTCTCATTCCTGTCAATATAATATTCTTTGAAGAAATGAAAGGTATAAGCAGCCTTCTTTAAAATTCAGACTAATCCTTTGCTAAGAGACTGGGCTGGAATTTTATCCCTTTAAACAAGCCCCACCCAGTTCTCTAGGTTAATGATGTCATGTCCCTGAGACAGGTGCTATGTGTTATGATAAGGTCACTTTTAATTACAAGGTAAAGGAATTTATCCAGAAAAACCAATGCATATTGAGTTATGCAGCTATGAATATACATATGTTTCAAAATATCACACCACATTAAAGTGCACAAGTATCTGTGGCTTCGTGTGCAGTTTGCAATGCTCTCTGAGATCGGAGTATAGGCAGGCTGAAGTCCAGAGTGAGTCCTGTGTTATGGGCAAAATGCAATCAGGTTGTACCTTTTAGCCTAACTTATACCAGATTTCCAGGATTTTTAATTTAAAAAAGTAAATTTATTATAGATAAATGTCCTCAGATCTAAGGTCAACCTTTGAGGGTGCTTTTAAAGTTGGCCTTTGTCTGACCCTGAGTTTGGTTTCACTGTATTCCACACATAAGTACCCTCATCCAGTATGTATCTTTCTCCTTTCAACTTAATTCACTTTTAGTATCGTGGAGAGGGGGAATCAGAGAAAGTTGGATCTGGGGGAGCATAATGGACCTGGAGGAAGACTGTGGGCTTCAGTGTGGGGGCCTGTGGTTCCCACAAAGGAACCGGGAGAAATCCTATGCTATGAAAATACTAACATGACTGTAAAACAATTTTAAAAACCTGTCTTATTTCATAATTTAGTCCTTTAAAGCATATTATTGTGGTCTTTCTTATGGGCAAGGGGTTAAGTCACGGCACTATGAAGCTAGCAGCATTTACTACAGCTCGAGTTCAATAGCCCACTAGGGAGGTGACCCACATGGCACAGTAAGTAGACCTCTCCTGTCTCCCCTCCACTCTCCTCAGTGTGTTTCAGAAGATCTACCTGTTCTGTATCCCATTTTGTCTCTGGTAAATCCTTTCATGCCCCCCACACCTCTGACCTACACCCCAGTTCTTGTATGCATAAATAAATTTTAAAAAATGAAAGGCACTACAGGGTTTCTTAATGGTGGGTGCGGTATGGGGATAAGCTGAAGAGGTGTGAACCTGCACCCCTGAATGATTGTGAGTGCTGTAAACCAACGTTACCTCCAAAACAACTCCAGAGTGAAACAACAAGAAGGAGCATCGGATAAAGGATGTAAGGATATGTCAGATAAAGAATTAAACTTTCAGTAATGTTTTGACCTAAAGAAGTATTAATTCAGAGGCCATCTAATATAAGTCAGATCTGGGTTTAAAAAAAAAAAAAAGTAAATTTTGAATTTTAAAAATTTTGATAAAACCACGTTTGCTAACTCAAAAACAGACTCTGGTGTAGGTATGTTCCTAGGGAAAATGCTGACAATGACAAGTATTATCTGATAATTTCTCCTTTATAATAACTGCAGTTTTAATTCATTTAAATAGATATAACCTGTTACATATCAGATTGTTCATTTGCATATAAAAAAGTCCTGCCCTCACTTCATTTTTCTACTTCTAAACCAAGTTGTTAATGAAGGGAAAATGCTTATTTCCCATTTTCTTACTTGCATTTTAAGCATGCATCAGCCCCTGAAACAGAGATGGATGTGTCTTGTGTTCAGCTTCCTAGCTATCATGAAGGGGTTTGCGCTACAGTGATGTTATAATTTCCAGAAAGGAACCATCTTCTTTTTGCAGCTCTCATCATATCGAGCCTTACTTTGGGAGTTTAGGGGGAACTGAGTAGATACCCGCTTAGAGTCTGTTCTTCAGGAAGCCATCCGCCTTAGGCGACTATGTGAGTGTTACTTTCCCTCTCTCCTCTGTCTGTGGGTCTGTCCAGAGAAACAGTGACAGAAACTTTCATCCAGGAAAAACTTGAACCTAATGTAAAGGAATGAGGAGCATGCTTCATGCTGGAAGTGCTACTTGGTGCTAATAGGCTTTTACTCCAGGCATTCCCAGACAGTAGTTACACATAGCATTGCATGCACGCTGCCACTTAAGGAAAGCACGTCTGTGTATCCCACACTGTGAAATGTGACATCCTAACACTGGGTCACACTGGCATCGGGACAGGGGCCTCTGACGCCTTTTAAGAGACGCACAACTTTTCTGTGACTTTTTCCAGAATACCGCCTTGCTTCCTTCTTTCCTAAGGGGGGAGTCAGGGGAAATTTAACTCAGGAGCTTCACAGAAGACAAGACATCTGAGACACTTAAGAGAAGATGGTGGCTGTGATGCTGACTGTTTTCATTCAAATAAAATCAGGGAGACAGATGAAAGGTGAAGCTGCAGTGTTCTGTCCCTTCTGAAATGTGATCTTTGCCACGTTTCCTACAGGTGGAAACTCATGAAGAATTATTATTTGCTTGCAGATATCTTTTAACTGTAATTTGTTCAAGTTAGGTCAAAATGTGTGTGTGCGTGTGTGTGTGTGTG
>NW_004567113.1:48624241-48630584 GCF_000260355.1 Condylura cristata
AGAGAGAGAGAGAGAGAGAGAGAGAGAGAGAGAGAGAGAGAGAGCATAATATGAGCCCATAATAGGAGACTCTGAGGCTCAAGTTGATGTAGTTAGTTGTCAAACTAAGTTATGCCTCATACTTACTGACTTGAGCAGAGTTTTATGATTATCAGTAGCATTGTAAATCTTGGGAAAGGTTAAAGTTATAAGAAATTCCAAAGTTCAATAGCAGAGGTTTTATCAATATTGTCTGATATTATTCTCATACCTGTGCCATAAAGATGTTTTCTTGCTCTGATCTCTACTAACAAAGCTTTGAACACCACAGTTAAAAATAAATGAAGCCAAGGGAAATGTGAATAGTTACTGTGAATGGGTCCAGCAATGTGGCTGCGGTTTGGGAGTGATGAGAGAACTTTCAGTTCCTCTCAGACAACAGCGTGGGTTTCCACAAATTGAACAGGCTTTTAACATGACATATCCTCAGTTCAACATTTAAGTCTAACTGATCAGCTCCGCTGAAGATTTACGGGTATTTTAACAATGCATCATGATAGTAAGTTTAGTGTTTACTTGAAAACACTCTTCATTCAGTGAATGCTTTCAATGCAGTTGCTGCATATCTGCTAAAATGTAGCTGATCCCAGAAACCAAACCCCAAAGCCTTGCACTTGAAAATAAGTCTTACTTGCATGTATCTCAAAGTCAGGTGCTGAAACTTAAAAGTGAAATGAAATGGTGTTTTTCCAGCTTTCTGAATGGTTGCATGGAAGCACCGGTTTCCAGTATGAACTGAAATATCAAAGATGGAATACTCTTGGGAGCTTTGTAGAATTGAACTCTTAATTAACTTTTGTTGGTTCTTCTTGCTGTTGTGTGGTGGCTTTTTTTGGTTTGTTTCTTCCTGGTGAGGTTTCCAAAGAGATCCAACATTACTGATTTTGTGTATGAACTTAAATTTTTTGATTATTTTTTAAAGATTTATTTATTTATGCTTATAGAACTGGGGTACAGGCCAGAGGTGTAGTGGATGAGAGGATTCACCAGAGACAGAGTGGGGAGTAGGACAGGCAGATGTACTGAAATACACTGCCGAGGGGTGCAGCAGGCTAGTCAGGAGAGGTCTGCCACACCTGGCAGGGGATCAAACTCATGCTGCAGTAGCTTCGGAGAGCTTCATAATGTGGTGTTTTAACCCTTTGCACCACCAGGGAGAGCTCAATTTCTGATTATTTTAAGTTAACTTTATGAAGGTGTAAATTGCTCCCAATCTTACCAATTCAAACATATAAGAATCGCTTTACTTCAAAAGTTCCCTTTTAAATAGGTTACCTACCTGCACAAAATTAAAAATATCTGTCAAAGAAGCACCCCCTACCATTTTGCATGTATTCTTTACCCTCAAATATTTCATATGGGATTATGCAAAATTAACTGTTCAAAAAATAAACTTTAATAAGCCAAGCAGTGGAAAGTCTCACTGCACTTCTCAAAGTTCAATTCTCCCACCAACCCAAGAACTTTAAGATGTGTATTCCTTCATCCAGTCTGGAAGCATGGGTCCGAAAACTAACTGTTAAGAGTGTTGGGCTCATCCTCTGAACCCTTCCACATAAAAGTTGCCATGATGCAAGTTGCCAGTCTTCTGAGTGTACAGAAAACTAGTGGCATTGTTCTAGAATGAAGAAAACTGCGAAATTGCCTCCGCCACCAACAGCGACCTTGTGCATGCCAACAGTGGTGGCTTGTCCATACGCGATGTGCCCTTAAAATGCCACAGTGAAAGCGTGCAGCACTCTCGGTCCTCCTGCAGAAGAACACATCCAACCCCATGTAAACATGAGAAAAAGACATGTAAGACCCAGGCGTAGAGTTGGCCAAACTGCCTGGCCAATAACCCTCAAAACAGACAAAATTAGGGAGGGCTGAGAAACTATAATAGCCAAGAGGCGCCATACAGAACTTGATGACTAAATTTAGTTGGGATCTTAAATTAATCCTAGAACAGAAATGACTTTAGAGAAAGTATAAGGAAATCTGAATGAAGGATGATTGCTATTTATTACATATGCATCAAAATTATAAGAACTGTGTCAAAGTAACATGATGTCAATAACAGGAGAAAATGGACTAGTGTTTAAAAGAACACTGAGCTATCTTTACATTTTTGATGTAAATATAAAATAGTTCTTCTTTTTTTCTTTTTTTCCACTTAAAAATCTTCCAATTCTTTTAAACATTTTAAAATGGACCAGAATCTGGAGAAAATAGTTTGGCTGACACAATTGAAAAGCATTTATTTATTTATTTATTTTTTAGCAAAGTGAAATTCTTAGAAAAGAAAAAGGTCTTGCCTGTTTTAGCATGTGTTAGTATTCATCCCATAACACAGAACTAGAATTACACAAACTATGAGCAAAACTCACAGTTCACCAATGGTTCTTGAGATTCCATTTCCTTTGATCTTAGGGAATCCAGAGATAAAATACTGAAACCACCTAAAGTACATTACTTACTTCTTATCTTCAGTATTCAGAGCTTCTTGCAATTACAAATTCAGCTTTTATCTAGGAAGTTGCTTTGGAGTTGTAGAATCATTAAGTTGGTGTCATCTGAGCCCACAGCTTACTTCCAAGTTTCCACACTGCCTTGTAGCTCCATCTGCCACACTGGCAAAAGAACTGGATGATTCACTATAAAAGTGAGAAAAAGTGGACACTATTGATGTCCAGCAAATTGCTGTACAAAAGCATCAATAATAAAAGCAAATAGATCGCTGTAGCTCCATGTTAGCTGCACTGGGAAGGCAGTGAGCCCCACAGAGCTTGATTTTCCTAGAATTCATTCCATGAGTCTCCCTCTGATGCCACAGGCGAAAAGGAGGTGAAAACCAAATCCCACGCCGTGTCCAGCTTGAGAAGGCAGCTTGGACTTTACCCAAAGGAAATTTGCCCAAAGGTTAGGGAACTGGTTTTCTTACACACGAGTCCGATCTAGAGACCTCCGCTCTACCAGCTGAGCTATCGAAGGGCGCATGAAACTGGTTTTCTTACTTGCTCCTTTACTGCTCATGGACTAAAGGTTATTATTTGTATGAGTGATGTGACTATTTGTCTTGGATACAGGGGATTTGTGATAACAGAATAAAACGATTGTTTCCAAAGAGGTGGAAGATAGATGGGGCATGGGACACACCAAATTTGCAAGTACTGTGATGAGCACCACAGAGTTTACCTGTAGTGTTGTAGGTTATAAAGTTATGGGCTGGACGTCCACAAACCTGCTGAGGTGGGAGTAGAAGAATTGACTGAGGATGGGAGGTGGCTTTTAAGCTGAGAAAGAAATTGAGTAGCAGCTTGAGTGTCTTTCAAAAAATAGGAAGGGTATTCTTGGCGGAGGTGACGGATAAAACAAAGCATGGAGTTGAGAGATGATTTAAAGGACTGAAATTGAATTAGAGCAATGACATGCCATGGTTTGTGCTGGGAAGTGTCAGACTCCAGGAGGAATGTATGGTGTGGCATGGGCTGGTGGATGGGCACAGATTAAAGCCAGATTTTACATAGCATTTTAGGTCATATCAAGAATTTTGGGCCCTCCCCCGGTGGTGCAACGGGTTAAAGCACAGCACAGTGAAAGTATCACAGCCACTGCAGCATGAGTTCGATCCCCAGCCAGGGAGGTGACCCACATGGCATGACAGACCTCTCCTGATCTGCTCACTACTCCCGTCAGCAATGTATTTCAGTGGATCTGCATGTTCTGCTCTCCACTCTGTCTCTGGTGAATCCTCTCACCCCACCCCACCCCCACTCCTGCATCTCTGGCCTGTACCCCAGTTCTGTATTCGTGAGTAAATAAATCATAAAATGAAGAATATTGTGCATTATGCAATGAAGAATAATTGAATGGCTTACTTGGGGTGCTAGCATTTAAGAATTGTTTTATAACAAAATTTCAAAATGGTAGGTATCAGGAAATAACATGTGAAAGTAGATTGTCATAAACCATGCAGGGAAATACCTCTAGACTCATGTTCCTTGAACTAGGACCCAGAAGGATAAATCTCTAGAGGGACTTACACACCCTGTTCGCATAGTGCATCCTCAGGGAATTATCAAATACATTTGCTAGTGTTTTGAAAGACACTGGTGAGAACTAACAAACATTCTCATATAGCACAGTGTCAGTCTTCTTATAAATGAACAGGTTTGGAGGGTCAAGAAAAGTCATCAAATATTCAACCTCAGCCATAGCAACTTTCTGCTGTTACTCCCACGATGTGCTTCCATAACCGGACATTTGAGCCTCCATGATGTATGGCTTCTGTGGCATATTCTGTCCGGAAACTGGCTATTTTTCACCTCAGAATGTAAGAAAAGTCAACGGATTCAGCCTTACATGCTGAGTTTAATGTCCCCATCAACTCCTAAATGAGAGACTAAAATGAGTTCAGTATGTTTGCTTCAGACTCCAGGCCAGGGTGTCAGGAGCAATTCTGAGAAATCTGCTGTCAGTATAAACTTGCTGTAAGAAGCTGCATCAAGCTTAGTGAACATTGTGTTTGCAAAAAGAAAAAGAAAACCCAAGTAGACATACTGAGGAATAATTGGCTCTAGGAAGATGGTCAACATAAGTTACAGGAATCTAGTTCTTTCTGTCCCATGGCTCAGGCAGTAGCACTGAACTTTTAAGAACATGCATTATTTTTTAAGTTACTCAACAAATTCTCTTTGAGCAAGGGACTGCTGGTGAGGGGACGGCTCTCTGCCAAGACTCCCCGGAGACACAGGCACTGTGCTTGGGTCACAATTGCCCTAGCAGCTATGTCTGCGTTCCATTTTGTGTTTAAGATGTATGTATTTACGCACTCAAGAACTGAGTTTCAGGCTGGAGGCGGGGGAGGTGTGTGTATGAGAAGATTCACCAAAGGCAGAGTGGGGAGCAGAGCAGGCAGATGTACTGAAATATACTGCCGATGGGGAGACAGGAGAGATCTGCCATGTCATGTGGGTCACCTCCCTGGCTGGTGATCGAACTTGTGCTGCAATGGCTGTGGCTAGCTTCATAGCGCTGTGCTTTAACCCACTGCACCACCAGAGAGGGCCCTGGGACCCATTCTTGACTGGTTTTGTTAAACAGGGGAGAGAGGGCAGAAACAAAGCAAACAGTCACCTACATTGTAGTAACAGTGTCTACTCAGGGACTGGGTGCTCACACATTGTTGGTGCTGAGTCCAGTGGAAAACAGGTGAAGGCCATAGTGTTGGAGCTTGGCGGGGCCCGATTCCCCAGTTATAGCAAAGAAGCTTTGGAAACACATCCCTGTATCACGTTCTTAATATTTATTTGTGTTTTTATATTTTGTTGTGCTATCTTTATTATTTTGATTCTAAACGTGAGACCATTTGCTGAACTATCAAATAGGGCTCTCTATTGTATTCTATTTTTTTTAATTGTATTATTTTTCATTTTGGTGAAGTTGGTATATCACACTATACACAGTATAGAGGCATATGTTTGCATATGACACCTTGCACCCAGGGGCTTAATAGTTTAGATAGGGCTACGCAATTCTACATTCAATCATGTTATGAGAAACTCCGATAGGTAGATAGAATTTTATCAGGTTGGAGATCTGGAGGTTGTAAATCTCCACGAAGCAGGAAGGCTTCACTATGACTCAAGTCAATAGTCATAGTATGAATGAATTGGAGAGTCCATATTGCCGTAATACAAGTAGATGATGAAATTGGAAGCGATGAGGGGAAGGCGGTGAGCCTCTTGGCAGTGTTTGGGAGGCTGACAAAGGAAGAACAGGGGGCTGGTGGGTTGGCCATTTGCAGATTGAGACTAAGTGGTTCTTTCCAGACCCTGGAGGAGCCTTCAGGACTGTGAGTGTAAAGTCCAATCTAGTACCTATATTGATACTGCTTTTAAGAGACCTGTTATCAGCACCAGCTGTTAATTTTGATTTAAGTGGGACCTCTGCAGTCAAGTTAGTAACTGTTTTTACCATTTATACGTCTGCTTATCACTGTCTTACACAAGGAGTTGATAATTTTAGTCGATAACCTAAGTTGGTCTGCCTCAACTGCTTTGACCTTTTCATCAGTAAGGGTCATTCCTATGAAAATATATATAATTAATAGATTTGATAAAAATAAATATGGATGCATCCTTTTTTCTTCTTGTTGCACCTCTGTAAAATATAGAATGTAGTTGACTGACTCTAAAATGAAGACAACAATTCTGAAGTCAACCATTCCTTTTGATTTTGGACGAGGGATGTTTATTTATTAAATACCTGACTTGAACTGAACTCCATTAATCTAGAAGTAGGATCCTAGGTCTACTTATGA
>NW_004567113.1:48630684-48646829 GCF_000260355.1 Condylura cristata
TATATATATGTCCTCTCTAAAGAACTAGTCTGCAAGAGGACTCTGAAGGAATAAGAATTTAACAGCATAGCATTGAAGAGAAAGATATTCCTTGTGATAAAATGCTTCCTGCATTTTAATGTATGACTTGTGGAAACTAAAAATTAAGTAACTTGGCTACACCAGGTAGACTTTTAATCTTCAAGCACTGGGTAAAAATCATGAACATAATTTTTACACATCAAAATCGGAAATCACCAATGAAATGGAGATTAATAATTCCTTAGCTGTAATGTCAGAGTTTCTCAAAGCTTTCAGATACGAAGTTACAAACCAGCTTAGTTTGCATTTCAAAGAATGTACCAGAGTAGAATTTTGCAAGTCCTGGAAACTTGTTCATTACTGAAAAGGGTTTGTGAGAAGGGAGGTCAGAATGAATAGACATGCTCTAATTGTCTCTTGATTGTTAGGAAAATATTTAAATATTTAAATTGTGATTTGTTTTCACAATTATTCATTTAATAATTACTTGCATTTGCTAATAGATGCTGGTTAGGGACCAGTTTGGGCCCCTTATGTCCGTGTTCAGATTTGCCACGTGGCGTGGGCTGTGATCGGCAGGGGCTCCAATCAGACCCTGTGTCATGTCTTTCCTCAGCTCCATGTCTTCTGCAGGGTGAGGATGAGCAGCAAAGCACCACAGTGTTGCTTTGGGAGTAAAGTGCATTTGTAGTGCCTAAACACACAACACGTCATAAAACATGATTGCACAATACAAATTCTACTGTTATTGAAATTGTGACTTTTAATAATATCTTCCAAAGACTAGATTGGCAAGTTTCTTTTAGGCTTCTAAGAAGAATATGTTACCATACAGCATGTAAGGAAAATGCAAGACCTAGGAGTGACCTCGGCCAGAGCTGACATGTTTTACGTGCTTCTTCCTCCTTGTACATTGGCTCTGCCCTTTCCCTTTCCTGCCCCTTCCTCAGGCTTGGCTGGCCCAGGTCAGCCTCTGCATAAAGCAGTGGTCTTGAGAAAGACTTTTTTTTTAAGATTTATTTATATATGCATACAAGAACTGGGGTATAGGCCAGAGGCGTGGGGAGGTGAGAGGACTCACAAGAGACAGACTGGGCAACAGAACAGGCAAATCCAGTGATACACACAGCTGAGGGGAGCAGCAGGGTAATAGGAGAGGTCTGCTGTGCCATGTGGGTCAGCTCCCTGGCCAGGGATTGAACTCGTGCTGCAGTGGCTGTAGACAGCTTCACAGTGCTAAGACTTAACCCACCACCAGAGAGGACCTGAGAAAGACATTTTTATTAAGAGGGGAGAGATATCCAAAAAGCATAGTTCCCGAGGAACTCTGGCTGTACAAGGGTAGTTCCAAAAATAAGAACTGTGGCATGTGTTGCCCACTGTGGGTGTTCACTGGGTTTATCCTGTTCCACTGTTAATAGGATTGTGGAATAGCATATTACTAGGTGGCTTGTAGCCATCTCAGGTATAGACAACTAAAAGAAAAAATCAATGAATGGGGAAGATAGCGTAAGCGGTTGACAAAATTTCAGTGACACCCATTTTTTTTTTTTTTCATTTTGCTCACTCAGAGATCAAAACTCAACTATTTTCTCGCATTTCAATGTCAAATTTAGGGACAGAAGAACTGTGTTTGAATCTCTTCCATCACTGAGCAAGGAACCAGGGACAAAGTCATCCTCACCAGTGAAGTAAAAATAATTCTATGCTTGTCCTGCATTTCTGCTGTTGGAGTGGAAGTGGTTTTAAAACCCTACTGCACATGAAATGAAGTGCACTGACTGGTACAATCTCATCGCCCTTTCCGAAACCCGTAGAAACAGTTATTAGCAGAGCTTCAGCCTGAGCAAAATACAAGTTTAAGGAAACTCATTTACTTGTATATGTAAGAGCATAGTAAACATAAAATGCTCTCCGCCAGCACTGAAATGCAGAGATAAGTTCCATCAGTCATTTGCTTATTAGTTTCTCCCTAATTCCCCAACTTCTAACTCACCCAATTTCCTTACTCTATTTAGAGTCAGGGAAGCAAACCGACCCGGACTCTTGGAATGGATAGTCTGCTGTGCTAATTTCAACTGATGCACAGCTAAAACGAGGAAAGAGAATCTGAATCACTGTTCCTTGCTATGGAGGAAAAGAACATGTTTGCCTGGTCTATGCAAACATCCCTCCTTATTCTGGGAGCGAGACTTCAAGCCTCACTTGACTGTGAAGGAAGCCAGTCCAGTGCTAAACAAGAAATTTATCCAAATCTAGTGTCAGAGTCCCCCCAGGGCTCCTTGAAACACAGAGTGATTCTTATTTAATGGATTGGGGGTGGGGTGCTGAGCATTTGCATGTAGAACAACCCCCAGGGACGTTGCTGCTGCTGGCTCAGGAAGCACCTTTCCTCAGCCACAGAACCTGAAGCACTGATGCTTCGCTCTGGCAGTTCTCCCCATCAAACACTGAAGCACCGTCAGAGTTAAAAGCACTGTGATTATAGGTTAATGATTATGTGCTCCCAGAGGGACAGTTTTATTTATTTATTTTATTTTTTATTTTTTTATTTTGCTTTTTAATAGTACCTGGGCCTTGGGCTGGGCATTTGGCCCAGAATCCTCTTGTAACTAACTGCTTCCCTGTGGCTTTTCAGTTGCCACCTGTGGTTCTTGGAGCAGTAATCACTCCGTCTTTCTGCTCTGAGTGTCCACTCCCCTTTCTTCCTTCTAGCTGCTCCATCTCTGCTGCTACCACCCTTGTGGATTGAATCCACCCTTGAATCCACCCAGAGGATTATGTTGCCAAATCATGGAGGGGTGAAGCCAATCATGGCTGGTAGCATTGCTTTCCTGTACTTGGCTTCAGCACCTACCCTTTGTGTGGACATCAAATCACGTTTTAGGTGTTCCAGTTTCCTATCTGTTAGAATAGAATAATAACACCCTACATGTTTATGTAACCAAAAAAGTCCATGTTGGCCTTTCCTGCCACCTGGACCTGTCCGCCCTCCTTCCTTCCACGCCTGTCTTCTCCCCGCCCTCCGTGTTACAGTCTGCAGCGCCTATGTGAGGAGCTGACCAGGGGCCATTTCTTTCCATTTCCCATCTCTGCTGAATGGATCAACGAGGCTTTCCCCTTCACCCCCGCCCTTGTGTTGTTTTTCTTCCCTAACAGAGCACTATTTATCATCTGGTCTAGGATTCTAAGCTCATGGAAAGCCCCCAAGTCTCCTTCAGTTCTGATGTATTAATACATAAATAAAATGAGATCACAAAGCAGCATATAACACTTTCTGAAACAGATTAATATACGACTGCACACAGATATTCCTGCATTATATATATCGCCCTCTGTTATCCCCTTGTACTATATTTCTGTCACAAGTCAGACACAGGTAACATAAAAACACAATTTATGAATACCTCAAGAGGTTTCACTGTTTTTAGAACTCACTGTCTGGTGACTTCTTGTGTGATTAGGCGGTGTGTTACATTGTGAGTAGTAGGAAGCTACTGAACTCTGTCCGGTGCAATAAGATGTACTGCCTTGTATTCTGGGTCAGGTCCTGTTTTCAGTGTATGCCCTCAGCTGAAGCAAAAGCCTCCCACCCCAAAAGGCACACACTGCATTGAGACCCGAAACCAGTAAGTCACATTCTCTCTGCGGTCTTGATCATTCTGCTTTTTCAGTTGAATGGTCTGCAAAACACAACTGTGCTTCTGCTCTTGAGCTGTAGAGGGCAGTAGAGGAGCTGTATGAAAAAAAAATCCTTATTTAACCGGGAAAAACATTTTTCTTTGCCAAGTTGAGCTTTGGAAGGGAAATTAAGGATTCTGTGTAAAACGTACATGTAATAGGCTGCTTGTTCTAATTAAGAGATTACCTCTTAGTATATATCATATGTAAAGAACATTTTTCCTTTTGGGAGAAAAATAGCCTTATATTCATTTTTAAGTTCTGAAGAAATGCAAAATAAATTTTAAGAAAGGAATCATCGGCTATAATAAAATAAAGCACATTTAATTTTAAGAAGATTTTATTCAGTTTTCATATATTTATATATTGAGCACAACAAAAAATGTTTTGGAGAATTGGGGCTGTATGTAACTAGTCTATAGATGTTAAATAATGGGAGGTAGAATTATTTTACAAAATACAGAATTCACATAATGAGGAACCCTTTTGATTTAAGAATTGTAAAGCGTACAACAAAAAGGTAAAAACATATTTACTCTTTTGATAGTTCACTAACGTTAGACTTTGTCAGCCACAGCATCTGAATTTAGCCATCATCTGGTTGAACAAAAAATGATTCAAAAATCGGTTTCTAGATTGAACCAAAGCCTATGTGAAAAAAATCCACATACTGAGTTTCCTCTTTGTTTCCTGGGTGACCCCAAATCCACAGGCAGGAGTCCCCACTGTGCTGGTTTTGCCTTGAAAATGGAGTACCCAGCTGCACGGCCATGTGGTTCTTTCACTTTCTTAGTCTTCATTCTGATTTAACACAACTTAGAAATACGCTGGGTAGAAATAGACAAATAAGAAGGGTCCAAAGTGTGGTCCCTAACCATCAGAATCGCCTTGCTTGGAAGGTTGGAGCAAGAATAGTTCCTTGTTCTGCACTTTAATGCAATTCAGTCAGACGCTCTACACAAGGTAAACACAGAATAAAATTGCTCTTGTCTTAACAACCCCTCCAGGCCAGCCTTCCAGATAGGGATGCTCCAGGCCTGTGCTGCAGCTGCAAGAGCACCCCAGCAGCGTGATGGATCACAGCGGAGCCTGCCCAATTTTCTCTGGGTCTGAGTGTTTCCTTTGGGGATCAGGTCTTCCCCATTCCGCCCTGATAACAGCTCAGCCCAGTCTTGGAGTAGCTCAGAGCTTCCAGTTTACAGTAGAAGCTCTCGTGCTTGTCCTGGTCTTTTGTGTTTGTTTCTTTGTTTGTTTCCCTCTACTACCCAGATCTTTCCACTACTCAGATCTTTTTCACACAAGTGGTGTCTTCTCTGCTGATGCCCGGTCTTCATGGATTTTCAGTCCTCCAGTGACTAACTTCATTCATCCTAAGTCTTGTGGTTTTCTCCAGTCTTTTGACTCAACATTTGGAAATATATCTTCTTGACCCCTGGGTTCTTGGCATATAATGATGTCAGCCTTTCTACATTTTTCCTGTCAGACTCGCTGGATGGGGCTCAGACTGCGCCTTGTATCTCTTACAGGAGAGCACCCAGGGAGATCGTCCAGGCTTGTCACCATCAACACCAGCTTTCTGTAGAATGTATATGGCTATATGGCAGGGCCTGCTCTACTCTCCAGACTCTCTGTCCACACTGCTGTGCTGTCAGCTTCTCTGGCATCTGTAGGCTCCTTCATCAATCTGACTACAGCCTCAGTGACAGTGAACCCCCGGCAGCAACAGTTTACCTGACCCATCCCATGCAGTATACTCACTAGGCATAACAAACTGTGAGGGGTCCTTATGCCCAGTCATGGGTCAGGGAGGCCTTCCAACATTGAGGAAATTGCATGACAAAAAAAAAAAATCCCCAGTCACATAACCCAGCAGGATTCCGGGGGGTGGAGGGGTGTTCTCCAAATCCCAATAGCACACTTGTCATCATGTTTATTCCCACACATCCTCCTTGTATGAGTCCTGCGAATGCTGGGAGGTTTTCAGCCTGAGTAAAGATTCTTGGTCAATAGCCATCTTTTGTTTCTTCTTTCCATTGTCCATTCAAGAGAGGGAGGTGTTCTGGGTGTTGAGGACAGTCCAGACTGTCAAAACCAGGAGTGCTCACTTGATTCTATCCTGTAGAAAAAGGAAGCCGGTCCCAGGGGCACGTGCTCAGGGTGAGATATGTGGGTGTACAAAGCCACCATGGAAAACCCAAGTCCTGGGCCCTCCGTATGGCATAATGGGTTAAGCTGCAGCACTGCAAGCAAGCCATGGCCACTTCACTGCGAGTTCGATCCCCAGCCCCGGAGGTGACCCACATGACACAGCAAACCTCTCCTGGCCCGCCCACTGCTCCCCTCAGCAGTATACTTTGTCTATCTGCCTGTTCTGCTCCCCACTCTGTCTCTGGTGAATCCTCTCACTTCTCCTGCACCTCTGGCCTGTATCCCAATTCTGTATGCAGAAATAAATAAATCTTAAAAAAACAAACAAAAGTAAAAAACAAAACAAGAAAATCCAAGTCCTGAAAAAGCCAGTTTTTCAAGTTGATAGAATCTTCCTCCTGATATTCATTGGTTTCCTCACTCAGCCTTTATAATGAGGCCACAGTGCCTAACTGCCCACCTTGCACCCACGAGGAACTGATCCCTTTGTGGAATTAACAATTGTAAAGCAATGAAAACAAAAATCATGTCAAACTTAGAAGGAAGAGATTGAATTTGTCTTACTGTATTTGTTCTATTTTGGACCATGACAGGCTACGTTTCAGAAAAATTTCCAATTAGTCTTACATGCCTTGGAGTCAGCGAAAGGGAGGGTGTTGGTCCTCTTCGAAGTACAGGCAGCCAACGGAATGGCTTAGATACTCCATCTGGTTGTTAGATACTCCATCTCCTGATGGTGTCCAACTGAGGTCATTTTATGACGTCGCGGTGAGGGACTCGCTTCTTGGAATGATCTAATCTGGTCTAACCCATGTTGATTTTCTTTGTGATAAGAGTGCCTCCCTAGGGCATGGCATCTGGGCATTGCTGGTGTGGAGAGACGAGTTCCCAGACATTGCTGAAATTACGCTGCTGTGTACATTCATACTGAAGTTATGCTGTGGATGATTTTCTTTCCGTTTTGGTTCTTTCTCTGATTCACTTTTCCGTGTTCTCTGTATTCCAAAGTGATTTCTGAAACATTCAGGGTCACAGGTTATCACTCTGGTAATTAATTATCATTGAACTGGCAGTGGAAATGTTGGTTAATGGATGATATCTGTTGATAAAATGCCAGGTAACTGACAATTAATTATTATAGCTCATTTTGGGATAAAAACAAGTCCTTCCGAATGAGGTTAATGATCAACTTGCCATCTGGCCCAGATTAAGGGACCATCTGGGGGAGGGCCGAATCGCTGTGAGCTCCCTCAGGGATGTTGATTTGGGTCAGATGCATCTACTGCAGACTGTGAACATTGTGTACAAGACCCTGCAGTTTGGGATTTACTGTGCTTCGTTTGGCTGGGCCGAGTCCCAGAGGGCTTTGGGATCTCGGGAACCTGTGTAAGTAGGAAAATGTGGAAGCAACAGAAGAAGGCAGGACAGTGACCTGGTCTTGGGGAGCAGTAGGGGCAGGGGAAATGGCAGGGAGCATAACCCACCGGAGTGCCCAGGGGCAGGCTCTGATGTCCACTAGCAGGCTCTGATGTCCCAGGTCGCCAACTCACTCCAGCTGACAAAGAAGTAGAAGGAGGGAATAGTACACCCTTAACCGTCCTTGTCCCAAAAGAGGTGTTGGGTGTTTGAACCCAGAACAAAGTTAGGGAAGTTCCCCCATGTTGGAACTTACTAAAAAGCTACAGTGATCAGGAATGTGTGGATAAGGTTAACCATACAGTAAAAGCAATGGGAAGTGGGTAATGCTTTCAACAGGGTGTCAAAACAATTAATAGGTAAAAAATGCCAACATGGCATTTTCAACAAGTCGCGCAAGACAACTGAATAGTCACATGGAAAAGAATGAAAAGGTTTCCCTTTCTGACAACACACACATACACTCACAATTTATTACGCATGTGAATGTTCTAACAGTATCGTTTCCAAGAACCAAACACTGGAAATTAAATGTCTGCCAAATGAAGAGTGTAAAAATAAGCTATGGCATGCCTATGCAATGGGGCATTACATGGCAATAAAAAGGAGTTGTGGGCCCTCCCTGGTGGCGCAGCAGGTTAAAGCACAGCACTAAGAAGCTAAAGCCACTTCAGCATGAGTTCGATCCCAGCCTGCCCCGGAGATGATCCATACGGCGTGGCAGACCTCTCCTGACCCGCCCACTGCTCCCCTCAGCAGTGTATTTCCTCAGTCTGCCTGTTCTGCTTCCCACTCTGTCCCTGGTGAATCCTCTCACTGACCCTGCACCTCTGGCCTGTACCCCAGTTTCTGTATGCAAAAATAAATAACTCTTTATAAAAAAAAAAAAAAAAGTTGTGCCAGGATGTGGTTAAACCTCAAAAGATGTGCTAAAGAAAGAAGTCAAGCTCAAAGGTGCATATTGCTTCATTCCATTTATACAAATGTCCAGAATAAGAGAATAAGCAGATCGTTACAGACAGAGATTACATTAGTGGTTTCCCAGGATGGAGTTTGGTGTGTCAGGGGAACAGAGTGGCAGCTGGTGGATACAGGTCTCGGGGGAGAGGATGAAATTGCCCTGAAAGTAATTGTGGTCCTGCTTATACAACCCTGTGGCTATATTAAAGACCTTTCAGTTGTATGAGCGAATTGTGTGGTGTGTGAATTATATTCAATAAATCAGGTAAATAGAGAGATTCTCAATAATTAGCATGTGTTATTAAGTTTCTTAGAGAGTAAATACCCAAGGGTAAACAAGTGGATTCAATTGTTTCTACCAGTGAGACACCCACCCTTGCCTATGACAGGCGCTAAATATATGTTTGTGGCATCCGTTTGAAAGAAGGTTAGAAGATGCTGTGGAAGCATGGGGGTCCAGGCAAATCTGTGCAGAGGAGCTGGGCATTCTTGTTAAGTAGCCTTTGGATTGAATGTTGCAGAGTAACTAGAAATCATCAGGCGCGAGAGGACAAACGGTCAGGAGGATGGGCGGCTGACGTGAGTGGAAGGTGTGGAGAGGATGTCGACTCAGTGGGCATGTGGGGTGCAGCTGGGAATTAGCTCAGCACGAGTCTAGAAACCAAAGTTGTGGCCACACCTTTTGATCCTTTTATACTTCAGGCTGTCTTTTCCCAAGTGAGCTTAATGGAAATGTTTCTCACTTTATCTGCAGTAAGGATCAGATTTGTGGTTATTACTATTTTTAGCCTGTCATCAATTGATACCTTGAAAACATAATCATGGATCTACTAGAAAAATGCAATGAGAAAAAGCAAAACACAATCCTGATAATGCTCCTGAGAGCCATATTATGTTTGTTATAAAATTTTCTAAAGATTTCATCTTTTTGTTTGTATTTTCTTCAGTGCACTTAATTATTAAGTAATTTGTGAACTAGCACGGGTCCACAAACAATGTTTTGAGCAGCTCAGAGCCAAAGAACATGTCTCAAAAAATGTCTTGATGTCCATTGGTCAAAAGTTTGTGGGGCACATCGGTGCTTCATCTGCCAGAGGACGCAGAAACTGTGTTATCAAATTAATGAGCCCAAGAAATCTTGCAGCAAATAAACCTACTTACATTCGCTGAAAGTTACATACTTTCTTTACTTTCACTTATTCATAAATACAGCCATTTTATCTTTCATTAATTAAAATGCTTGTTGAGTATCTACTATTTGCCTAGCAACATTCTAGACTCTGAGGATGAAGCATGTCCTGTGGCAGAGACCAGCACTACGCTAAGGAGTTAAGGAAGAATAGAGTGAACTGGGCAATGTAAATGTGGGGTGATGAGTCCAGAATGAGGTCCAGTGAGTGTGTTGCATGTACATATACACGGACAAGCTGACATTTGGGTCAAAAACCATGGAGAAATGGGTGTGTGGGGGGAGGGGCAAGAATGATTACGCAGAGAGAGTAATATGTGCACGTGCTCTGATTCACTCACAAATGCCTGTGAATTTGAGCAAGTGCTTGAAAAGATGAGTGGAGCAGAGAGGTAAGAAAGGCAGAGGTACACGCTGGATCACATCCCAAGGCCACAGAACCTTTGTAAAATGGACTTTTCCTCAGTGTGCTAAGGAGTCATTGAAGGCTTAGGTCAGAGGACAGATTCCATCCAACTTGTGTTTGGACACAACTACTCTGGCTCCTCAGCAGAGAAGAGATGAAAGGACATTAGAAGATTAGCTGGAAAGTTATTGCAATAATGCAGCTTGAGGTGCACGAGGATTAGAGTAAAAGATCAAGGGTTGCTGAAGTGATTGGACTTGAGATATGCCTCCATATCTCAATGACGGATCAGCTCATTGAGGGGATGTAGTGTGTTCAAGAGAAGAGCATGATACCCCGCGATTGGCCAAATTGACCCCTGTAATGACGTGGTGGAAGACTAAAGAAGGATGTGATTTGATTTGATCATGGAAATATCAGGAGCTCAGTTTTTGCCTTGGTAAGTTTGAGAGAGTGGAGAGGCCAAGTAGACAGGAGTCTGGCAGATAAGAATGGTCTGAGGAGATTTTTGGGAGTTGTCTGCATTTTATATGGTATATAGATCCATAGTTTGGCTAAGACCAGTGATAGAGTGAGGGTAGACTGAAAACTCTGAGGTCTAGTCTTTGGGGTACTGACTCCTTAATAGTTTTTCAGAGGCAAGAGAAAGAACAAAGCAGACAGGAAGAATAGCAGAGGAGGACATAGGAGAACTGATATAATTGGATGTCATGGAAATCAAAGCAAAGTGTGTTTCAAGGTCAAGGACTATTCAACTCCATCCAGTACTGTCATGGTCAGGGGAGTTTGGGGATGCAGTCTTGGCATTTAGCAAAGCCGGCATCATAGGTGATATAAGCGAGGCATTTTGATGTGTATCGAAAAGAAAGTCTGAATGAAGTGTGTTGGAAAGAGACTTGGAGTAGAAGACTCAAGGAGACAAGAGTATTGAGGAATTTGGGACGATAACTTTGGGGAACATGAAAATAAGTGAGAAATTGATAAGGATGATGCTGCTGCTGGTGATGGTGGTTATGATGAAGGAATAATATCATGTTCTTATTTTGGTTAAAGAAGTGATGGTTCAGGGCAAAGACACATTATGTCTTTGAACAGGTGAGAAGAAACGGAGCTTGGCACGTAGGTGGACTGGTTCATTTTACATAGATACAGTGTGAGCTGGAAGGAAAGTATACGAGTGCAGATGAAGGTGGTGAGTGGCTCCAGTCATGGAAGTTAGAGGGATTCTCTGATTACTTCTCTTTCCTCAGGTGGCTTTCAACTGAGTATAAGGGTGGGGCAGAGAGAGAGAACAAACTGGTCAACTGGGTGAGTGAGTAATTCATGACCTGGGGAAGCTGACCTGAGCACATATAGTTTGTGATCATGAACTCAAAGTGAGACCAGGTTGCATGACTGTGACATAAACAAACTATACTTTTTCACATTCTGCTTCTTGCCAGTCAGCTGAAACTTTTTGGAAAGTACTCACTACTCCTGTTCACAGGTGAAATGTTTTAGTCTGGACATAAATATGGTCACATTACATCATATGATGGTCACAATAGCATCTGTGTGGAAGATGAATTTGCTTGGGGTAAGATGGAGAGCAAAGACTTAGGTAATTGACTACTGAGATAGTTGGGTGAGAATTGATGAGCATAAGCAGAGATTCTTTCATTTTTTACGTGTGACTGTGTGTGGTTTCAAAAGCATTCTCTTGTTCTTAAAGTGGCTCTGTATCTTTTTCTTAAAGTGGCTCTGATGGTTTTGGCATTTTCTGTTAATCAACCTTGTTTTGCGTCTACTATATGCCAACTCTGCATACCCCAGCTTCCCCCATCTGCCTTCACACGTCTGCAGGGAAGGGCATGCTGGCCAGGTAGTGTGATTTTTAATTGCATGAATGAACTAGTCTTTCATTGCTTACACACCACTGTGTTTTGGCCCACCATTTGCCGATACCAAGAGAGCTTTCTTACTAAGATGAGTCATTTCTGATGGTTCTATTGGGTTCTTTTTTGTGGAGGGACTATCTTGGAAGATGAGAAATAGAGAATGTTAATGATGGTGAATGGATTATCTGGAAAAAAATGCTCACTGTGAATTGGGGGGTAAAGATTTGATTTTTCATCTCACTTTGGAAAAATTCTGAAAAACATAACTGGCATGTGAACAGGCATTAAACCTGGCAGAAAGGTAAAGAGAAAAGGGCCAGAGAACGGCCAACAAGGAATTAAAAGAGATCATGGACTCCAGCCCAGAGCTCTGTGAAGCTGCTCAGGGCGTTCCGGGAGAAGCAGCAGCAGATAACAAATGATCATAAGTTGAAACCTGATTCATTCAGAGGGAAATGAAGATAGAAGCAGAGGAAGAAATTTAGACTCCACTAAATGAAAGATTTCTTTTATAAAGCAGACTTCGTGAAATGGAAGCAGAGTGAGAATGGAAAAGTTAGCTACAATAGATCTGGTTTCTCACCCACACCATGAGGAGATGTGAAAATGCCACAAAGTATCACCAGATTCAGGATGTGACTCACTGAGACGTCCCACTAGAGCAGGAGATGGGGAAACGTTCAGGGAAACCTAGGGGAACAGGAATTTGAGGTGATGTTCACTCCTCTAAGAGCTCCTCAGCGGTGCATCTTGACAGCCCTGGGGTCTGCATGTTTGAGTGTCTATAATTTATCGTATAATGTGAAGGAAATGTAAGCTTGCAGTGGACCAACTGCTCAGCTCTGTGGGCATAATGAGAGCTGCCCACAAAGAATAGAAAGTAGAAGATCTACCTGGACCTCTAAGGGCTAGGTTACCCCACAAACATGCTCACCTGCTTACCTGATTGTCTTGAAATTGAGTCAAGCTTAAGAGTAACTCAAAAATGAAAACAATAGATACAAGCTTTTCCTAAAACAGAGACTTCTGAATCCCCTGCCTTAAATTATTTAGATATACCAAATGGCATTATAAAAAGTAAGAAACTACCCTTTCTTTTAGTAAAATTGACAATCTGTAATACAAAAGTCAACATTTTATATAGTTACTTATAGGAACCTTAGTAATGAATGACTTCAAAAAAATTGCATAGTAGAATACTACTCAGCTATCAAAAATGATAAACCCTTGGGGAGAGGCAGAAGTGAAAGTAAGGTGGGAGGGAGCACAAAGGACTCTGGGTGTGCTGGGAGTCGGTGTGGGATATTACATCTTTGGAGGTGAGAGATTGGATACTTCTAATACAATAATATTAAATATTCTAATATAAAACAATGTTACCTCAATAAAATATATACATGTCTTTTAACACCTTTCTGAAAGTCCATCACATCTATGACTCACAGTTGTAACTACTAGGGCAGGCATAATTTTAAAGAATGAGATGACTTAAAGAGCTATAAAGTAAAACAATATGTACAGACACACACATATAGATATTAGATTGGTATAATAAAAACTGAACCAAGATGTTAATATAACTAGTCATGAATGTGAATGTGTAAAAAAGAAATGTTACCTCAATATAGAAAAATAATGTGCCTCATTCCAACTTGCTTAGATTAATGGTGCATCCAAGCAAAGCCTGCTCTCTGATCATGTAAGTTGACAAACTACAAAGGAGAAAGACTTGTGGGGCAGAGGGAGTTATAGTTCAAATTTGGTTCTGACCATTTTTTAGCTGCAGAAGTGTGTAGGGAGCTACTAAATGTCCTTGTGCCTATGTTTCTTTTTTTAAAGATTTATTTATGCATACAGAACTGGGGTACAGACCAGAGATGCAGGGGCTGTGAGAGGATTCATCAGAGACAGTGGGGAGCAGAACAGGAAGATCGACGAAGTACACTGCTGAGGGGAGCAGCAGGCGGGTCAGGAGAGGTCTGCTGAGCCATGTGGGTCACCTCCGGGGCAGGGGTCGAACTCATGGTGAAGTGGATTTTAGCTTCTTAGTGTTGTGCTTTAACCCTCTGCGCCACCAGGGAGGACTCTAAGTTTCTTTTTTTGAAACTAGTACTGTATAAAGTGCTCAGCAAATGCTTTGTTTAGAAAAGATATTGAAGAATTCTGTCACCATTATTGCAGATATAAAGGCAAGGTCAGTTTTTGTCTCTCTGTGTTAACCAACAGATAATGAGGCTTTCAAAAGTATGACGGAGTGATAGGATGGAAAGAAGATAACATGCAGAATCAAAAGATTTGTGTTCAATCTGTAATGTGGAAAATTTTCCACTCACTAAATGTGCAAATTACACTACTTTCTGTAAGCCTGATGCCAGTCCTAAGAGGTGAAAGTACAGATGTCGTAATAAGCAAATATATACAGCAGAGTGCTTATAAGACAGTCACACACATGTGACCTCAGAGAGAAGGGGGTTGAGAGCAGTAGAGAGAGGCTGGGAGGGAAAGAACAAAAGGGTGTTCTGGAAAGAGGGTTGGCTCAAAGATGGGAAACCTTGAGTTGAATCTTAGCCTCTGGAACTACAAGCTTCAGTATCCTTATCTGTGCAATGGAAGCAAATGAACCTCCGTAGGTGGGGTTTCTTTAACTAACCTATGAGTCTTTCCCTCAGCCCCCCTTTCCTGTCTATCTTCCTTTCTCTCTCCCTCTTTTCTTATTCACCTGTTACTCATATCAGGCACATTTCCATTGTCTTCTATACAACCAATGGCTCCGATGTGGCCTAGAACGGCCAAGCCGATCTTACTCAAATACTGCTCCCCAATGCATCTGAGTGAAGCAAAGGGAAAATGAGTCAACACGGTAGGAGACACCTTCTGAGAGTCCTTATTAGACACCCTGTAGAGTCAGTTCCTGGTCTGATATTCTGAGGGAATCGGCCTTTCTTGTGTAGATACAGGTCTGGGACCTCACAGCTCATGTGTTCCTTGCTTGTAGCTGGTTGGGTCAGGCGTAGATACACCTCACTCAGGCCAGTCCATTTTGGAGAATGGCAAAGAATAGGAACAAACAATTCACATCAATTGCTAGAGAGAAAGCAAGGTCTCCTCTAGAGTACATGCCTGAGACTGAGGGAATTCCTCAGATCAGGGGCTCTCAGGGCTGAACTTGAAACAGTTCTGGCTAAGTCTGAGTGCTTGGTCCTCTGTGAACTGTTCTGGTCACTTCCTTGCTCAAAGATCAATTGTTCAAACCTCCCTTGGATCCTAACCCCTGCATTCTTTCAATAAACTGCATTTTTAAACTTTCACTATGCAGAATTAAGCCAAATGAATCGTTACAAAACAGTGCTGTATGCAAAAAAGACTGAAAGAATAGGAAAACGAAGAGAAGATCAATATAAAATAGAAGCTGTTAACTCAAGCTGTCAACCTTAAACGAAATTCTTTATTGCCCCTAATATTTGTGCCAGAAAACTCCTGCTTAGTTGAGCTTGCATAAAGAATACCTTTTTCTAATGTTCCTTAATATTTGGTGAGTTATGTTAGTAAATTGAGAAGGATTATCTACTTACTCTGTTTGGAAAATTGACTCATTACCTCTGTTACAGAAAGGAATGAGGGTGTTTTAGTATCAGAAGCATTTTGCCCTGAAGTCATGATGATGAATCAGGGTTTCGATCAGACTGTGACTCCAGGGAATTATACTGTCAAACAGTGTTAATGGAGCAGACTGAAGCCTCTCTCACGGCCTTCTCAAGCATCAGCATCCCTTAGAGAGTGAGTTAAACATGTATGTGTCTGGGGCCTCTTCCTCAGGGTCTCTAAATTGCAGTTGACCCTGCTTTTTTCTCTTCTGTTCTAAGTATCATCTGGTTCCGCTGCACTGCGGTCACCTGGGAGCTTATGAGAAAAGTAGAATCTCAGCCCCACCTTAGACCTACTGCGTCAGAATTTGGTTGTTAGCACCCCGTTGACCTAACAGATTGAGAAGCAATGGTCTAAGAACTACATGCTAAAATAATATACTCTAGTATCTTCTCTGCCCATAATTACAATGACAATAATTAATGTTTATTCAGTACTTACTACCTCTCAGGCATTATTCGATTTTAATGTGACCTAATTCATCCTCCTCTCAACCGTTAGGAGCCATTGCTGTCAGATGAGGAATTGGATGCTTCCGAAAAAGGAAAATGCTCAGTTTACCTGAAGGTCAGAGATGGGAGGTTGCTCTAGAGACAGGTGGTCTGACTTAGACCTCAAGTTCTAAGGCGTCACACACAACCCTTCCCTGCACACAGAGGTGTGTCTGCTGGAAAGAGATTCAGATTGTGTTCAGTTAGCAATTCAAATGTTGTTTGAACCTGGAAGTTAAGAGTGCTAGGCATTTTTATTGTGCTTCTGATAATGAACACCTGGTATCCCCTCTGGGGTTCCTGAGTGAACT
>NW_004567113.1:48648579-48661245 GCF_000260355.1 Condylura cristata
TCACACCACTTATATTTGGCAACATGAGTGACTATACAGTTCTAATTCATTAAAGAATATTTTGCTTGTTATGTGAGGAACAAAAAGACACACTTGAGTTATCTTCTCTGCTATAAAAACAGCAATGGCCACTACCTTCTGTAATGCAAGCCACAAAGTAGACATCCACATGCTTTTTTATTGCTTAAAAAAACGTCAAATAGGAGTAGCTATTTGTATTTTATAAACAATGGACATCAAGAACTAATAGAACTAATAGTTTAAGCAACATATATCTCTAGTGGAATCAGGATCCAACACCATTTTTTTTTCCCCCTGACTTTAATCTCTGTTATTATCCCATGGGGTTGGATTAACTTATGTTAGAGAGTTTCTGGGCTGTTATACCACTGTGGCTGTTTGAATCTGTGCTATAGTTTACAAATGACATAAACTACTGTTTCTTGGTACTGACATTTCACCTCACACCACTGCTATTCTCAGCCACAAAGTGCAAGATGGGAAAAAGATCTCAGTTCTTACCCATAGCTATAGAAGATAAACTAACCTCAGATTACAAAGAACCATTTGCTATTATCACAGATATAACTAAAACTCCCCTACTGACTGTGATAGAATAACAAATTTTATTGTCCAAAAAGTTTTCAATATCCTTTTAAATGTACAAAACACCTCTCTTATGCCACTCATATTCACTGGTATGTCATTTTTGCCTTGTGTTTAAAACCACCCATTTGTCCTCTTTTTAGTAAACAGAATGTCCTAACTTTAATATCCTGAATTCTCAATATGGCAGAATGCACATTATTTTGTCACTTTGAGATGACCAAAAGTGGGCCCTCCGTGGTGGCACAGTGGGTTAAAGCACAGCACAATGAAGCTCTCTGCAGACACCATAGCATGAGTTCCTCCCCTGGCCAACCCACATTGTGCAGCAGACCTCTCCTGTCTTGCCCGATGTTCCCCTCAGCAGTGTATTTCAGTTCTGCTCCCCACTCTGTCTCTGATGAATCCTCTTACCCCCATACCTCTGTTCTGTACCCCAGTTCATGTATGCATGAATGAACAAATTAAAAAAGAAGATAACCACAAGTAGTGATTGGCCTCTGAAATAGCTCCTTGGATATGGATTTGTAAAGCATTTAAAAAGAAGGACCAGTGCATGCTTTTGTTTAATACAAACCTCCTGAGGAAGCAAGGGAATAGGTGATCCAACTCATTTTATCATTGGTTCGTGGGTATGCACATAGATATGGAAAGTGACTTCTTTAAATCCACTGTGCTATCGGGTGTCACATTGGGATAATCAACTAGAAACTTTTAAGGGAAAATGTAGTCATGCTAACATTTAAGTCGCTACTAGATAGCTGAGAGGAATTTGGTAATACTGAGATGCCCTGGAATGGAAGTGAAGTTGGAGGTTGTAATTACAAGTTATGGAAACCATTAATTGTATTGCATTAATTTCTATTGAGGCAGCACTGCTTTATTTTATGTATATGATTCAAGGGTATAGGCTCACATCTTTTCAGCTGTATGTTATCACACCTACTACTAACAAGGCACCCCAAATTGCCCATCATAGTCCATTACTCCTTACCCCTAAATCCCCTTCTGGTAGCCTCAACTCTACAATCAGATATTTATATTTTGCTTTGGCTTTGTTTCATCCATTTCTTTGCTTTGTTTCTTTGTATTCCACCTGTGAGGGAAATTATCAGGCATTTGTCTTCCCCTCTGATTTACTTCACTTAGCAACATCCCCTCCAGGGCCACCCTTGTCTCAAATAGCAGTTAGAGACATGTGTCTTGATGAAGTCATCAGAGTCAGTAAAGATAGAAAAAAAGAATGAAATATAAACTGAACCCGAGGCACTTAGAGTTCACAGGGGAGGAAATGAAGAAGAATAAGAGGGGCCTTCTGTAAAATGGAAGAAATTGGGAAACTGTAACTTGGAAGATGGGAAAACAAAGACTCATAAGGAAAGAAAGTGGTCAAGTGGCAAAGCACTCTGGGTATGCCAGGAAGGGAAATAGCCTCATATCAGCATTGCAACTCTCACTATTGACATTGCTCATAGAAGATTGAAGCTGCGGGGTCCTCTCTGGTGGCACAGTGTGTTAAAGCACAGCACTGTGAAGCTATCTGTAGCCATTGTAGCACTAGTTTGATGCTCAGCCAGAGAGGTGACCCAAATGGCGCAGCAGACCTCTCCTGTCTCACTCCCTGCTCCCCTCAGCAGTACCTCAGCAGTATACTTCAGTCAATCCACCTCTTCTCATCCCCACACTATCTGTGGTGAATCTCTCACCCCCTGCACCTCTGGTCTGCACCCCAGTTCTTGTATGCATGAATAAATAAAAATAAATCTAAAAGAATAATTGATGAGCCATCTAAAGGAAGACTGTAACACCATTCTTCAGTAGCTCCTTTGCAGGTACTTCATAAATGTGGTCAAGTTGACAGTAGCTTAATTTTTAATAAATATTTTATATTTCGAGAACTCCCTATATACCTTACCATTTTCCCTCACACTAGCTATATCTACTGCATCTGATGAAATATTTGAAATGAAGATGAATGTGCAATGGTTTTGAGAGTAATCATAGAAGGATGAGTGGGATGAGGGGGAATTTGATATTGGTCCATGATCTTATTTGCATGAGTAGAGAAAACTCCAGGAGGTTGTGTAATTTGTCCAACCTCTGTGCTTTCTATTAGTTCATCTTCCAAACCATTCCACTGCAGTCTGAAACATCCTATGGATTAGGTAGACTCTAGCGACTGGACAATGAGGACAGGGAAATTGAAAGGGCAGTGTAAACAAGGGCAGATGAAACCCCTGAAGCAGTGAGGATAATTTAAATTTGATACAGAAGGTGACAGGCAGCCCTGGAGGGTTAAGATGGGGAAGGATATGTTCAAAACTATGGGCAAGGAAAATTATTTTGACAGGCTTTGGGTACTAATTGAGCATTTCATAATATAACACTTAGTTTGAGGCCTTAGGAAGAGCCTTTTTTTTTTTTTTTTTGCTGTACTACACCAGTTGCTATTTGCTATATATTCTAGGAATTAGGCTTTTTGTTATGATTTGTTTTGCTTCATTTCGGGAGGTCATATAATTGAGTTCTGTGACTGCCACTATAAAGCCCCAACACAAACATTTCATCTGGCTTAACACAATATAGAAATGATTCTGATATTTATTCAGGTTGAATAGAGATGTATGATCCCACCAAGTTAATTATTAAGAAGAAAAAAAATAAAGAAGCATGATATTGTTTAAATAGCAGATGTGTTAATGCAGAGTAATTATGTTGACTGACAATGAGCAGTCCCATCAGGCAGACACCCAATTTTTCCCCTACCAGTGTCAACACGGAATGTCTTTTAATATACCGGAAAATTACTAGGCCGATTTGAAATAGCAAAGCAATCACTGCAGGCTTTGTTTAAAATTCCTCTAGAGAATAGGACAAATAAAATGATTACAGTTATTTGAATAGTCAGAATTTTATGGCCTTTTACTTAGAAAAACAACCTCCCCATTCGCTGACAATTGATAACATCTAATGTTTCCTGAAATGGCTCTGCCTTGGAATCGATCTGCCTTTCCATTCTGTGGGCCACCTGACAGGAGGTTCTTGCCATTAGAGTGAACACACGCAAAAGCTGAACATACAGATATACACATTTTAGTATTTCAAATTTATGGTTAAAGTCTATTACCCATGTATGAGCTTGTATTTTTGCTACTATTAATTAAGTACTAGAATATTATGCTGGACATTGGTGAATTCATTGTCTTCTTTCATTCTAGTTATCTCAGGTGGGATTCTAAATTTAATGCTATCATTTTCCTTTGTAACTGATACAGAGAATAAACAGGTCTACTGTTTTTTCAAGCCTGAGTGCTTGGGAAAGTCAAGTTTGGATTATGGTCTCCTAAAGTCAGGCACTTTAGAGTTAAAAGTATTCACAAGTGTTTGGATGGTGGTGAATTGAATAACACTCTGTAAGCATGTGTCTGAGCTCTGTGGTTCCTCTATAGCAGAAAACCAAATCAATGCCAGCTGAGATAAGTAGAGCTTAAGCTCTTCACAGACCAAGACTATTGGAATTAAGTAATTACTTATTTTGGCTTGGTAGATGGACCACATTAGAGCCGTGGTCTGGCAACTCTGAGTAGCCTCTCCCTCATGCTGACAAGATGGCTGCCTCAGCTCCATGATGACATCCATGTTCAAGGCAGTAAGAATGGAGAAGGGAAACTGAACATGACCATCCCGTTTATCACAAAGCATTAACTTTGGTGTCCTTAATCTGGCCACATCCATTTATATCTATTGGTGGAACTATATCACATGATCATCCCAATGGGCTAGGGAGTCTAATATTACATTCTAGAAAGGTTATATAGTTTTTATAGTCTGACTAGTGGAACTCTACAAGGAGACAAGTTGGGAATGATAATTGTGTTAGTCACCGAATCATATCTGTCTCAACCAGTAAATTATAGAGTTTCTATTCATACCCAGCTTATTAATTTAGCTATATTTTGTTTAAAATTCCATCAGCCTTTAGGAAGGGGTTTACCAATGAAGATAGCCAGAATTGATATTCAGTGGGGTATTCATGTACATAGCTTTAAAGTAACCACCAATATATCTATAAGATATGAGACACTGGGAAGTCAAGGTCAAGTTCAGTCTATTCTCTTATTGTCTACTTTTTCTACATTTTGATCATTTCTAGTCTATATTATTTTCTCCCTAGAATTCTCCTGGAGTCTTTAAAAAATTTGTCTAAGTTATAGCTTCAAAAACATTTAAATTAACATAATCATGTGAAACAATTATTAGCATTACTATGCAAATTAACTCCAATCTGAATTAATTTTATTTGCATGTCTACATCAGTTCAAATATGCACTTGCTGACATTTCATTAATAGTTTGTGCTTACCATATAAAAGATACTAGAAATAAGAAGAGCTGGATAGAAAACAGCAAAAAAAAAAAAAAAAAAAAAAGAAACCCTCTTATATTTTTCATGGGAATGTAGATTGGTCCAGTCCCTGTGGAACACAATAAGGAGACTTCTTAACAGACTACAAGTGAGCCATATGACCCAGTAATTGCACTCTTAATATATCCAAATGAACTGTACAAAAAACACTAACCTGAAAGGAGACTTCCCCTCTCACACTTTTCTAGTACTATTCACACTATGGAAACAACTTAAATACCCAAAAACTAACAGTGGATTAAGATGTGATATATGTATATAATGGGATATTATGCAACAATGAAAAATATAAATCTAGTCTTTTGTGACAATATGGATGGAGCTTAAATGGATTATGCTAAGCAAAATAAATTAGAATAAATAAAAGTACAGCATGGTGTTGCATTTATATGGAATCCAGGAAAATCAAACAAAATGCTAGATAAATCTAACTTAAAAATTAATACCTGGAATGCTGACTATGGAACTGAGGGAGATGGAGAGCAGAGAACGAAATGGGAGTGAGCACAATGGACTCTGGTTTTGGACTGGTGACCATTCTACAGATTAAGGTGATAATAGGACCCTGTACTTCCAAGATATTGTAGGACCTGTACTTCCAATGATGTAAACCAATGGTACCTCAATAAGAAGAAATAGCTTGTGATGGTTTTACATCTTTTAATATAATTTATCTTGGTCCCTAATGAAAGTCCTCTTTTTGAGACTTTCATATTTAACATTGTTAATGCAATTTTGCATAGACGAGCTCACTCACATTGCTAACAACTAGTCTGAAAAAAAAAAGATACTTGATTTGGATATTATCTCAAGAAAAATGTTATTAGATTAATATGCATCTCTCCTTCTGTCTTCTAGAAATTACAGAAATTTTATCTAGAGCTCAGAAAAGATTTTATCTCATTATATAACATTGCACATAACAAACCTAACTATATATCTATTAAACTATAATAAATCACAAAAAAAAAAAAACCTGTGTCCAAAATCCTAAGAAAATGTAAACTCTGGATAAGAAACACTGCCTTTACCAACACTCAGCTGGCTTTATCATATTTCCTTTCTTGTATTCCTTTGAATTTGGAGATATGTGTAATCTGCTGCTGCCTATTGTCTCATATTGGAGAGTGACATAGGTGTGTAAGATTGAGCAGCCTTGAAGTATCTGGTCTAATAATACCAAATACAGAGTGGTTCATTGTAAGCCAAGAAATTCATTGCTGGCAAACTGAGTGAGTATAAACTAACACACACACAGAGCTGTTTGTAAAGTTAAAAGACATAAAAGCTTAAGTCCTATTGACTTTGTGTTGACTAATCACTTTAGCCACACAGCTTTTATTAAAAGAAGGTTAAATTAACAAAAGCTTTAGCAGCCCTTTTTGTTATAGAGGAGTTGAGGATTCTTTGCTTATCTGATTTAGCAACCTCATCACTGGGCATTTAATGAAGTCACTTTGAAAGATCCATTGTCCCTTATTTACACATTCCAATTTACCCTTTGAAACCACTTCTACTAATCCAGGAAAGGAAGCTAGATGAATGAGAGTTGAGATTGCCAGAATTACAGTTTGAAATTCAAATGGTGGTCCCTGTAATTCCAAAGTTTCAGCAGGCCTGATCCAGAACCTGGAAGAGGGGAGTGAGGAACTTGGAGGAGAGCAGTGACCTGGTGCGTCCAAGATTAGAATTTTTTTAAGAATTGTTTATTTATGCATACAAGAACTGGGGTACAGGCCAGAGGTGCAGGGGAATAGAGCATTCACGAGAGACAAAGTGGGGAACAGAACAGGCAGATTGACTGAAATACACTGTTGAGGGGAGCAATGGGCAAGACAGGAGAAGTCTGCCACACCATGAGGGTCACTCCCTGGCCGGGTATCAAACTAGTGCTGCAGTGGCTATAGCTGGCTGGCTTTCGAAGGCCTGCCCTTTAACCTGTTGCACCAATAGGGAGGGCCCCAAAGATTAGAATTCTTTGTAAATTCCCAGAGATAAACCAGAGCTATTTTTTTTAATGTGGTATGTCATTTGACTTCTGTAAAATGTGTTTTGTTTGAAGAAAAGTGTGTTTCAATTTAAAATTGTGATTGTTGTAAGCAGTTATGCCAAGGAAATAAGGGCAGATAGGAGGGAAGGGAGCAGGAGGAAAGGGGAGGAAAGAGTCTCAGAAATGGTGTTTGAGACTGGAGATAGTCTCCTATGGTGCTACTGTGCTGCGTTTTGCATCTAAATGGGAAAATCTTCCGTGAGTCATGCCAGAGGGTCCCCATTGCCCAACACTGCTATTCAAGCAATGGGACAAAATGAGTAATTGTTTGCAGCCATGTAACGGCAGAAAGAAGAGATCTTATGAGAAAATATTCTTGATTCCACTCATCCTCCCAGGACTTTGATTTGTCAGTTTGTAAGATGGGGCAATTATTTGTTAAACTCCTGGCATGTGCTAGCCCTGAGCCACTTTCCAAAGATCCAAATAGGAATGTGATCTTGTGTCCAGAATGCACGGGAAAGTGGTCGTCACCAACAGGTCAGCCAGCAATGTCGATAATTATTCTGGGCCCAGCCATGTTGGGAGAACGTCTACAAAAATTATATTTTAAACCTTCATGATATACATATTCTCATTTTATAGGTATGGAAATGAGGCATAAAGTGGTTAAATAATTTACCCCAAGTCACATGACTAAAAAATGCCAAAATGTTTCTGAGCTTAGTTCTCAGAATTTCAGAGCCTGTGCCCAAAACAATTTCATTCTATTGCCATCCTTAAATAGAGGCGATGTGGCAAGATGCAATGTAGTAGAGGTTTTGGAAGTGTATTTTGGAAACAGCGTTCTGTGCAAGTGTTATCCTCAAACCGAGGAAAGAGAAGTCCATCAACAATCAAGCAAGTCACAATTGCCAACATCCAAAGTCATTTAAAGATGTGAGTAACGTACTGGAACTTCTTCAGGTTTCAAAGATACAGATAATGCCTTTATTTGGAGTCCCTCTGGACTAAATGCTGCTAGGAAGACAATATAAGGACAATATAAGATATTTCACAGGCTCTGACTATGTGTCACTCATTCTAGCAGTCAGCAAGAAGATCCAAAAGTAGGTACATATACATTTTATGACACTCGGCACCTCTATTCCAAGGAAGACCTCGGATTGGGTGCCAGGTATGAAGCAATGATCTAGAGAATGAATATTTTTAAGCTAGAGGCTGAATATTTGTAGTGGAGAAATGGTTTTCCTTGTGTTCCAGAAAAAAGCTACCCTGTCATTGTCAAGATATAATAGTTAGGCAGTGTTCATGGTGACCTCCTATTGTGTCTATTATTTCTCCTATTCAAAGGCTATTTGCAGATACAGCATTTGTAAATAAATGCAGATTAGAGTAACTTCAAGGTCGGTGGCAAAGCTGAAATAGAACCAGTGTTAATCAGCATATCTATAGAAGACACCCTCAGCAAATGTCTGCAAACATCTGAGGGCTACTGGTGGGTTTTAAATCAGCTTGTGGGGGATGAAAAAAAACTGTGCTCAGATTTGTGATTTTGTCATCACTCCTGGTGTCTAGCCCTTTATTAAGAACATGAAAATAAGCATTTTAGAAATTTGCTACTCAGTGTCACTCCTCAATTAAATTTTATTCATTCAGGCAGCTAGGATCCGTGTTCAGCCCATTTAAAATAAGAGGCTTCTTTTTCTATTCCCTTTGCTGTTATTGATACTGTTAATCATTTTAATTAGTGGCTTTCCACGATTGCAATCAAACCTATTTAGACTCAAACCTCATAAACAAAGAAGAGGTGAAACCAGCAGTTCAAAACATGGATTAAGTTTAAATAGCTGCATTTTAAATAGCTTCTATTCACCTTTACACAACTGCATTGCCTGGCCCCTGGTGGCTCATGTCGAAGGAATCTACAGTCTTGCCTGTCTTTGACCTTCACTCTAAAATGTGGCTCATACCTGTGTTGGCTTGTCCCTGTATTCCCCACCGTGTCCTGGTTTACATCGCTCCCCAGCAACTCCTAAGATCATTTAATTTCCTAAACTTTCCTGTATATTCCTTATGTGTTTTTCCCTTCCTGTGTCCTTGAAGTGCCCATGTTCAGTGTTCTTTAGTAAAAAGTGGTTGCCTTTGTCAGTGATGTTAGAGAAATCACCTGTCTGGCATTTTTTGAAGATACCTTAAGCAGGTCATTTACCTTTTCTGAAAGGAGAGCCTACAATCGTGACAGTGAAAATGAAATGATGAATTGAACCCATGGAGCTATGCTTTTAAGTCTGCCTTATAGTATTTTCTGAAATTTTTACAAAATTCATGAAATAGTATATTCAATTATGTCTGATCAGTAACTGTTTCTTAATTAATAGCAGTGTTTATTATTGTTATTTACTTGTATTATATGTAAGGCATTTGGCAATGTTTATAAGTAGGAGAAAGTAGATGGATTCAACTTGACAGATTAGCTGGACAGTGTGATGGCCAGTTGTGAAATTCCCACCGAGCCACTCAGATCAGAAAGCAAATCGTAGGTTGTACAGAGTGAACCTGATTGTTGGAGAGAGTTGGAAACTGGACTCTGCTGCAAAGAGCAAGAAAATTAAGATAACAATTACTGACCTGTATATACATATGCCTCAGTCAGCTGTAGCCACAGTAATGCTGAGAAGCAGTTCCAAAAATCTGACATTCGGAGAGTATTTATCCTCTCATTCATTTCGTCTGGTCTGCGGTGGGTTCCATCTTATTACTGCTTTGTGCTGTGGGTCGGCTAGTCTTGCCTCAACCTGAAAGTTCGACTTAGGGTTTTAGGCCTCTTCCATGCATTTTGATCCCGGGGTCCAAGCTACACTGGCAACAGTTCCCATGAGGATCACAGCAGAGAGAGCCTAGTTTCCTATGCCCATGTCATGTTCCAGTTTGCACACAAGGCACGAGGTCTCTAACATCCATTTGGCCAAGACAAAGCACGTGGCTTCATACAGTGAGTTACACTCATCCAACCTCAGACAACAATACGGACATACAATTTTAGACAAATGAAATCTTGGCTTAGTAAGCTAACCTCTTGCACCAAGGTTAACATTGAGATCACATTAAGATTTACAAACTCCTGAATCTTTGGGTCATTCCTCTAGTTTCTCCTGCCTGCTGCAGAAAAATCCAAATTTGTTCCAGAATCTAGAACTCAAACTTAGTCTGGGTTTGAGAACCAAGCAACAGATTTGGTTATTCACCTGGGCTTTCCTACAGCCTATATTTGCATGCCACTGTTAAGCCCTTCCCTTTGGTTTGGGGGTGTGGCTGGTTTGCTGTTATTAAGGTCGCTGGTACACACTCATGAAAACTGTTGACTACACAACTATTTGCTTTCCTATTTTTTTTTTCTCCAAGAACTTTATGTCTACCTTTTCATTTTCCCTTTCTTGAACAGCATTTGTAAATACCATGCAGAAAAATTGATTGTCTTGATGTTGGGCTTTTTCCCAGCCAACTCATTTGAACAGTGATCCTGGAGTTCCAGTAAGATTGCTTCTCCTTGTGGGCCCTCCCTGGTGGTGCAGTAGGTTAGGACAAGCTGCAAGCTGACCCCAGCTACTTCAGTGCAAGTTTGATCCCTGGCCCCGGAGGTGACGCACATGGCGCGGCAGACCTCTCCTGTGTCACCCTCCGCTCCCCTCAGCAGTTACTTTATCCATTTGCCTGTTCTGCTCCCCGCTCTGTCTCTGGTGAATCCTCTCACAGTCCCTGCACCTCTGGCCTGTACTCCAGTTCTGTATGCATAAATAAATAAAATCTTTAAAAAAAAAAAAAAAGATTGTCTTTCCTTGTTTTGTGCTTGAGAATAGAGGTTCTGTTTAGGGTCCTCGAATATCTTGTCCTATGTTAACATTTGCAGTACACATCTCCCTCAATCCTGTATGTGTGGAATGAATTCGGAGTGAATTGCTTTAGTCACCATATTTCTTTACTCAACTGAAGTGCTTTCTTTTGGTCAAGAATGGGAAGCAACTTAGACTAAGTTTTGGGGGGCATGTCTTCTGTCTCTTGGGAGAAGTGAGTGTGATAATTCTTTGAACAGTTTCCCTCACTTTTCTTGGAGTTGTGTAGCCTCACTGGGCAAAAAGCCTTCTAAAGGAATTTTTCTCCTGCGGAAATTGAGGGCACTGGGCTTTCAGATGTCTGTGCTCCTCTAAGATTATATCTTGTACTTCTACTGCACATTTTGAATGTATTATGAATAGTCTTCTATTTCTCTGCCATTGCAACATAAAAGGAACAATATGGCAAGTACAGGAAGGCGTTTATGCAAATATTGACAATACCTGACATGTTGTTTGCAAATAGCATCTTAGGAGATGAGGCCTGGTTGTTCATTGGGATGCGTCCTGCCACATGTTAGGATGCAGACTTCACAATATATTGTCCCCCATGCTTCTAAATTGTTTCTTCATCCATCTGAGAACTGGTGACTCATGGCACTAACTTGTCTTAACAGTTTAGAGTTCAGCCACACTTGTTTTAATCAAATGACAATGTGTTCATTCATTTTGAGATTTGACTCTCTTTAAGTCATCTCCCTGTATTTTCTCTATTTTGCAACAACTTTATGCTAATTCTTGTTCTGTATCGGATGCCTGGTGATGTACCACTGTTGTCTAAATGTTCTCTAAGAAACACACAGCATACCAGCTATGATGCCTTTGCCTCTGGGGGCCTGTTCTGACTTTATACATCCCCGAACATCACTTCCTGACATTTTATAAATGCGTCTTATCATTTTTGTGTAGTACATATACCTTCAAATCCTTTCCCCTGGGAAAAGTTACAGTCAAAGCAAACTGAACAAATGTAGCTGATACCCTGAGATTAAAGATTACAAAGGGACCTGCCCTTCTTAAATTTAGTATGTGTTTCTGATGTCATATTTTAGTGATTGCAGTGTTTGAAAGTAGATCTTTCTTGCATTTATTTAGAATTCCTATTGCCTCTGAAGATTCTAACATTTACCTGAAATTTTCATGGTTCCTCTTTGATATTCATATGGCTCTTGTTACACATAATTCTGTATTCCTTATCCTTTTTGCCTTTGAATTTCTTTGATACCTGGCCCTTCTTCTCTGTTCTTTAATTCAATATGTTCTATTGAAAAATATATTATAGTGAGTTGAAAACAATGTGTCTTACCCCTCACTCTTCCTTATGTCTAGTGATGTTGATTTTGTAAGAAATGCATACCAGAAATACATTCCATCCCATTATTTTCTACATAGCTTTGATGCTTTGTTTAAATACTTCTGTAAATATATTAAATCAGTGCCTTTCTTTTGAAGGTCTTCGAATCTATTTGCAATAGTGTGACTATTTTTATCTCTGGCTCCACACATATATTTCCTGATCCAATTTAGAAGCAGCAGAGTGGAGAAAGAGCTGGATTTACTCAGTCTGAGGTTTTGAATCCTAGGTCAACCGCTTAACTACTTACGTGACCTGGGCTCCATTACTGAACCTCTCTGGGCCTCAGATTTCTCTCCCATTAGTCTTTCTTTCTTTCTTTCTTTCTTTCTTTCTTTCTTTCTTTCTTTCTTTCTTTCTTTCTTTCTTTCTTTCTTTCTTTCTTTCTTTCTTTCTTT